>NW_028317941.1:19331136-19655454 GCF_062004578.1 Staurois parvus
ATGTTAATGTACATGAGAATTCATATAATTTATTCTTTGTACCATTTCCTATGGATGTTTCTATAGTTAGTTATATGCTGCCATCCAGTGGCCTTATTTGTTTTTCATGTTGCCTCCCTGTGATCTATGACACAGTTCCTTTGTATATGAAGCTCCTCCCTTCTTCTTGAGTTCAGCACTTCCTGTGTCAAGGAGGCAGCTAACAGACCACATGTAACAGGGACACATGTATTCTGCATAGTACGCTACAGAAAGTATCATCTTTTGACCGCATAATACTGGAAACCATTCATTCTGCTGTATCCTGTTTCACATGTACAGAATAAAGCAACTTCTGGATGAACACAGTATTGGTGAGTTCAAGCTATCTGATAAGGATTGTCCACAGTGATTATATCTGCTTATACAGGCTAGGCAGAGAGGTCTCACAAGGGATAAATCGCTATCACAACAATCTGAGTCAGAATAATATGCATGAATAGATGGAAATGGTAAGCCTTTAATCTTACCGCATGTGGTGGTGAATTGGCATCGTGTGATTTTTACATAGGTGTTGGGTACACAGCTGAGTGTAGGTCCACGGTAAACTATTAAATGGACTATAACTGTTTGAACACTATGAAATATATGATTTATGTTGATTTAATTTTTAAAGGCAATCAATATGCTGTATGTTTATACACATACATTTTATTTGAATTGTATTGAGCACTATTATTTTAACACAAGTGGGAACAGCTCCTTTTTTATTTGAGGGATCCTTGTTTTGCATACCTACATTCACTTGTTCCAATGTTGGCTGCATGTCATTGCTCTGGACCATCTTCTGGATTAAGAAAGCCTACGTAATTGTGTCAACACAGCTGCATGTATTCTCAAGCAGGAATGCATATAGCAGGTTGACAGCACAATTGGGAGACAGTTGTCACCTCATTATAGGAAGTGCCAGAACAAGTGCCTTCATGGGAAGATCACCAGTTATTCTTTTAAAGAAAGCTGCAGATTTAAAACAAACGTGAGCAACTTTTGAAGTGAAATTAGCATATTATTATTAACAAGTGTATATAAAATTGTAGTAATTGCAATTAGATCTACTTTGTCTTTTTTCGCATTTGTGTTATTTCATCTTCATGTAAATTTGCCTTTTTCAGAATAGATGAATGTGATCTATCACCCTACACCTTCCCCACCCCCTGATGTGTACTTACCTCTGTGGGTGATCTGCTGTCAGTGCCCATGCAGCTGAAGTCCCTACTCTTTGCCCACATACTTCTGCAGGGCTTCTGGTACAGATCAGAGCGATTCTCATTGGTCAGCTCTGGTACACCTTTATTTCCCTGTTTTACTTTAACCACTTCCAGTGCAGCTTACATATATACACCCAGTTCCAAATTATTATGCAAATTCTATTTAAGTGTCACAAAGATTAAATAGTTTGTTTTTCAGTTTAACTCATGGATGGCATTGTGTCTCAGGGCTCTTTTGATCACTGAAAACAATCTCGGACACCTGTGATAATTAGGCAGGTGAGCCCAATTTAAGGAAAAACTACTAAAGGAGGGTGTTCCACATTATTAAGCAGAGCACCATTTTCAAGCAATATGGGGAAGAAAAAGGATCTCTCTGCTGCTGAAAAGAGTGAAATAGTTCAATGCCTTGGACGAGGTATGAAAAAATTAGATATTTCACAAAAACTTAAGTGTGATCATTGCACTATTAAGAGATTTGTGGCTGATTCAGAGCACAGACGGGTTCGTGCGGATAAAGGCACATCAAGGAAGATTTCTGCCAGATCCATGCATCGGATCAAGAGAGAAGCTGCTAAAATACCATTACATAGCAGCAAACAGATATTTGAAGCTGCTGGTGCCTCTGGAGTCCACGAACATCAAGGTGTAGAGTCCTCCAGAGTCTTGCAACTGTGCATAAACCTTCTATTCGGCCACCACTAACTAATGCTCACAAGCAGAAATGGCTGCATTGGGCAGAAAAATACATGAAGAAGACTAATTTTCAAACAGTCCTGTTCACTGATGAGTGCCGTGCAACCCTGGATGGTCCAGATGGATGGAATAGTGGAGGTTGGTGGATGGCCACCCTGTTCCAACAAGGCTGCGACGGAGTCATGTTTTGGGCCGGAATCATGGGAACAGAGCTGGTCGGCCCCTTTAGGGTCCCCGAAGGTGTAATGATGACCTCTGCAAAGTATGTAGAGTTTATGACTGACCACTTTCTTCCCTGGTACAGAAGGACGAACTGTGCATTTCGTAATAAAATCATCTTCATGCATGACAATGCACCATCTCATGCTGCAAAAAATACCTCTGCATCAATGGCTGCTATGGGGATAAAAGGAGAGAAAGTCATGGTGTGGCCTCCATCCTCCCCTGACCTCAATCATATTGAGAACCTTTGGAGCATCCTCAAGCAAAAGATCTATGAGGGTGGGAGGCAGTTTACATCCAAACAGCAGCTCTGGGAGGCTATTCTGACATCTTGCAAACAAATTCAAGCAGAAACTGTCCAAAAACTCACAAGTTCAATGGATGCAAGACTTGTGAAGCTGCTATCAAATAAGGGGTCCTATGTTAAAATGTAACGTGACCTGTTAAAATGTTTAAAAAGTTAAAATGTTGTTAAAAGTTTGATTGAAATGGCTTTTGATTTCAGTAAATATGCTGCAAACACAACAAATGACAATTTTCAGTTCTTTACAACCAATAAAGTGTTTTGAAACTTACTGTGCGTAATAATTTGGAACAGTGCATTGTAAGTTTATGTTTAAAAAAAATACTGTTATCATTAGGAGGTTTGTTCAATAAAATTTGAATTGTACTCTTAATAGTTGATAACATGAGAATTATGCTGACTGTTATTTACATCAATTATTTAGGTAAATGAGAAAAATATCATTTGCATAATAATTTGGAACAGGGTGTAAACATCCTGGATGTGAACCAGCTTTTAGGTAAAAGTGATCTGAGCATCTCTACAGCCACCCAATCACTTTTACATGGCTCTGAAGGGGTACCACTTTCCCACCGCCACCCGCCCGCTGCTGTTCCCCAGCTCTTCTGTTCCACCAGAGAGTTCAGGACAGCTGAAAGTGGTTGGGCCACCTGTCCACAGAGAAGATGGAGGTTAATCTGTTCCCCGTGACAAATGAAACCAGAAATGATGAAGATTTTGTCATTGCCAGTTTCAATTCTCTATGTCCCTGCCAGGGAAGCAGTTGATCAAGCCGATCTGTGTTTGACTGGCTGCCTTGGAGGGCAGAGGCGGGATTGGAAGTCTAATAAACCCAGATCTATCCATAAAGAGGTCCTTTCACTTCCCAAGCTATAACAAGGTATATTGTTCATCCCTTGTGATAGCAATAAGGTTGAATTAAAAGAAAAGCACAAATACAAACATGCATAAAGGTCCCATAAGTATTTGTAAACAGTGATTACTTCCATTAGCTTCTATTGATTTTAACTCTAAACTGGTAACCCATGAAGGCTTTTAAAGAATCTCCTATAGATAATATTAGGTGCCAGGTGCTATAGTTTGTCACCATTTCACAGACACGTGCAATTTTAAATGTTTTTTTTAATTTACTTGTCACAACATCATCTTTTACCAAAAATTGTGTATTATATTTGTGTGCTCTAAAATGCATTTTTGTGTATTGTTTCCCCAACAACCAACATTTTATTCTCTAGGGTCTCTGTTTTCAGGAAAAAAAAAATTATATAGATATATAGATAGATAGATAGATAGTGTTTAGGGGTTCTAAGCAATTTTCTAGCAAAAAAATGCTGATTTTAACATGTATGTGAAAAAAAGTCAAAATTGTCTCGGGCGGCAAGTGGTTAAAGGGCTGCTTTAACCTCTTGCCGACCGCGCATAGCCGAATGACGGCTTCACCGCGGCCGGCCAGTTCTGAGTGGACGTCATATGACGTCCTCCCAGAACGCGCTCTCCTGCGCGCCCCAGGGGGCGCGCACCCGGCGATCTCCGTGATCGCTCTGTCCTACGGACACAGCTGATCACGTGATGTGGTGAAAGGTCGATCCCACCGGCCTTTTACCACGTGATCAGCGGTGTCCAATGACACGCTGATCACAGGGAAATGCAAGTGCCGGTTCTCAGCTGCACTTTCCTCACTCTGTCAGATCGTGAGGAAAGTACTGCCGAGAACCGGCAGTTGTCAGAGCGGGGATCGGCACCGATCATCAGGGCACTGATGATCAGTGCCCTGATGATCGGTGCCCAGCAGTGACACCCGCAAGTTCCGCCCAGCAGTGCGCCCACTAGCCCCGCCCACCCATTCCCAGCAGTGCCCCCACCTGTGCCCAGCAGTGCCCCCACCTGTGCCCAGCAGTGCACCCACCTGTGCCACTCTGCAGTGCCACCTACCTGTGCCCAGAAGTGCCACCTACATGTGCCCAGCAGTGCCACCCACCTGTGCCCACCCACCTGTGCCCACCAGTGCCACCCACCTGTGCCCACCAGTGCCACCCACCTGTGCCCACCCACCAGTGCTGCCCACCAGTGCCACCCACCAGTGCAGCCCAGCAGTGCTGCCAGTCAGTGCCACCAGTCAGTGCCCAGGGGTTGTGCCAGTCAGTGCCGCCAGTCAGTGCCCAGAAGTGATGCCAGTCAGTGCCGTTTATCAGTACCCATCATCAGTGTCACCTATCAGTGCCGCCTATC
Source organism: Staurois parvus (assembly GCF_062004578.1). NCBI lineage: Eukaryota > Metazoa > Chordata > Amphibia > Anura > Ranidae > Staurois > Staurois parvus. The sequence continues at coordinate 19,335,835 of NW_028317941.1, forward strand.
AGTGCTGCATATCAGTGCCGCCTATCCGTGACCCCTAATTAGTGCTATCTATCAGTGCCGCCTATCTGTGCCCATCAGTGCCGCCTATCAGTGCCCATCAGTGCCGCCTCATCAACGCAAATCAGTGAAGGAGAAAAAATACCTGTTTGAAAAATTTTATAAAAGAAACAAATAAACTTTTTTTTTTTTCAAATTTTTTGCACTTTTTTTAATTTATAGCGCAAAAAGTAAAGCGCCCAGTGGCGATTAAATACCACCAAAAGAAAGCTCTATTTGTGAGAAAAAAATGATCAAAATTTCATATGGGTACAATGTTGCATGACCGCGCAATTGTCAATCAAAGTGCGGCAGCGCTGAAAGCTGAAAATTGGCCTGGTAAGGAAGGGGGTATAAGTGCCTGGTAGGTACAGTAAGTGGTTAACAGTTAGTTTTAGATGTTAGATTCATTTATTCTAGTTTTTATTTTAGTGTGTGTGATAAATGTGCAACAAACTAACAAATGTACTGTGTCCATTCAAAAACATATTGATGAAGATGTCCAAGTTATTGATGATGAACTCCTCTACCAAAAACTTCTGTCTGCCAGCTTTAAAAAGATGGAAACAAAGTACTGGCTTTTAATTCCATTTAGAAGTTCATATAACTAAGCAGATTTGACAGTACAGTACATGCGATAAACAAGTTGCTTGTTTATTTATGTATTTATACAGTACCTCCTTGAGGCTGAGGCTGAACATTTTTCGATCCTTGCATACTTTGGATAATGTGTAGAACAGAACTTGAAACAAAGCAGCCAGGGCAAAAATGTAAAAATGTTGCTGTCTTATCCTGAGAGTATCTAGAACAAGCTACAGGAGAGCAGGCACCCAGCACAGCATTCAGACAGCCTGGGGTAGCACAAACTCGTTATTCAGTGATCAATCTCAGTCATCCAGGCAATAACAGTTTGTGTAAACATTGGGAATGCAGTGCCAGGAGCTTAGGATGTTGTTGACAGAGAGAAGGTGCTTTAGGTGATAACTGCGTTCTTTCCTAAGTGATAAGCGGAGGAAGAAGTGTTCATAAAAATAAAAGGCCTTTACAGAATATAAATGATAATCATTACTCATTGTGTGCTCAAGACACTAAACACCACAATCTGTCAGTTTTTTTTTTATCCCAGCTCTATCTATTTTTTTTAAAGAATAATTCTGCTCTAATGCAAAAATCAGGATATCATTTTCAAATGAGGAGCTACCGAATTAATCCAACACATTTTATATGCAGGACCTGTCACCTTGAAAACTTTAAGACCACCACACACTAGGAAATTTTCTATTGCTTCATGGGAGTTGAGAGGTTTTTTTTCGGACTCAGCTCAGTATGCATGTTGTGGCACAGTTTTTAACTTTTATACATAATCTACATGTACCTGATTTACCCTAAAACCTCGAATTGCATTGGGAACATACGGTGACTATATTAAATGCAACTGGGCAGAATGAAAAAAAAAAAACTAGTGTGTGCTCGGCATTAGAATCCATGCACATAGTTGTACACAACCATAACCACAAAGCGTGCAGAACTTGTGCAGTCACTTTCCTGGGACCCAAAGGCTGATAACACTGTTCAACAGGTAAAAAGTTTTGGGCATAAAATTAGCTAATCTTACATAATTTTGGGGTGCTGAAAACGAAAATGACCCTAAAAAATGTTGATTGGCTCTAGTTTCCATGATATATTCACCCATCTAATGACGTAAGCCATTCAAAATTATGATGCAACTTCAGCTGCATATTGTGCAATTGATACTGGTGACCAATAGAAAATTGCATGTATACTGAGATGATGCAATATTAGCCTTTAATTGCATCACTTCACTGCATAAAAGCTGCAGTATCTGTAGCTGATTGTAGTTCGACAGCGTCTTTACATTTCGTTTTATGCTTATATAGGCTACTCAGTAATGCCTCGAACTTGTGTGAATAAAGCAGATAATTTCTGCTATATCTGCGGTGAAATAACTTTTATCTCACATAAAAGGAGGATAACAGGAATGATTAAGAAAGCCTACAACTTGTATTTTGGCTGCAAGATAGGAGACCAGGACAAGAGCTGGGCACCACATATATGCTGCAATTCTTGTGGGACGGCACTGGAGCAATGGTTGAATGGAAAAAAGGCATCTATGCCTTTCGCTGTGCCAATGATTTGGAGAGAGCCAACAGATCATGTTAGTAATTGTTACTTTTGTATGGTGCCTCCAATTGTAAAAGGGCTAAATAAGAAGAAAAAGTTATCTGTGCACTATCCAAATATTCCATCGGCAATACGTCCAGTTGCTCATGGAGAGGGGCTACCAATTCCTAAAGCACCAGAATCCTTTGTGGTTGAGTCAAGTGAGGAAGAACCTGAAGCGTGTAGTCACGTGCAGTTGTAAGAGATAGCCCTTTCCTCGAATACAAGAGAAAAGCCAAGAGAAGCAAAACCGACACAAACTGAAGACAAAACTAGTGAGAATCCTAAGTATTAAAATGATTCAACTTAGCTTATGGCTATAATTTTTCTTGGTAATCCTATGCAATATATTATGCCATTTAGGCTTTGTTATGTAGTCAATATCACTTGCTTTATATTTGTGGAAAGACATCTATCTATATAATTATTGTGCAGTATGTAGTCATTACGCCTATAGTAGAAAACTTTCCGTTTACAGAAAAACTAGAGCCAATTGACAAATTCCATTGTTATATTTGAACTCAGAATGTGAAATTCATTAAGAAATGGATCCTTTTGTTTCCAAAACTGGCAAAAAATAAAAATTTGTTGAACAGTGATAATTACAGATGCGCATTGATATGAATTGGAGGAGATGTGGCTGTATGTATTATGTGCCAGCGGTTGTGTAAAGCACCTGCACGCACACAGACTTACTCTCCCAATGCAGATAGTTTGTGTTTGTACATATTTTCTGTATTAATGTCATGACTAAAAAAAGTACATGAATATAAAAAACTATTTCCCCCTTTTTTTTTATAGTAGAATAATATGTAATATTGCATATTAAAGCTGAACTCTGGAAAAAAGCAGATTTTGTCTAATTTCAAAAGGCATCTTACCAAAGATTTTTGTGTTTATGTATTTTTCCAAGATCTGTGCATTAATCCAATATGAATCTTTGCCTCTGTGCAGGAGCTTCTGTAATAAAGACTGTAGCACTCTCTCCTTGTGCAGAGTGACTGGCCTTGTATCTGCCCCTTCCTGTATTTTTCTACAGGCAGTCTGTAGTGGATGGGCCTGTCTGCCTTCCATAGCTCTGTTCTCTGTCTATGTGCAGCACTGTGATGATGTCACTATTTTTCACACAGTGAAAACTAGGTTTGAAAAGGCATTTGGTGCAAAGAAAGTGGATTTATAGCCTTGTGGCTTTTAAATACAATATCTAAATTACGTTTTTGTATTCAGCCAGCAGAATAGGCTTCAGTCTTGTTTCACCTATTCAACTTCTTTAGCTTTTATCTTAGTTGAATGAAGATGGTTATTTACAGAACTTATGCACTTTGATTGGACAAATGAAACTGCACAGAAAACGTTTTGTTTTGATTTTTATTTAGCTAGCTTATAGTGCTTTGGGAATCCATTGTAATGTTTTAAATGTTAATTTGCTCAACAAAAATTCTATATGTAATGACATAGATATAAATGATTTGTTTTAAGACCTTTAAAATAGATAAAAACTAAAAGGAAGCTGACGTCAAACAATTTTAAATTACACTCAAAGAGTGATGGGCACGAAAGCATTTTCAACATTTTTATTTTATTTGAAGGGTTTTTTCATTTACCACCTATTATGTAGTTTTAACATTTCATTGATTATATAATTTTTTTATTGTGTAAAGTTAGATATTCTATTGGATATGAATCTATAGACAGTGCAACATCTAGTTTTGTGAAAAGTAAGGGCTTGCGTTTTTGTATTATTGCTTCCAACACATTGAGCAGTTTGGAAAGATTTGGAATGTAGACTACTGACTTGAAGCTTTGTTCTCTTTTGTTTAATTCTACATTTGCTTTGTGTTGCTTTACTTTTTGGTGCAGTGCAGTGTCTCCTATTCTTTAAACTACTCATCCCCATACAAGGCAGTCTGAATGCAAGCAAGTCAGAGGCAACTCAGACACAAGCTTGTTTTCCACAAAGCATCTAAAAGCCTGCTGCAATGACTTGTAGTAGTGCCTGATGTCTGAACACAGTCACAGTCACTAGTTCGAGTAGCTTTTTGGTAACACCAGCAAATTTTAGAAATTCTATTGATCCTTTAGGAGTATTACAAAGGGAAAAGTTGACACTATTGGACTGATTTATAAAGGAATAATATTTATCCTAGTCTACATTTACTTCATTTGCTCCCTTTTGTGCCAGTTAATTTTATTGCCCTCAGTATGATTGGGATTTGCAGTGAACACTAATTTAGACTCCATTCACACTTGTGTGATTTCAAAATCGTGCAATTTTCATTGTGACTTTACAGCGCGACTTGATGCGACTTTGGATGAGTATGACTTTGGTGTGACTTTGTCTTTGAGGATGATTGTTTGTGTTACAAAGTCGCACACAAGTTGCAAGTATATCATTCAGGTGTGACTCTTATAAGACTTTGAAGGGTTTACATTGACATGTATGGCCCTCAAGTCGCATGAAAGTAGTGCAGGAACTATTTTTAAGTCACTGGGAAATATGGGGTGTGACTTGTCATGCAACTTTGGACCCCATGACAAGTTGCACAAGTGTGAATGGAGCCTTAATGTACAGGCTTTTCAAATTGGGATATTTGTAAGAATTGTAATCCAGCAAAATATATATTTCTTGTTATTTTAGGGTAAACCTTCCATGCACTAACAGAGCTCCATCAAGACCCTGTTCACACCTTTGCATTTCATTGCGTGCATATTTCAATGGTATTCAATGAGACAGATCTCTGTAATGCGTTGCATTATGGGTATGTCTGTTTTTCTGTAAATTTTCATGCAGTGTGATACCTAATTGAATGATTAAAGTGCATGTAAACGCTCTACAATGCAGGTTAAAAATGCACTAAAACACAGATAAAAGTAGACATGGATAGATGTGAACCTTGCCTTTTTTGTTGCCATGGACAATAGTAGAGACAACTCATTAAGAATAACTGTTAGTAAGACATCTGATCATTGTCATCATCTTGAAGCCAGCAGTACTTGCCGTGATCCTTTTTCCAGCTCGGCCAGATGGTGAGTGCAGTGCATAGGTGGTTAAATAGGCTTTTCTTTTTCTTTGAGATGTTAAAACATGTCTTTATGGGATGGCATGTCTTGGGAAAACTTGCTTTCTCTTAGAGAATGCCTACAAAGCTTGATGATCGCCGGATTATTACAAGCCATGCCCAAATCAGGTACCTTGCTCAGACAGACTTGGCCTTGTATAACACAGGCAAGGACTGAGGAGAATAGGTTTAATTACTGGTAATTACTCCCAAAGTCAGAGGTCCTTGACATACGGCTAATGTCAGCCATCACTAAGCACTTAATTATCCTTGGACAGGTTTATTAAATGATAATTTGTTAACAGCTTTAACCCACAGAAATCTGTGTATCATAATATGGCATTGCAGGTCAGTAGGCAGTTAGTGTACTTTTGTTTTATATTTGGAGTGTCATGGATAGTACTGGCTTGTATTTTTCCTACAGTGTTTTCCCTTTTTCATGCGAAGTAGAGATAATAACACGCAGCTGATATTTTTATGCAAGTTATGATAGAAATAATGATGCAAAGCATACAGCAAGCAACAATTAAAGTGGTTATAAACCTTTACATATACCCAGTAAAGTGACTAGTCTCAGGTGATACACAGAGATTAAACAAATGCTCCTACATAAGTTTTACCTGTTTATCTACAGCCATCTTCCCCTACATCCATTTAAAGTGCAGAATTTACACAGGATATCTCAGTTTTGAAAAGCAGGGGCTAGGGAGCTGAAATTACATCAATGAGGAGAGAACAGAGCTGAGACTGTCTATCACAGGCTGTGCCCTCTCCGTCACCATTTTTCTCTTGGTGTCAGGGAAACTCGGCAGAAGTGACTTATAGCAGAGAAATGAGGCAGCAGACAGAAAAAACACTTAGTACTCTGTATTGAGACAAGTACACACTATAGAGGGTTATGCCTTGTTCATATTTCATGTCTAAGGTTTACAACCACTTTAAGCTTTGAAAATACAACACTATAAAGATCAGTGATAAACTGAGGCAACATTCTAATGGCAGTTTAAATAAAAAAAAAGAAAAGTCAACTAGGGCTGACTGTGAACCCACCTATGAAACAAGGGTAGCGTTTCTCATCTCTGTTATATTATGTACACTTTTTATAATTGCAAATATTTAACAGATATTTGCTGGTGCGTATCTGTTTATCTTAGCTCTCCTATAAAATGTATACATTTATTGCCAGAGACTAAACTGTTTTCTAAAGTAGGCCCCTGGCAGTGATCAATATTGCAGGCTTACACCACTTTTGGCAAACCAGATTTTGATATTTATATCACAAAGCAACATAGTGAGGTAGTATAACTTATTCAGGAAGCATCACAACTCTGTGGGGACTCATAAAATGTTAACACCGGTTTAAGCTCGCAAGCAGGACTGGATTGGTAGTGTTGAATGCTATGTTAAATGTGTTTTTTTTTAAATTCTACAAATGATACTTCAGATTATGCAGTGTACTGTATAACTACAAAACAGGCAAAGCTCCTCTTTCTTGATTTTGAGTCAATTTTAACTTTGTCTTTCTTTTAAGTTAATGTTTTTACATCTAAAAGTTTTAATTGGACAAAGGTAACTGCAGCGTATATGTGTGTGTTCCTCTGCAAGCATTTGAGGGTATGTACGACACAGTAAGTGAATATGTATACTGTATTAATCCTTAAAAAATGGTACCCTTGCTTTTTTGCTTTAGATTGGGAGAGGTGTTTGGCTTGATACCTTGATTAAGAGTTTTTTTACCTTTACTGCTGAGTAGCTTTGAATCTGCTAGGACTAGTCAGTACACTTTACCTTCAGGCATTGCATCGTGGGTTCTCAACCTGTGGCCCTCCAGCTGTTGTGGAACTATAAGCCACATCACGCCTCTGCCTTTGGGAGTCATGCTTGCAACTCTCAGCTTTGCAGTGCCTCATAGGACTTTTAGTTCTGCAACAACTGTAGGGCCACAGGTTTAGTACTCATGCGTAACATCATACTTTTCCTGAACCCAATGGTTTCTAAGCAAAGCCATGTCACTCCAGTATGGTCTTGCAAATTAATTGAAAAGCAATGTATTTCTGAAGTTAGCTAAAGAGAACTGAGCAGCACTGAGCTGCTGCTGCCGATGGGCAGGAAATCTTTCCAGGTGCCCGTGTTGATCAATAGCAGGGGACAAGTATGATGGTTTCATTTTTTTCTCTGTAAGTGGATAACCTTTAAGTTATGTGACTCACTGGTCACATCTGCACATACACATTTCTAGGTCAGAAAAAGTAAAACCTTTTTTTCTAAAGCTCTGTGTAGGTGCAGCAGTGTTATGTTTTTGTGCGAGTTCATGTGTCACGTTTCAGACAGTCTAGTCATTTCAATGCCCTACAAGCGAAAAAAAAATCTCACAAAAGTGCAGAACACTTTTTTTTTGTAATTGCGCTGCACCAAAACACATGGTACTTTTGTTACTATGCATTTAGGCACATGAGAAAACACACTTGTTAACCAGGTGCGATGAAGTGCCATTAAGAATTGATAGCACCGCCCTTACCTGCAAAAGGGGAGGCTCATTTTGTGCATTGCAGGAATGCATGTGATTTTTCATGCATTCCTGCAACACACAAATGTAAACCTAGGCTAAAGGAAATATTTCTAGCAATGCTTCATGTAATTTATAATTAACACAACAGAAACATGATTGAATCCTATTTCTAAAATGGCACACAGGGGCCGACTGACAACTTATGGGGCCCTCGGGCAGTAGGGGATCATGGGGCCCTTGTGTCCTTGCCCACACTCAAAGCACACCCAAAAAAGCCTATAAAAGGTACCAGGGGCATTTCATGCGCCCCCCTACTGACCCCGGGCCCTCGGGTAGTGCCTGAGTGCTCGAATGGTCAGTCCACCCCTGATGGTACAAAAGTATTTCTAGCTAGCAAAAATCTAAATAAAGCTAAATTCTCATATCAAGTATGTATTTGTAATTCCTTACTAGCAACAAGGTATTCTGTGTTTACATAATTTTTCCCAGTACAAACCACATTTTGTGCTTTTTGGCCTACTAAATCCTTTCTTACTTGGAATGTCACAGATTTGTATTAACACGTTGCTGTTATTATTATTATTGCAAAATCAATTTTCAATACCTTAACCACTTGCTGTCCGCCTACTGTTTTTAAACGGCAGGACGGTGTCACTCTAGGGGCGGGTTGCCGTTCATAAACGGCACCCGCATTTTCTAGTTGTGCGCGCTCCCTCGGAGTGCTCAGCACCGTGATCCAGTGCCCGCTGTGTCCTCCGGACACAGTGGAACACCGATCGTCGAATGGGACTTCTGTGTGAGTTCCCGATCATGTGATCACTGATTGGCCAATCAGTGATCATATGCAGAGTAGTAAGCAAGATGTCACAAGCGATCAGCGGCGGGCATTCTGACACTGGGGGGAAATGACTTGGTGTCACTGACATCCCCAGTGACACCATAACAGTGATCAGTGCTAATAAAAAGCACTGACACTGCACTAATGGCACTGGGCAGGAAGGGGTTAACATGTGAGGCGATCAAAAGGTTAACTGTGGGCTGTTTCACATTATGTTCTGTGTGTGCTTTCAAATGTAAGCACACTGCTTTGTATAGCTCTGCTATGCAGAGCCATACAAATTAGTGTGCAGGAGCTGACAGGGGAGAGAACTGTATTGTTTACATACAGTTCCCTCCCCCATCGGTAATACTCGGCGATCACCGGCCGGGACCCGGTGATTGACAGCCGAGGCCTCGAATGGCGCTGCACACCCATGGAGTGTATTTATAAAAAGAAATGCATAGCAGTTTACCCAGTGAAAGTGCAGGCACATTAACCACATGCCCACCGCCCTATAGCAGATATACTGCTACAGGGCGGCAGGGGTGCGCAAAATCACGTATTATTATGTGATTTTGCATTTCCAGGTAGGGGGTGCCCTACCCGCGCCACCATTCGCGGCCACGGCTGTCAATCACCAGGTCCCGGAAGGTGATTACCTGCCGGCGCCCAGTGCTTACTGAGGATCTCCCAACAGGGTGTAGGGCTACTTTGTTTAGTAACAGTCCTCCTCCCTGTTGGCTCCAGTAAAGCCCACACACACCGCCCCCAGTAAAACACTCCCAGCGCACAGTTAACCCTTTGATTGTTCTTCATGTTAACCCCTTTCTGCCTAGTACCATTAGTACAGTATCAGTGCTTTTTTTTTTTTTTTTTTAGCACTGATCACTGTATTGACGTCACTGGGGATATCAGTGACACCAAGTCAGTTCTACCCAGTGTCAGAATTCCCGCCGCAGTCCCACTGTAAGTCGCTGATAACCGCCATTATTAGTAAAAAAAAAATTCCAGTATCTATACCGCCATTTGTAATGCTATAACATTCATGTAAACCAATTAATTTACACTTACTGGGATTTTTTTCTAGCAAAGACATGTAGCAGAATATATTTTGGCCTAAATTTATGACAAAATTAGATTTTTAACATTTTTTTATTGGACATGTTTAATTGCAAAAACTCAAAAATATAAAAAAAATTTCAAAATTGTCGTTTTTTTTTGTTTTTATTTTTTAAAATTAAAAAAGCGCAGGCGATCAAATACCATTAAAAGAAAGCTCAATTTGTGGGGGAAAAAAGTACGTAAATTTCATTTGGGTGCAGCGTTGCATGACCACGCAATTGTCAGTTAAAATAACACAGCGCCCTAACACAAAAAAGGGCCTGGTAAAGAAGGGGGGGGGGGTAAATCCTCAAGAGAGCAAGTGGTTAATTCTGTGCAAATGGGACAAAACATTTTTTTTGTTCATTTAAAATGGTAAAATAGAATTTGGCCTCAAGAAAACTCCATGTAACATAGTAAAGTATATTGGGTCTGCCCCAGGAGAAAGAGGAAGTGTACTTAATATACTGGTAGGTATAGCTGTGTGGACTATCTGTGGCAGTACACCATTTAGTTTTAGGGAACATACCTTGTCACAGGGAAGCTAGTCTGCAGTCTGTGCAATATTAATATTTTAAATGGTTCAATGAGCATATAGGTCAGATATATTTTGTAGAAGATACATATTATATATTAGCTCTTACACACTCATCAAAATGTGTGTCTTCTTGCATGGTGTAATGTCTGTTCATTTTGGAGGACACTTTTGCTTCGTGCCTGGGATGTTGAGGATATGCCCAAGGAGCATCTGATTTGCTCTTGAAAGGGAGACTTTCCTTTGGTCTCCCTGTCTGCTTTGGCAATGTCATTCCTAATCTCTCAGAACACAGACTGTGGATATTGAGCTGCTAATTCAGTAGTACCTCGAGGATGACCACAGTCTACCTCTCACAGTTTTTCATCTGCTCAGCTCTCTGCATGAGGATACACTCCCACTATGGCAATTGGGGCGCTGTTTGTTCATCCTGCTGCATCTCTTAGTGATATACTGTAGTGCAGTTTGGATGCTTCAGTGTTCACTTTAAAGGTTATGTTCACCTTTTATCAAAAAATAAATGCACATTTTTTTGCAGGTAAAAAAATGTGTTTATTATTTTTATTTCTGGAGCCTCTAAAGCAGGGGTGTTAAACTCCATTTCATCGTGGACCGTATCAACATTATGGTTGCCCTCAAAGGGCTGGTTGTATCTGTACAACAGAGCACTCCACACCCCTTTACATCAGATGTCAAGAATTCCACACCCTCCTTAACATCACGGTGCACCCCCTTTGGGGAACGAGCCTGAAAGCAGAAAGTGCAGGGTCTGGAGGAGAACCAGAGGAGGAGTGGAGTCAGTTACCAGGATTTGGCAGAGGAGTTCTATTCTTTCTGCTGCCGACTGCTGAGACAAGGTGGGGGTGGAGACTAGGGGGTACTTGCAGAAGAGGTGCAGGGGCCACATGAAATGGCCTGGAGGACCGGATTTGGCCAGCAGGCCTTGTGTTTGACACCTGTGCTCTAAAGCAATGCACCAGCATTCAGCAGATCGCTGATGCCATGCAGGTCTCCTGCAGACCTGTCAGTGAATCTGTGTACCCATACATCCTGTACAGGCAAGCAGATACTTCCTGACAAGAAGACTCAATGAACTACAACGGCACTCCACAGCACCGTGGTAGTTAATTGAGAACTACAAGCCACCAGCCACAAAGGCTGGCGGAACTTGGAGTGTTTTCATTCACAGAATACTGTGAATGAGTGCCGTGGCCGAGCACTCCATGATGTTTTTTTAAAAATTGTGACAGCTAGCGGGGTGGTGGGAGAAGATCCCCAGCTAGCTGTCCAAACGGGGATGGGGGGGGGGGGCGCTCTGTTAGTAACATGTTACACCCTAAATATGGATGTAACATGTTACAAATGGTAAACTTATCCTTTATGCTTTCAACTCTTAAAACAGTTTTATTTTTTAGCTGCCCTCCAGGTATTACCTTTTTATTTACTTTATTATCTTTTATGGTGTGTTTTGGATTCCCTGTACAATGAAATATCTAATTCCTATTCTGGTAAGAATTTATCATTGGGAATGGTATCCCATTTGAGTCCACACTTCGGAGTCCATTTTTGTATCGTGGTTGGTTTGACCACTTGCAGTGTTTGACTCTCTTCAACCCTCTCCCTCTCTAAGGGATTTTATTACTTACAAGATCAACAGGGATCAGTTTCTACCACTCATATACCTTGTCAGACCCCGACTCTTCTGTGTACTCCGGTAGTTTTGGACCCTGCCCATGGCACTGATTCTTATGTCGACCCTAGTGCCTTTTCCTAGCATCCCCATTGTGGAATGATCAGAAGACTTTCAAAACGTATCTGTGTCCTAGATCCTTGCAGCTTGTGTTAAACTGAGAAGCCAATTTTCTACACTCCCTAAGTATGGAAGGTATTTTCCGTTCACCTCTTAAGGGCTTGTGGGATTGTTTGGTATCTCCTTTTGTCATTTTTCCCCCTTCTCATGCTGTTCTTCAGTCTTTTATCTTAATTCTCTTTTTGGGCAATGCACCTTGTATGTACTCCAGATCAAGAGGTCCCACTAAGTATTTGATTCATTTTCTCCTTTTGAGATAGCTTGTTGCTCGTTCTGTTTTTTGTTTTTGTTATGGTGGATGATTGCTAATGAGGCCCATCATTCTACAGATGGCAGATATCTACCAGTCCAGGTCTGGAACTCTAGGTTGACCACCTACCCTTTGGTTGTGACAGCTACATTTTTGCTTTGTTCTTCATGCAGGTACTGATCCTTACAAAGGCTGGTTTACTGTTTTATGTTTTTTTTTTGTTTGCTTTTTTTTTGCTAGTACCCCAACCTCCAGAAGGCAGCAGTATAACCCAAATTTTAAAAAAGACAGCTAATGTCCCTCAAAAGACATCAAGAAAAAGATTTTATGGTTAGTACAAAAATTGTATTTTATTCCTTAAGAATATTTTATTTTATAGGGCTGAAAATCAGCATTGATTTACATTGGCACAAGGATTTGTTTGACAGAGGAAATATTTATTTGTCACTATGGTGATGATGACGACAACATCAGTGATAACATGTGTTTTGTTTTGTATAGCCGTGGCCTAAAGTTTTGAGAATGACAAAAATATTAAATTTCACTTATGCTCAGTTTTTATGATGGCAATTTTCATATACTCCAGAATGTTATGAAGAATGATAAGATGAATTGCAATTACCATGAAAATTAACTTGATCTCAAAAAAAATTTCCACTGCATTTCAGCCCTGCCACAAAAGGACCAACTGACATCATGTCAGTGATTCTTTCGTTAACACAGGTGTCCGGGTTGACAAGAGCAAGGCTGGAAATCACTCCATCATGCTGATTGAGTTAGAATAACAGACTGGAAGCTTTAAACAGAGAGTGGTACTTGAAATCTTTCTTCTTCCTATGTTAGCCATGTTTACCTGCAAGGAATCACGTGCAGTCATCATAGCTTTGGACAAAAAGGGATTCACGGACAAGGATATTGCTGCTACTAAGATTGGACCTAAATCAACCATTTATCAGATCATCAAGAACTTAAAGAAGCTAGGTTCAATTGTTGTGAAGAAGGCTTTAGGGTGGCCAAGAAAATCCAGCAAGTGCCAGGACCGGCTCCTAAAGTTGATTCAGTTGTGGGATCAGGGCACCAAAAGTGCAGGGCTTGCTCAGCAATAGCAGTAGGTAGGTGTGAGTGCATCTGCATGCACAGCAAGGCGAAGACTTTTGGAGCATGGCCTTGTGTTAAGAAGGGCCGTAAAGAAGCCTCTTCTCTCCACGAAAAACATCAGGGACAGACTGATATCCTGCAAAAGGTACAGGGATTGGACTGCTGAGGACTGGGGTAAAGTAATTTTCGCTAATGTATCCCCTTTCAATTGTATGGGGCATCTGGAAAAACCTTGTCCAGAGAAGAAAAGGTGAGCACCACCATCATTCCTCTGTTTTGCCAGCAGTAAAGCATGAGACCATTCATGTGTTGGGTTGCTTCTCAGCCAAGGCAGTGGGCTCACTCACAATTTTGCCTAAGAACACGGCCATGAATAAAGAATGGTACAAAAACATCCTCCGAGAGCAAATTCTCCCAACCATCCAAGAACAGTTTGGTGACAAACAATGCCTTTTCCAGCATGATGGAGCACCTTCCCATGAGGTAAGAGTGATAACTAAGTGGCTTGGGGAACAAAGCATTGAAATTTTGGGTCCATGGCCAGGAAACTTTCCAGACATTAATCCCATTGAAAACTTTTGGTCAGTCCTCTAGAGGCGGATGAACAAAAAACCCCCTACAAGTTCTGACAAACTCCAATCAATAAAGATGTGGCCCAGAAGTTGATTGACAGCATGCCAGGGCAAATTGCAGAGGTCTTGAAAAGAAGGGTCAACACTGCAAATATTGACTCTTTGCATAAACTTAATGTAATTGTCATAAAAACCTTTCACACTTATGAAATGCTTGTAATTATACTTCAGTATACCATAGTAAAATCTGACAAAATGCCAAAAAATGCTGAGCTACTGTATGATGGACAAATGAAGTTCAGTAAAAGCTGTTGAAAAATCGCTCCTAGATTGTAAGCTCGAAAGAGCAGGGCCCTTGACCCCCTCGTGTTTTGTTTTGTTACTGTATTGTCTCATGTTCTGTCCCCCACTATAATGTACAGCGCTGAGCAAACCTTTTAGCGCTATATAAATACTGTATAATAATAATATTTTTAACCAAATCTGGCAGCTCTTACAAATGCAAGTGTTGTGTTTGAAAGTGTGCAGCTTTCCTGTCTAGACTGTAGGAAATATACCTTCATCTTGGAAGGAAAGGTGTCGTGCTGTATATTGTTCTTATCTTGGTAAAATAATTGTGCTTTCTACTTTTAAATATCATATATTAAATAGTTCTTTAGAACAGCTCCTACATAATAAATAATAAATCATGTTCTTGAGAATATTTAAAGAGAAACAATCAGGACAGAAGAATGACTTGTTTTTTAGGGTGCAGTTGCAGGGGTTGTCAACCTCATCCTGCACAGTTTTCAAGTCACTTATCAACTAGTGAGGCAAAGGAAAGGTTGACAGCCCCAGAGCATGCTCCGCTGAAACAAATCAGTAATAGCAGCTCCTCTATTTCTATCTTGACAGGTACCAAAGATAAAAAGGTCAGTGCGAATTCTAGACCAGTAAAACTCATTGTTTTGCAAGAATGAAGATTCCCATTCATTTTTGGCAGTCAAACAAATGGTCACTAAGACAGCCAACAGAGATCCTTTTTTTTCATTCAGCTTGTGAGTTGAAGGAAAAAAAACTAACCCGATTTCCTCATTAATACATTCTAGGTGGATGAGGGAATCCTCCCTGCTGCAGTATTGTATTCTGACAGTGGGGAGACTTCCCTGCCATCAGGATACATTGATTGAAGGCTATAGCCTGCAGTGCTGATCGAGCAGGGAAAATCCTACTGGTTGGTGTATAGAAGTCAATTGGTAGATCAACTTCTGTACAACCTTAGTTCCCATATTCAATGCATGTATAGTTGACTTTCGGCTTGGAGGACAAAGGAGATTTGATACAGTAAAGTACCGGATATATTGCTTTATTAATATTAAGAAACTATCCAGGATTCTAAATTATGTACAACACAAATGTCTTAAAAATAGATGCCCTGGTTAGAATATGCCAGACAATAAATGTATGAAACTTATCAAAATATTGAAGTGGTTCTTCAGTAAGTTCTGCAAAATGTAAAAGTCAGCATCTACAAAAACTGTAGCTGCTGACATTCAATAAATAAACACATTTCCAAGGATCCAGTGCAGTCCTCATCCAGGCCAGTTTCTCTAACGGTCTGAAGTTCCTCGGTGCTGGCATGTTAACTGTGGGCAGCTAGCTGTTAACTCCTTGCTGTTTCACTGCCAGATGCCCATTCTGCAGTCACAAGCTGTGCTGCGTTTTGTGAATGGTCCTGCAGTCTTCTTGGACTTGTGACATATCACAGAAGGTTGCAGGCGGAGGGCGGGAGGTGAACTTCCGCTCAATTGATCTAAGCGATTTGAGTGGAAGTGCGAGCAGGCACCTTCCAAACTTTGGTACCCGCTCCACCCCTCCAAATGTTTCAAATTTGGCAGAGGAGTGGGGGGGGGGGGAGAAGGAAGAGCAGAACTTCCCCTTTTGGGTGAAGCTTTGCTTTAATTTGTCAATTAACCAGTCTGCACCATTAAAACCCAAATACTTTACTACAGCTCTTTATTTCTAACTCTGTTATACCATAAACTGTATTTTGACCATGTTGCCTGATTTATTTTCTCACTTGCCTTGATTCTAGGGGGTGGACATGCAGCCTTGGCATAATTTTATTCCACATCATTTGTACTTTTTTCAACAAACCTTTCTTGTACAAATATCTTACATTTCAATCTTTAGTGGACATGATTAAAGTGGAAAATGTGCAGTCCAATACCAGCAGGATCTGTTTTCTTAAAGTGTATGTAAACCCAAAATCTATTTTTCAGTATGTTTACCATTATTTTCCCTGTATACAGTTAAGCAAATAATTTTCAAGCAAATCTTTTTTTTTTTTTTTTTGTGAATCTGTTTTCTTATTTAGAAATCCTGCCAGTAAAAGGATTTCTCATTTCAGTCACTGCCTCACAATTACCAGCAACTTTGTCAGCCTGCCTTGTGTGGTCCTTCAGTTCAAGATTGGGCTGCCTATCAGGTCTATCAGGTAGGCACCCCAACCTCCAAGTGAAGGCATGGACATGACAGGATGTCTATTTTGCTTTCAATTGCAAGGCAAAGGCTAAGTTTTGTCAGCCAGAAGCAGGAAGTGCTGTTACTGACAACTTTGCAACTAATTCACAAAAATTGATTTGCTAAAGAAAACTGTATACAGCATTCCCATAAACAACCTCTACATTGATCAGGAAGCCACAGCCCTGATAAAAAAAAAAAATAGAAATAAAGACTGGCTGCATAGTCTCACCATGTATACCTGTATGCAAAACATATAGTATAATGGAAATAGCAGAGCTAGAGGAGGATGAAAGAGGTTTCAAGATTGGTGGAAAAAACATCAAGATCCTTAAAAGAAAGTTAAAGAACAGAGTGAAAAGATGGGACTGTTAAATATCTCAAAAACTAAGGTCAGAACAACAGTAAAGATAACTTACCTGCAACCAAATATTTGGATCAATTATTCCCAACAAAGTATCCAGCAGTCAAGAAATACGAAACAGAATGTCCTGCCCTTGGAAGACCAAGGATAAAAGACCTGTAAAGGGTTCTTAAAGTGTTACATTTACAGAAAATCCAAAAAAATGTAAGGTGAGCTAACACTGGACTCCCTACCTTTCCCACCTGGTCCCGTTGTACTGCAGTCCTGGGACTCTGCTGCTTCACTGGTTCCAGGATTTGAAATCCCTTTTGGGTTTCTCTCCTTTCTTTAAAGCACTGGCAGGACAGGCTAGACGGATTCTGATTTGTCAGCGTCATTTATGGGATGGTGCTGACCAATTAAAATCCCTCTGGTCCACTGGTCCATACAGGCCAAGTACTCCAGTATAGTGGGACCGAGGGGGGGGATAGAGAGGGGGGTTCAGTGTTAGATCACATTACAGACACTTTAAATGTGTCTATGAGTACAAAGATCAGAATTTTCCAGGTTATGATATTTTGTTCCACTCTACATGGATGTAAAAGCTGGACAATGAAGAAGCAACACAGGAAAAGTATTGTTGCTTTTAAAGTTTGGTGTTAGCAAAGAGTTCTAAGAATATCATAGACAGTATGAATAGCAAAAAAACTAGCCAAACGTTTTACTGAAAGCCAAGATGACTAGGCTGAAGCCCATTTTTCGCATATTATGAAAAGAACCAGCTCACTAAAAAAAAAACAACTGATTGAAAAAGAGAATGACTAGCATTAAAGTGTAAGTCACAGAAATTCTGAACATGCTGTTGAAAAGACTAAAGGGGAACAACATTTTGAAATACTAATCCTGCAGCAATGTCATATCTGTGGGCTCCCTGGCCAGCATTCACATCTTTTGCCTTGCCTTCTTCCAAGATTGGCATCTTTGGCCATCTTGATTGGCAGGCCTGAAATTATGTAACTTCAGCAAAGTGCATGGGAGTTACCGTAATTCATACCAACACTGAGGCATGGTGAGTTTATGCAGAGACATTTTATTGCAGAAGTGACATAGTAAAGTTAAAGACCTTCCTGCATGCAATTTTTTCATACGTTTAAGTTCCGCTTAAACCAAATCATTTTGGGAAAACATTATCCATGTGGTTGTCAGCAGCCAACACCACCTTAATGGAGCTTAATAGTAATACAGTAAGAAGTTATTCCAAATATATTGGATAACAGGCACTCTGCCAGAGTTACCACTCTAGGCTTGCTTATTATACAGGAACCAGCTTTCAAAGGAATTGTCCCACATCCAAGAACAGCAAGAAAATGTTGAACAAAAACTAAGCTTCACTATTGCTAAATTCCAAAGATTTATAGAACGAATAGGTTTATCTCCTGATAAATGTGGGCTGTGCTGTAACATATTTTTCCCTTAACAGGGCTTAATCATAGAGATACTTTGTGGTGTATATTAACATCTTCCCCATATACAGTGGGTATAGAAATTAAACCCCCCCCCCCCACACACACCGTTAAAATAATCACATTTCTTGTTTTTCAGCCTAAAATGAACACAGACACAGTTTTTGTTTTATCCAGCTGTATTTACCAATTACAGCTGTATTTACTTATTGTGCAACGTAAACCTTTCAATTGAAAGATATAACACCAACATGTCATAAATTTTTTTTTAAAATTTAAAAACAGAATTACTGAGAATCACCCCTTTGTGTCAGTATTTTGTTGAACTACCTTTTCCTTTAATTACAGCCTTTATTCTGTTGAGATATGTCTCTGCTAACTTTGCACATCTAGACTTTGCAGTATTTGCCCACTCTTCTTTGCAGAACTGCTCAAGTTCAGTTCAATTTGATGGCGACCATTTGTGGACTGCAGTCTTCATCATTCCACAGATTTTCAATGGGGTTTAAGTCTGGGCTCTTACTTGGCTGAAAAAGGGCATTCACCTTTCTCTCCTCCAACCACTGTGTGGTCATTTTTGCTTTGTGCTTTGGGTCATTGCCATGTTGGAAGGTAAACCTGCTTCCCATTGACCTCTTTCTGGCAAAGGGCAACAGATTTTCCTCAGGAATTTGACGGTATTTTGCCCCATCCATTTTTCCTTCTGTCCTGACAAGTGTTCCTGTCCCTGCTGCAGAGAAACACCCCCATAACAGGATATTACCATCTCCATGTTTTACTCTAGCAATGGTGTTATTTGGATGGTGAGCTGTATTGGATTTCTGTCACACATATCGTTTAGTGTTGAGGCCAAATCAATCAGTTTTAGTCTCATCTGACCATAACACTTATTTCCATGTAGCCTCAGAATCTTCAAGGTGTATTTTGGCAAAGTTCAGTTCAGTTACTGCATGTGGCCTTTCTTGAGGAGTGGCTTTTTTTGCAACCCTCCCGTACAAGCCACGTATGTGGAGAATTTGTGATATTGATGTCACATGCACACAATGACCACTCTGTAATAAATTCCTGCAACTGCTTTAGAGTTTCTTTAGGCCTCTTGGTAGCCTCTCTGACCAGTTTCCTCCTGTCTCTTTCAAGCAGTTTGGAGCAACTTCCTGAACCAGGGAGGGCCTGTGTTGTACCAAATACCTTCCACTTCTTAATAATAGACTTCTAGGCATTGATAAAGCCTTTGAAATATGTTTGTATCCATCGTCTGACTTGTGCTTGTCCACAATTTTATCCCGGAAATCTTTTGACAGTGCCTTGACACCCATAGTTGATTGTTTGCTTCAGTTGCACTATCAGGGACTGAAAGTCAAATGGCTTTATGTGCCAATGAGAAGGTGATTAGCTACACCTGATTGAGTTCATGTAATTTTTAGGAGGGGGGGTGATCCCCTTTCCAACTTTAAATCTGTTTTTGATTTTTTTTTCTGACATATTGGTGTTATATCTTTCATTTGGATGTTATAAGTTGCACTGAATAAATACAGCTGGAGAAAACAAAAACTGTGTCTGTCTTCATTTCAGGCTGCAAAGCAACAACATGTGCTATTTTAAAGGTGGGGGAATTTGTTTCTATACCAACTGTATATGCTTCTCCAACCCCCACTAAAATATCTTTAATTACTTGTCTACTGGGCACTTTTACCCCCTTCCTGCCCAGGCCAATTTTCAGCTTTCAGTGCTGTCGCACTTTGAATGACAATTGTGCAGTCATGCAGCACTGTACCCAAACAAAATTTTTATCATTTTTTAGAGCTTTCTTTTGGTTGTTTTTAATCACCACTGGGGTATTTATTTTTTGCTAAACAAACAAAAAAAGACCACAAATTTTGAAAAAAAAAGTTTTTCTGTTCAAACATTTTGTAAATAATTGATTTTTCTCGTTCACTGATGAGGCTGCACTGATGGGCACTGATAGGCTGCAAAGATGAGGAGGCACTGATGAGGCTGCACTGATAGGCGGGAGTGATGGGCACTGATAGGTGGCACTGATGGGCATTGATAGGCAGCACTGATAGGTATCACTAAGGAGGCACTGATAGCCAGCACAGATGGGCACTGAAAGCCAGCAAAGATGGTAATTATTGGCCACACTGAAGGGGCTACACTGATCATCAGAGCACTGATGATCAGTGTAGATGTCTCCCTGAGAAATGCCACTTACCCGCTCTCTTACGCTCCTCAGTGTAAGGAAAGGACGGCCAATAACCAACATATCCTGTTTATATGTGATCAGTTGTGATTGGACACAGCTGGTGACATGTAAAAGGCAGCTCTGTTTAGCAACTTTACAAAAATGGCCACTGCCCCAGTCTATAACTGGCCTTCACAGCAAGGAGCACATGGAAGGGGGACGCATGTCAAACAACAAAAAAGAAAAATCCCGAGCTGTAACTTGCCAGCCAGCCTGCAAACAAACTGAATTAACCTGTTTTAACAGTATGCATTAAAAACAGGTGTTTAGTTAGTACACATTTGCAAATACATGCGTAAGCTACAGAGCCTCATCACGGTACCCCAGTATTCTGTAGTTTCTAACTCTTCAATTTTAAGAGCCCCCATAGTAGAGGCACATGTATTTAATGGATTGACAAAGGGCAGATGGACCTGAGAGAGCCCACCCCTCCTTAAAGGTACAGGAGTGCACTGGACACCCAGCATGTAGCACAATGGCAGCTAAGGTGTCCAGTGCGCCACCTCGACCAACAATTCAACAGTACAAAAAATGGCCACTCCCCCAATCTATAACTGACCTTTTACAGCAAGGAGCATATGGAAGGGCTACGCATGTCAAACAACAAAAAAGAAAAATTCCGAGCTCTAACTTGCCAGCCAGCCTGCAAACAAACTAACCTGTCTAACAGTATGCGTCACAGATGCCGTGATGAGGCTCTGTAGATTACGCATGTATTTGCAAATGTGTGCTAACTAAACCCCTGTTTTTAATGCATACTGTTAGACAGGTTAATTCGGTTTGTTTGCAGGCTGGCTGGCTAGTTAGAGCTCGGAATTTTTATTTTTTTTTGTTTGATCTGTTTGTCAACTTACCTGGACATGAGATCAGCTGTGTCCAAAGGACACCGTGATCACAGATCACCCAGGGCGAGCCTCGGGATGCATGGGGGTGTGGATCTGGGAGGATATCCATGGATGCCCTCGCAGAACTAGCCGACCACACTGTAGCCGTCTTTTGGCTATAGCGCAGTCGGAAAGTGGTTAATGAACAAATTCAAAATTATTACAATAAAACCTAAATATACATATATACTGTGTGGACTTTTTAAAGGCACGGTAACAGGTCTTTGAGAGCCAGAATTCTTGCTGTTTCATAGGTGTTCAAATACTTATGTTCAGCAGTGCAAGAAA
Source organism: Staurois parvus (assembly GCF_062004578.1). Classification (NCBI taxonomy): domain Eukaryota; kingdom Metazoa; phylum Chordata; class Amphibia; order Anura; family Ranidae; genus Staurois; species Staurois parvus. The sequence continues at coordinate 19,357,528 of NW_028317941.1, forward strand.
AATACATTCTTTAAAAATCATACAATGTGATTTCCTGATTTATTTTTTTAATTCAGTCTCTCAGAGTGGGAATGCACCTACAATATGAATTTCAGACCCCTCCATGATTTCTAAGTGGGAGAACTTGCAAAATCGCAGGATGTTCAAATACTTCTGTTCCTCGCTGTATATGTGTGTGTGTGTGTATATATATATATTTCTCATTTTGCTTTTCCAGCTATTTTTGTTCCTCTTGTGTAGTCTAGTTTATCCTTTAGAGTCACAAGGCACACAAGATACAGCATAATAATCTGAGTTTACCAATTGCTTGAACAGTTTTTTGCTTTTCGGTATCCTAATGTACTGTACGTGAGCTAAGTCATGGCATGCTTAAAATAAAAATATGATTTTATTTAATCCTCTGGGGTCTAGTTAATTGTTAACATTTTTAAATGCGCATACTGTATAGAAGTAAATCTGCAATAAAGAGACTCCTTAAGTTTGCACATTCATTCTCTTTTAAAGCCCACCACTGTCTCACTTCTAATCACCTTCCATTCATGTGAGATGGTGTTGGAGTTGAGTTGATGATATCGTAATGCTCCTCACATGACAGTATTTGGACCTGGTGATTGGCAGCTACGTCCAGACTCTGCTTCATGGGAGGAGGTCACATGCTGCCCTATACCCATGTATTTTCTGGGGCTTACTGAATCACATGCAGGGAGGTATTGTACTGCCTTTAGTCCATCTTGGACCAATATAAGTATTCATACTGTATTGCAAACCTGTGGGACCACTGTGGAAGCAGAGAATCACTGTAGTATTCAGTACTACTACAGTGATTTCTGTGGTCTTCTGGTTTCTGTGCCAGGTGATTACTCTTCTGCACAGGAATTTGCATGCTGGGCACAGCTGACATTCTCAGGACACCTTATATTTTTTCATTGAATACAAGGCATTCTTTGATAGGATGAGGTGGAGATCACCAACCTTCTTATCACCCTGTATTCATTGAAAAAAAAGGTGTTCTGTGGATGATGGCAGTGCCAAGCAAGCTACTACCTTTAGATTGTAAGCTCCACGAGCAGGGCCCTCACATTCCTTCTGTACTGAAATGTATTGTTATATTACTGTCTCCCTTATATTGTAAAGCGCTGCGCATACTGTTGGCGCTATATAAATCCTGTATAATAATAATTACCAAGGAAACTATAGCAATCAATGTAAAAGTGCAGATTTCTTTAGTGATTCTCTGCTTCTACAGCAGTCCCACAGGTATAGAATATATATGCTTACATTTGTCCAAGCTGAACCAAAGTAACTATTCAATAAAAAACATACCTTGAGTTCAGCTTTAAGCATACTTTTATATTGAAATTATATTTAAAAAAATAAACAAAATCAATAACTAAACATGAAGCTTCTTAGTGTCCTTAACCCCAAAGAAAATGATGTTCAGGACCACAGAACACTAGGTTGGTCACAGGAACATATATGGCAACAATGGCTGCTTCAAAATAACAGTTGGCTTAGTTTGTGATACCGCACATAAACAGGCTTTGCCAGGCCTCTACTTTCTGCAGGTAATTAAGCAATGAGGACATTTGCCTCATTTATCAGATTATTACTTCACTGCAGGTTTTGGGCTGTGCAGGACAGTGCTCCATACTGGAAAGGAGGCACATCTGATGCTTAATGTAACCCATTGGGGGGAAGCTCTGCTGACTTCCATCATCCAATTATGTGCAAGCAAGAATACTTTTTAAAATGTATTTATTTTGATTGGGTATTCTTTGCAAAGTAAATTTCTACTGCATTTACTAAGCTAAAGGGAAAATTCACTTGCATAGTGAACAGCCTATAATTACTCAACTCTAATTCTAATTCTCAGTTTCTGCAATATGTATGGAGCGCTGCAATAATATATATTTCAGCTCATTTGTGAACTGTGCATGATCATTCATACTAACTGTCCTGGATTTGCTGGCAGAGTTCCATTTTTTTAGAAAGTTGTCCTGTGTTGACTGTGTTCTGGACTTTCATTTGCCATGCCACTTCATTTTACCGAGTCAAATACATGTCATGAAGTCTAATCAGAGTGAAGGACATACACAGCACTGAGAAAGAAGTGCCTCCAGCCAATCACCACATGGCTTTCATGGTTTAAGATGATTACTATTCTCCAGCGCCCCAACTAGTAGAAAAAGGGATGGAACCTCTGCCTTCTTTTGGCTTATCCAATTCTGCTGCTGCCTGTCAATTTTGTCTACCATATTTAACTCATTCAGACTCGACATTGAGACTCTTGTGCTCCTCCCAGTTGACTCGGTTAGAGAATTAGATCAAAAGACAGCACAGGAGTAGAGGAGGTGGCAAGGAAGTAAGCTGCTGATTGACCGCTACAGATTTCTGCACACTCTCCACACTGACAAGCTGCCTGCCCAGTCAGCAGCAGGACACCTCACACAGACCACAAGTCCACACATGTAAAAGTAGGTGCTTGGTAGTTTCTAACTCATACTGAACAGCTTAGTACACATTACTGCATTCAGCTTGTCAAGAGTCACATTGCATCATTGTAGACAATTTTCAGACTGCACCTGACTGCAATTGCCTCTTCAATCACCCATCACACCCAAAGAAAAGCATTTATGGCACAAGCTTAAAGTGTTACTAAACACAGGACCCTACATTCACTATATCTGGTCTCCCACAGTACACAAAACAAGGAAGTGCTATTATTTTAGTAAATATAAGCTGCTAAATGCCTTTTCTCATCAGCAGTTAGAGCAGTCTTGTGACTTCTGTCAGTGTTCATTAGAGCACTGGTTAAAGCTTGTAGGAGGAGTTTTCTTTATGCTCTAGGAGGATGCAGAACCCCTGACCCCTGTCTGGACAGTGCTGGTTGGCCCTGTGCTGATCACATGCACTTTCCCAAGAAACAAAAACTCTCTAGCAATACACAACAAACTGAGCATGTGCAGAATGACTAGATGTTCAGTCTGTCTTATCAGGTGGACATGTGAACAAGAGGAGAGGCAGAGAAAACAGGACCAAACAGCCTTTTTACACAATGCAAATGATTAACCCCTTAGGTTCTACAGTGAGTGGAACACCTACTTTAACACCTACTCAATAACATGGTTGCTGGATACTTTTATGCACCCAGTGCCCCTTTGTACAAAAGCGTAGGGCATGTTCACACCATATGCATTGGGCAAGGTTGTGTCAATGCCTGGATAAGGCAATTTGCCTTATATCATATTGTTTCAGTTCACACCAACTTGTTGCAGTGATGGACAATTAAATAAATAGGATATGTTGTACTTTTTTTTTCTAGAGCAGTATGTTGCACAGCAGTACACCTTATCACTACCCACTGCATTGAATAAACATGAATTAAATTCCCTATTATGACGTTTCAATAAAGTTGAAAAAAGTAAGTGTAAAGCGTTATTTACAACACCACCATCAAAACCACTGTCTTCACAGTGCACATGCACATCATCTGCTGCGGTATAACATGGTTGCTGGTGTTAACCAGGCCTTAGGAAAATATATGGAAACTTCTTTATTTTGTTGGCACCCTAGAGATGTCTGAACATACCTGCAGCAGCTTTAAAAAAAAGACTCCAGAAAGGGCTGAATGCTTGGCTGTTGTCACAGGCAAAACTTCAGTACTTCCTCATATTTAATAAACAGGGTCGTGAAATCAACAGTGCAAATAGTATACATTTCTTCTAGGCCTGTACATATTCTTGAATTTGGTATATATTTTAGGAAATGTTGAAATTTTGGTCTTGGTCCTGGAGAGAATTGTAGACACCATGTACATCCAGCAGCTATGCATATTCGGTAGCATTGCACCATGTATAAACAGAGCACAGGCACATGTTTTGTTAGTCATGTGCCCTGGCTCCCTCATAATGATCACACAGTCCTGTCTGGGCTTGAAAAGTTATGTGCGGGTCAGGAATTCTTGTCATATTATTGCTCCCAGCCTGCTTTCTTGTAAGTGACCCTGACCACGTGACACAAATATCTACTTATTTAATCAGGGCTTCCGTCACAATGGGAAAAATATGGCATACTCATGTAATAATTAAAAAAAAAAAAAACAACCCTCCCCCCCCCCCCAAAAAAAAAAAAAAAAACTTGTGGAAATAAAGTTAGTAAATACTGTATACTCACCTTACCTCCAGCTTCTGTTTGTGGTGCTTGTCCAGGAAAGGGCGATGTCACAATCCTCCGACGAGATCCCGGGAACAACAAGTATTCCAAATTCAATCCTAAATTTTGTTCCCCATCATTCCAAGGATTTCATTAAAATGGTTGTGATGTCACACATACTCCAGGGGTAAGGCGAATTAGTTTTTTCTAGCTTTTTTTTCCCCACAGTTTGTTTTTACACTTTTGTGCAGCTTCTTGTCATGGTGTTAAAGCCCCTTGTTATATAAGCAAACCTTGCTTTTTTGGAAAAGGTCAACTTTAAATTCTGAAAGCTGGGCTAAATAAAATAATCAGAAAGGGCAAATACTTCCTAAAGGCTGGCAAACAGTAAAAAGTGATTCCAAAGCCCCGGGTGCTGGCTGTGCTTCTGCATACCAGGCGTCTGAGACATTGCAGTTGCTCTTTACTTTGCCAGCCTTTAAAACTTTGTTTCTATGTTTTTTAGATTTCAGCTTTAAGAAGTTTAGAAGCGTTTAGGCCTACAGGGAGGGAGACTTGCTGCATCACTTTCACTTTTTAAAGGTGACGATGCCCTTATGAGAAAAACAGAATTAATTCACAGCAGACCTTTCTACAAAATCTCATTAACGGCCTGCATTAAGTTGTAAAAAACAACTTTTGAAGAGACTTCACTTCAAGCTGCTTAGTGTGTTATATTCTACTGACCTCTGAACTCTGTTTCATACCCCTGACCCTTAAGAACAAGTGTGCTGCACCCCGGTGGTCTTTGATCTTTGCCTTTCCAGGGTTGTCTACCCCTGGCTCTACGTCTAAGCCTTCTGCATGTACATTTCACCTGCACATCCATGTATAGTGTTTCTCTCCAAATGTCAAAGTGGCACATTTGGAAAGAAGCATCATAAGCACTCATGCAGGGTAAACACCAATGCAGAAAACATTAGTGTTTACCAAAGCATGGCCATGTGTAGCTATTCACTTTTATTGGAAACTGCAGAAAACACTCAGGATTTTATGCCTCAGCACACAGGATCTGCTAAGCAACCGTGTGCATGAGACCTTTTGATAAATCTTACTGTACAATAATTTAAAATTGTACAATAGATTAACAATATGCCTCTCGTAGAACCACTGGGCCAAGGGGTGGACAGGAGGGGCAGCCACCCTCGGTGCAGTGGGGGCACCTCTTCACTTCATGCTCTAAATCAGTGGATGGCAACAAGCGGACTGCGGCTTCATGTCTGCTCTGACATCTACTGCTGTCACACTGTGCACCAACATGGCCACACTCCATTTCAAGTCATCGAGATTTGACATGAAAAACACAATATGAATGTGCAGCTACCTTCTAGCTGCTAGAAAAGCATGCAGTTGGCTATGCATGTGCAGTGTACACTCCATGCCAACCATGAGCAGCCAAAGCAAAGGGGCAGAGAATGGTAACACTATGGTACAATATTCTACATCATGTGTTTGCAATCGAATGAGAAGAAGGTGCAGTTCTCCTTCCTTGGGCTCTGAATGAACCTGTTGCTAGTGCAGATCATGCCCATTTATTGTGAATGGTGTCCCTGATTTTTCTTTTTTTCATTTTGGCAACTATGCATGATGCATGGATTGCTTGCTGTGGTGAACAACATAATGTACATGTTTTCATGATCAATACAAACATTGTTTTCAATGTGGAAAGTGGACATCATTTGCAAATACTGATCTGTTCTGCATGTAGTCTTTTTTTCCCATCCAGCCATGTAATATCTGACTATTAATAATCCTATATTAGTCAGGTACAGGATTCCTATCTAACCAATAATGAGACAATATTTAGCAGGTTAGACCTATACAGGCGCATCTCAATAAATTAGAATACCATCAAAAAGTTAATTTATTTCAGTAATTCAATTCAAAAAGTTAAACTATTATATTATATAGATTCATTACACACAGAGTATTATGTTTCAAGGATTTATTTCTTTTAATTTTGATGATTATGGCTTACAGCTAGTGAAAACTCAAAATTCAGTATCTCAGAAAATTAGAATATTACATAAGACCAATTACAAAAAAAAAGAAATGCAGAAATGTTGGCTTACTGAAAAGTATGTTCATGTGTAGTATAGCATACACTCAATACTTGGTTGGGACTCCTTTTGTATGAATTACTGCATCAATGCGGAGTGGCATGGAGGCCCTCAGCCTGTGGCACTGGAGAAGTGTTATGGAAATCCAGGTTGCTTTGATAGTGGCCTTCAGTTCTTCTGCATTGTTGGGTCTGGTTTCTCTCATCTTCCTCTTGACAATACCTTATAGATTCCCTGTGGGGTTTATCTCAGGCGAGTTTGCTGGCCAATCAAGCACAGTGATATCATGATCATTAAACCAGGTATTGGTACTTTTGGCAGTGTGGGCAGGTGCCAAGTCCTGCTGGAAAATTAAATCAGCATCTCCATACAGCTGGTCAGCAGAGAGAAGCATGAAGTGCTCTAGAATTTCCTAGTAGAGGGCTGCGCTGACTTTGGACTGGATAAAGCACAAGTGGACCAACACCAGCAGATGTGGAAACTTCACACTGGACCTCATGCAACTTGGATTCTGTGCCTCTCCACTCTTCCTCCAGACTCTGGAACCTTGATTTTACTTTCATCCGAAAAGAGGACTTTGGACCACTGAGCAACAGTCCAGTTTTGTTATCCTCAGCCCAGGTAAGATGCTTCTGACGTTTTCTCTGGTTCAGGAGTGGCTTGACACAAGAAATGCAACAGTTGTAGCCCATGTCCTGGATACATCTGTGTATGGTGGCTCTTAAAGCACTGATACGAGCCGCAGTCCACTCCTTGTGAATCTCACCCAAATTCTTGAATGGTCTTTGCTTCCAAATCCTCTCAAAGCTGCAGTTATCCCTGTTGCTTGTACACCTTTTTCTACCACACAGCCAGCTTCTTTAGCAATGCCCTTTTTTGATTTACCCTCCCTGTGGAGGATGTCAATGACTGTCTTCTGGACAACTGTCAAGTCAGCAGTCTTCTCCATGATTGTGTAACATACTGAGCCTGACTGAGAGACCATTTAAAGGCTCAGGAAAACTTTACATGTGTTTTGAGTTAATTAGCTGATTAAAGTGTGACACCATGGGGTTTATTTACTAAAGCTGGAGAGTGCAAAATCAGACTCACTTCTGCATAGAAACCAATCAGCTTCCAGGTTTCATTGCCAAAGCTTCATTGAACAATCTGAGGTTAGAAGCTGATTGGTTTCTATGCAGAAGGGAGTCTGATTTTGCACTCTCCAGCTTTAGTAAATAAACCCCCATGAGTCTACAATATTGAACTTTTTTAAAATATTCTAATTTTCTGAGATACTGAATTTGGGGTTTTCACTAGCTGTAAGCCATAATCAGAAATGCTTGAAATATATCACTCTGTGTGTAATGAATCTATATAATATATGAGTTTCACTTTTTGAATTGAATTACTGAAATAAATTAACTTTTCGATGATATTCTAATTTATTGAGATGCACCTGTATATGCGCAATCTGTTGTTGGACCATGTTATGTTTGGGCAAAAAAAGTTAGTCATTAGTGATGGAAAAGACATGCATGCCCAGGGTTATAAATGGGCATATCATGTATCAGTAATGACAATACCTACCACTTTAACTCCATGTGGTAACATTTACATTCTTGATAAATCATAGCTCCCTGTTCTTTAAAGAAAAGGGAATGACCGTTTAGTGATTAGTAAACTATTGTTAAATTCAAGTCTACTATCTTGTTTCCTGTTATGTTCTGTATTGTTAACAATTTATGCATGTTTCCTATATTCCTTCTTGCCAACCTTTAGGGAATATAGTATCATTATGTGCATAAATGATGTTAGTAATAATAACATGCTGAAAATTTGTTTGTAATGTTCACACAAACCTGGATAACCAGTAATTATATTGCTCTTGGGGCATGTAAATATCATTGTTATTTATTGTCGCCCTAAACTTCTGTGCTGCCATTTATGGATGCTGCCCCAGACACGGTTAACATTGCAAGTTCTAAAATTATTTTGTCAATGGACTTGTGCAGCTGTTAAAGGTAGCAATTCAACTGGTCTGATTTGTCCCTAATTCATTGTTTCATTTTATTTGATACAGTGAAATACAGCAGCTTGGGTGGTTGGAAGTAAATATTTGATTCTAAGCATTCTACTAGTTCTCCAGCCTTCAAGCACTTTTTGTTCAGCGTTCATCAAAATGAAAGCTCTCGTCCTTCTTATTGGCTTAATGTGGGATTTTGCTCAATCATTGTTAAAGTCTGAAATCCATCTCCCTTTGCGTATATTCAGAGTTAAAGCACACAGTGTAATTACCATTTTATTTTGATGGATATTGTATAAAGTGCTGTGTATGTACAGAGTTCTCTATAATATTAAAATGACAAACGCATGCATAAACAACTTTTAAACTGCATCTAACAAAATAATTAACCACAAGCTAAGAATGCATAATCCATGTAAATGTGTACTTTTTCTGTGTTTTTTCTTTTTTTTTTTCTTTTTGTTATAATGCTTAAAGTGGTTGTAAACCCTTACATATACCCAGTGAAATGACTGACCTCAAGTGATACTCAGCGATTAAATGAATCCTCCTGCATAAGTTGTACCTGTTTATCTGCATTTTTACCTTCTCTAAAAGGGGAAGCTAAAATTTCACTCTGCAGAGCTCAGTGAGGGGAGCTCCAAGAGCTGATTGCAGGGAAGGGACACAAGCCCCCTCCACACAGCTCACAGTAACAGAGCTGAGGCTGTCAATCTGTTGAAGCTCCTTACTCTGTCACTATTTTCCTTTTGGTGCCAGGAAAACTTGTCAGAAGTGATTCATGCTAATAGCAGAGTATGAGGCAGCAGACAGAAATGACAAGCACACACTATAGAGCAGGGTTTCTCAACCTGGGTTCCTCCAGAGGTTGCTAGGGGTTCCTTGATCAATGAGCATTTTCTGCCTCTCTGATTACCTCTCAGAAGTTCCTGCTAACACCATTGATCATTTTAGCTATCTGTAAGGGGGAATTCTTCCCAATGACCACAATTAATGAGTTGTAAATATAGTTTTTTTTTTATCAGGGGCTCCCTGAGACTGGAAAGTTATTTCAAGGGTTTATGTTGAAAAGGTTGAGCAAGGCTGATTTAAGAGGGATATGCTTTGTTTATATTTTATGTCTTAGGTTTACTACCACTTTAAGTGCTAAATTTGGCATGGTGTAGCGGGCTCAAATCAAGCTGGTTTGTGCCTTCCCTCTGATGAAGATCCTCCCTCCCCAAATAGAATAACATGGTACGCAGACATACTCAGACTTCTGGTGGATAAGCCTTGGCATCGTCAAACCAAACCAAACATACTGGCCACTATCCCATCCTGATTTTTAGTTGCTGGGTTTAAGGGATGGCTGTTGAAACTCCGTTCCTAAAGGATAGGGATATTTCTGATTCTATTTTTTCCACCTTACCCAGAGCAAGAAAATCCAACTCCCATAAGAGCATCACATATGGAAGGCTTACTTCGCCTGGTGATAGCACAGGAAGTTAATTACCAGAGATTACTCTATCACTTGTATTTTGGCCTTCTTGTTTCCTGTTCTTGACCATCGCCTGGTCCTGAGTACCTTCCAGACAAATGTTTCTATTTTCTCCATTTTATTCCAGAAACATCTTGCCTCACAGCCTTTCATCAAGACTTTTCTTCAGGTAGTTGCTCATATAAATTCCCCAATTTGATCTCCTGTGTTCCCTTGGGTTCTCAGCCTGGTGCTCCCTGTGCTTCACAGACCTCCCTTTGAATCAATTAGGGATATTCTGTTGAAAGACCTCACTTGTAAGGTTGCCTCCCTGGTAGCCATTACATCTGTTAAGCCCCTTCATGTTTTACAGAAGGACAGAGTGGTTTTGAAACTTCTTTGAAACCACTTTACTATCTAAGGTGGTCTCTTCTTTCCACCTTAATGAGGATATTGTTCTTCCTATATCCTGCCTCAAAATATGACAGTGACATCTCCCAACCTAGCCTAGATGTGGTCAGGACCTGAAAGCCACAACCTCTATCCGCAAGAGTCCATTTGTCCTGCCTGTGGACCCGTGTAAAGGTCATCATGCTTCCCATTCCATCATTGCTCGGTGGATTGGGCAACTCATTTCCACGGCATGTACCCTTAAGGACAGAGTTCTTTCTTTCCCTAGCAGAGCACATTTCTCCAGGGCCGTTGGTGTCTCTTGGGCTTTTCAGTATCAAGCATTTGCTTCCCACTTTTGCAACACCATCACTTGGTCCTCTGTTCACACATTCTCCAAGTTCTACCAGGTTGGTGTTCAAGCCTCTGCTTGCTATGATGTTGCTGCCTCTCAGTTTATTGCTTGGATACTTACCATGGTCTTATAATACAAGTCATGTTTCCTGTACTGTATGATTAAGAAACTAGAAATTTTGACTGACCTGTAAATTCCTTATCTTTGAGTACAGGCCCCTCCCCTCTGTGTCTTGATAATTTCTGTTTGTTTGCAAAAAAACTGGAGTCTTATGGAGTGGGTGGGGTTATATACATTGCTCTGAGGAGGACTTGCCCTAGCAAGTTTTTTTTTTTTTCAGTGATCAATCATTAGGTAGCTGCATTTAAACCACGGCCTAGGAATACAAGTCCCATTTCCTGTTCTGTACTCTATGATAAAGGAAATTAATATTCTATTTAGGAAGGAGCCACTAGAGGACGTGGTGCTGCTAGAACACAACCAACCACTATCATTACAGATATAATTGCTCTGAAATCTGTCAGTCCCCTACTTGCTTGAACAGTTATGGCCCTAAATGATAGAAACAAAGGTCATTTCTATTTTCAATTCTAAAGATTTTGCTGAGCCCGCAAAAAACAACGTATTTGATTATTTATTTTCATGGTGAGGCTGGCCATACATTTTTTTCCTTCATTTAAAACCTAAAAAGTCTCATGATCACCTTATATGCACATACACTGTTGGATTAATATTAGGCAAACTCTCTAATACTTTGTATTAGTCAGTATTGCGAGGTGCCATGTTATATATACATAGTTGCCAAAATTTCAAAATAATTTCCAGGACTACCTATTTTTTGCTATGCATCCAGCAAGTTATTTTAGGCATGCAGTGTACTTTACAGGGAATACAATTAAATGAGCATGGTTCTACAAGAGGCATATCAATAACCTATTATATATATTAGGCACAGAAACACAACCAAGAAGGTATTGCTTATTAGTAAAATAATTTATGTATTTGTTTAGCTAGCTATGTATGCTGTAAAGGGAGTGGTCCTGATACATCATAAAAGATGCATCACATGGTTTACTTTTTTTTTCAACTTTATTGAAATATCACAAAGTGACATTTCATTTGTCTTTATTGACCACAGCTAGTTGCAGTGTGATGTAATATGTTAAATATTATTTTATGTCAAAGGTGTTTGCACTGCTTTTGTGTGAACTAAACTCATTGGGCTCAAGGCAGATTGCCTTGTATATGCATTGAGACTACACTGGGAAGGGCTGCTCAGCGCAGCCCAAGACACAATGGCCCTGATTCACTAAGATGTGAGTCTATCAGCAGAGTCTGACCATTCAGGCAGACTCCGGTCAATCAATCAGTCGTCTGACCAGCGTCTAGCAAGCTCATTAACGAGCGTCTACTGACTACTTTGCAATTACTAAATGTGGTATCCCGTCTGGCACATGTTTAGGTGCAATCCAGGATATGTTTGCTAGATGGCGCACAAGCGCGGGCTTTATTAATATTGGCGTTTTTATGATGGCAAAAGAGAATTCTTAGAATGTAATAAATAGTACACCTGTATTAGAATTTTCTATTTTCTTCTATTTCTTTTTTTTGCTGTGTCTCCAAAATGATCAGGAAACTAATGCATTTACTAATGAATGTCATACATTCTATATTCAAATGTTAAACATTTTCACACTTATATCTCAAATAATTTATATACTTCTAATTTCCCAATATAATTATATATCTTCATTCTCTTTAATCACGTAACTATTCTATGGTAAAGACAAGTGCAGCGCTATAAATGCATGTGATCAATAATGAACGCATGTAAAAACCAAAAAGTGCAAAGAATTGCAACAATGATGTAATATTGTAAATGGTGCTAAAATAAGTTCATAGAATCATTCCTGAATAATGGAATGTCCTTCGTGTGAGAGTACCAACTCTCACACGAGAGTGCCTATGAATGGCACGTGTGGTCTCTCCGTGACGGACAGTAGTGCATGAACTCGTGAAAGGTAAACCACCCTTGGGACTGGTTTACACTCACCAGAACAAAAGTATTAATGTGCATGGGTTATACACATCGCACATCTGGGGGTGCAGCGGTATGCTGGCAGCTATGGGTTAGTCATCCAGCTCAATCCATCCATCAGGGTGGGTGCCCAAATGGTCCTGGGGAGGAATTAGCTCAGCCACAGGAGCCAGAAAGGTGCTTAATAGTGTAGTACACTGTCACAGGGGTGGATGACCTTTCACGAGTTCATGCACTACTGTTCGTGGTTATATTTATCTTGTGTAATACCATTTTAACAGCTCAAACTGTCTCCCACAGTGGTTTAGTGGTTAGAGCTCAGAACTTACAGCACTTGGGTCATGGGTTCTAATCCCAGTCATGGCTACATCCTAAAAAATGGAGATCAATTTTCTGGGTTGTGTCAGTGCCAGGAATATTGATCAATCAATTATGATTTTGCCTAATGACTAGAAAGTGGATGAATGTTACCTATGTACTGTTCTTCTGCCAGTTAGGAAATGTGCAAGTTTCATGCCGTGTATATTTCATTGTAACATTTTTCTCTTTTAAATCTGTCTCCTTATACAATTTGACCCCCTTCCCCACCCCGTCATCACCTGTCCCATATGCAAATCTATGGATCACCGCCCCACTCTTTAACTATCTATTTACTGATCAAGTGAATGTGTCTCATTTTCTATCAGCTACAGCTCAGATCTCACATTATTATACAATTGCTGATTGTATTTCACCACTAGTCTGATTGAATTCACAATTCCTGGTCAGTCCCGTTCCCTGACCTCTAATAACCTTTAGGGCCAGTTCACACTACATTGTTTCAGTTGCTTTTTCGGCATCACAAACGCACAGAAAGAAGGTTATGTGGTTGTCAATGTCATAGTTCACATCAGCGCTTGCATTTTCAGTGCATTGCAGGTGCTGTAAACAAAGCTGACCACGCTGCATTGTTTCTGCACAGAACTGTACTGGAACACATTGAAACGTCCTTGAATGTACTAAAACGTACATGTCCCTAACTACATTGAATACAAAGAAAATAGAAAAAAATAAGTGGAAGGGATACAAAAATGCAATGTAAACATGTCCAAAACGCATCCAAAATGTACTGGAACACACTAAACATGCATGCCAAAAGGGCATGAAAAAAACCCATCAGGAACACATCTAGACTGTTTCTATAGTGTGAACCGGCCCTTAGGACTTGTTCACACCATTGGTGGTGCAGAAACGCATGCAAGAACACACATTTTCCAGCACAGCAAAGAAATGCAATGCCCTATGTAGATGTGCGTGGGTACCATGATGAAAACGTTGTTGCACCTACACACGTCTATTAAAAACAGCCCCATTCACAGCCACAAATACGCATGGCACCACACTACTGTGCGGTTAGGTGCGACACACTTGGAAAATAACATAAAAATAAGCCAACATGGCTAAAACATGTCTTGAAAATATGGGGACTCTGATATCCGGCGACAATCCGTTCACGAACGAGAAGCAATTCTGCACCCCTAAAACCAACATAGAGGAAAGGGATGGTCAAATTGCTGTGCTGCTTCCAAACCACCTCTGGCATGCCAGGGTCATTATGCAGGTCCTCGATGCCAGTTCTTGCCTGCGGCCACAAAATATCCACTGGCCACAAGTGAAGGTGAGTGGAGGACGTGAAGATGGATTTCTACCAGCTTCAACCGCAAGCAGTACCACGCCTGAAAAATGAGAGCAAATAATCATTGACACGTCATCATGACAGTCAATTCTCAGTGCAGGCTATCTAGAGTGTCTTTCCTTTTTAACCATTTCAAGAGTTCAAGGAAACATTCTTGGAGCATCTACTGTGTTTGGAAAGGCCAAAGGTCCCCCCCTCCCCCAGGCACACTAATGCTTATGCAGGCCATAGACGGGGAGAAAAATGGCCGATTTTTCTTTTAAAAAATGAAAAATCGGTTGTTCAAGCGGCCGACGTTACCAGCAATGGTAAAAAAAAATCTGCCAATTTTCATCCCATCTACAGCTGGCAAAAAGTGTCCCTGCAGAGAGCTCCGCTATTTCTTTGACAGTTCTTTGACATTTATAGCGGTTGCAACAATGTATTTGTATCCATTTAGGATACAGATGTTTTTATTCGGAAACAAATAGGTACAATGTTGCAACCGCTGTAAATGTCAAGGAACTGTCAAAGAAATAGCGGAGCTCTCTGCAGGGACACTTTTTGCCATACTGGAATTCCTGTCATTTTTCATCCTTCTTCTTCCTCTTTTTCTTCATCATCATCCTCTTCATCATCATCATCATCCTCTTCTTCTTCTTCTTCATCATCATCACCCTCCTCTTCTTCATCATCATCATCCTCTTCTTCTTCATCATCTTCATCATCATCATCATCATCCTCTTCTTCATCATCTTCTTCTTCATCATCATCCGCTTCATCATCATCCTCTTCTTCATCATCTTCTTCATCATCATCATCCTCTATCATCATCCTCTTCTTCTTCATCATCATCATCCTCTTCTTCTTCTTCTTCATCCTCATCTTCTTCTTCTTCACCATCATCCTCTTCTTCTTCTTCTTCATCATCATCCTCTTCTTCATCATCATCCTCTTCTTCATCATCATCATCCTCTTCTTCATCATCATCATCATCCTCTTCTTCTTTTTCTTCTTTTTGTCTTCCTCTTGCAGGTCACTGCTCATGTGCAGATTTTTTATCAGTAAAAAATCGGCCGATTTGCCCATCATTGCCGCGAAAATCGGCCGATCGGCAAATTCGGCTGTTTTTTTTCCAACTTTACCGAAAAAAAAAATCTGCCAAAATACCGAAAAACGGCCGAACAAATAGCCCACTAACGATCTGAAAATCGGCCGATTTTATTTTCGACCGAAAAATCGGCCGATTTTCGACCCATCTATGGCCTGCATAAGATATGGTGTGGCCCTAGGGTCAATGTGTGTTTAGAATACTTCCAAAATGCACATACAAAAACACTACATCCAAATGCATGTTCCATTTCTATAGCATGTTAAACAGAAGAAAAATGCACTTACATAATGTTAACATGCGCAAGTAAAAATAGACAAAATCCACATCCTTTTATTCTGGCTTCACATACATGCATTGTGGTCTAACACCGCACTCCTGGGCAAATCACATGCAATTTGTGTGCGTTGCAATTAGAGACAAACATTTTGCACACCTCAAATTGCACCGCATCCGGGCCAAAAATGTGCAGGACCCTTTTTCAGGGTATGCACATGGGTGTGAATAGGCATGCCATCCAATTTGGCAAATCGCAATACGCTTTGTGTACCAATATTGGTGTGTTGGTAACTTCACCTAGAAAGCCGCAGCAGGTGGCATGAAGGGGTTGCGGTTGTGATGCGGTGCAGCGCTTGCACAGAAAACACTGCAAATTTCACATCGCATCTGTGTGACACCAGAATGTGCCAATATGTGGCTTGACAAAGCACAGTGGTCAGTGCAGATTATTTTCAATCCATGTTTTTTTACACTTTTCATTCACTGGTTTAACTCAGGTGATCGTTAATCACAATTATCTCCGGAGATCACATGCAGCCCCTCAACCATCTACACATACTGTATCTCTGGAAATCTATACAGATCTCCTTGAAAAAATGTCTCCTCTCCTCTTCGGAAAACAATTGTCCTCCACCTCATAAACAGGGGGACAGAGAAGACTTCTCCTTGATAACTAAAATCAGATAAATTATCTGTGCTTAATAAACATACACCAATACTGCAAATGCATTGTACTGTCCAAGGCATTGCACACTAACGCATTGCACACTAGAAATGTCAAATGCGTTAGTGTGTACAGTGCATGAGTGTAAAATGCTTTAGTGCACACTGCAGTGTACAACGCATTGCACACTGTAATACACTGTACAATGTAATACCATGTACACCCACACATTGTAGACTGTAATGCACTGTACTCTGTCATGCAGGATGGAGCAACGCATTGCACACTGTGATACCGTGTACACCCACACATTGTAGACTGTAATGCACTGTACACTGTCATGCAGGCTGGAGCTACGCATTGCACACTGTGATACGCTGTCCACTGTCATGCAGAATCCAGCAACGCATTGCACACTGTAATACCATGTACACCAACACATTGTAGAATGTAATGCATTATACGCAGTATACATGTCCATATATTCAAAGATTAGCCATGAAGGCCTAGCTGGTTACCTATTTGGCGACCGCAGATAGCCGAATAACGCTACACTGCATCCAGGCAGCTCTGGGAGGGTGTCATATGACATCCTGGCAGAACGCGCTCTCCGTGATTGCTGTGTCCTAAGGACACAGCTGATCACATGATGTGGTAAAGGCCAATCACAGAGGCTTTTTACCATGTGATCAGCCATGTCCAATGACACGCTGATCACCGGGAAATGCATTTGCCGGGTCTTGGCTGCACTTTCATCACGCTGTCAGAATGTGTGGAAAGTACTGCCGAGAACCAGCAGTTATCAAAGCAGGGGTCGGCCCCGATGATCAGTGCCCACCAGTGCCACCCACCAGTGCTGCCTCATCAACGCACATCAGTGTTGCTAAATTACCAGTTTACCAAATGTTATAATATAAACAGACTTTTATTCATTATGAGCTATTTTGTGGTTTATCGAGCAAAAAGTAAAACACACAGCAGCAAGTCAATACCACCCAAAGAAAGCTCTATTTGTCTGAAAAAACTGATACAAATTTAAGATGGGTACAATGTGGCATGACCGCACAATTGTCATTCAAAGAGTAACAGTGCAGAAAGATGAAAATTCGCCAGGACAGGAAGGGGGTATGAGTACCCAGTAGGCAAGTGGTTAATATCATTGACCCATCAATACCCAGGAGCTAATGTACAGATAAGTAGCATGTGCACCAAGTGAGATTCTGCTAGGCCCCACCCACAAAATTGCAATTACCTGTCCCTCACATGTTATAAACATATTTGCAATGGCCACACTTACTGTACATATAAGGATCATCTCCTCAGTTGATAACTGTGCTCTCGCCATGTCCAAATGCCAATAAAGTTATCAAAATTTTCAACCAACACAAAACTTCCAACCACTTCTCATCCACTTACACTCCCCACAACCACTTCCGGGTGCGCGCGCACGTGATGACGGACTTCCAGGATAGCCATTCATGCGCCATGCGGACACCTGTTTGGTGCTTATTTGTTTGCAATCGCGCATTTCTATGCACGGCTATGATAGCTTTCGCAAATGTGTGTTTCTTATTGATTTGTTTTTTTTAACCTTGGCTAATATTTGTTGCCAAAGGCCAAAAATCAACAAAGTGTGGACTATTTTATTACTGATATTACTATTATTAATCGAATTGTAGAAAACCTGTAGCTGGCTGCACAGTGAATGTGACATTCATTAGTACATAACAATATTGTGGTGCAAGTGGGTTTTTTTTTTTTTTGGTTTTGAAAAAGCCAGTTTGCACACACTTGCATATTCACGCTCTTACAAGCTACATTTGAGCAGATTATATAAGTATACAAAGTAACTATTGAGGTTGTTCATATATTGAACATAAAATAAACACAAAAACATCGGTCAAACATTTATTGATCAAATATATCTTCATTTATTTCAGTGGTTCTCAACCTTTCTAATGCCGCGACCCCTTAATACAGTTCCTCATGTTGTGGTGACCCCCAACCATAAAATTATTTTCATTGCTACTTCATAACTGTAATTTTGCAGTGGGAGGAGTAGTGCCATGTCATTGGTGTCAGTGGAAGGAGTAGTGCCCCATCACTGATGTCAGTGGGATGAATAGTGCCCCATTGTTGGTATCAGTGGGAGGAATAGTGCCCCATCGTTGGTATCAGTGGGAGGAATAGTGCCCCATCATTGGTATCAGTGGGAGGAATAGTGCCCCATCATTGGTGTCAGTGGGAGGAATAGTGCCCCATCATTGGTATCAGTGGGAGGAATAGTGCCCCATCGTTGGTATCAGTGGGAGGAATAGTGCCCCATCACTGATGTCAGTGGGATGAATAGTGCCCCATCACTGGTGTCAGTGGGAGGAATAGTGCCCCATCACTGGTGTCAGTGGGAGGAATAGTGCCCCATCACTGGTGTCAGTGGGAGGAATAGTGCCCCATCGTTGGTGTCAGTGGGAGGAATAGTGCCCCATCGTTGGTGTCAGTGGGAGGAATAGTGCCCCATCGTTGGTGTCAGTGGGAGGAATAGTGCCCCATCGTTGGTGTCAGTGGGAGGAATAGTGCCCCATCGTTGGTGTCAGTGGGAGGAGTAGTGCCCCATCATTGGTGTCAGTGGAAGGAGTAGTGCCCCATCATTGGTGTCAGTGGGAGGAGTAGTGCCCCATCATTGGTGTCAGTGGGAGGAGTAGTGCCCCATCATTGGTGTCAGTGGGGGGAGTAGTGCCCCATCATTGGTGTCAGTGGGGGGAGTAGTGCCCCATCATTGGTGTCAGTGGGAGGAATAGTGCCCCATCACTGGTGTCAGTGGGGGGAGTAGTGCCCCATCACTGGTGTCAGTGGGAGGAATAGTGCCACATCATTGGTGTCAGTGGGAGGAATAGTGCCCCATCATTGGTGTCAGTGGGAGGAATAGTGCCCCATCATTGATGTCAGTGTGGTGGAGGGGAGAATAGTGCCCCATCATTGGGGTCAGGGGGGGGGGGAATAGTGCCCCATCGTTGGTGTCAGTGGGGGGAGGAATAGTGCCCCATCGTTGGTGTCAGTGGGGGGAGGAATAGTGCCCCATCGTTGGTGTCAGTGGGGAGAGGAATAGTGCCCCATCGTTGGTGTCAGTGGGGGGAGGAATAGTGCCCCATCGTTGGTGTCAGTGGGGGGAGGAATAGTGCCCCATCGTTGGTGTCAGTGGGGGGAGGAATAGTGCCCCATCGTTGGTGTCAGTGGGGGGAGGAATAGTGCCCCATCGTTGGTATTAGTGACACAAATGATGGGGCACTATTCCTCCCACTGACACCAATGATACTTACTTTGCTGACCCCTGCTCCAGCCTGGGCTCGCTCTCTCACTTACCTGTCAGCTGTCTTCCTTCTCTGGCCGCTCTCCTCTTCACTCGCTCCGGCAGCTCCCTTGGTCTTCTTTGATGTACGCGCGCTGCCGCTCGGCTCCTCCTCTCCAAGCTCCACCTCCTCGCCGGTGATTGGCCGCCTGTGTGCCTCTCCTGAGCTACAGTTCCGGTGGCCAATCAGCGGCGAGGAGGCGGAGCTGCTGAGCGATCCCGGAGGTGTGGCCAGGTGACAGCAGCGTATCATCCCGCCCACACATCGCCGGAGACTGCAGCGGTGTCTCGGTTCCTAAGACCATCGGAAATATGTGTTTTCCGATGGTCTTAGGCGACCCCTGGGAAATGGTCGTTCGACCCCCAAAGGGGTCGCGACCCCCAGGTTGAGAACCGCTGATTTATTTGGTCAGCAGGAACAAGTAGGTACAGTCAATATCTTGGCGAGTCACAAAAATAGGATTGATGTGGCAAAAATAAAACACTCCTGCTCATAAGAGCTTACAATCTAAAGATACTTCTAATGAACTGTGTGTGCTCAGGTTATAGCAGGAAACAAAGGGGAAGATGAATCAAGTAACATTTTCGTGCACATAGGATTTACTTACACAATCACATAGTATAAAGATCCATTCACAAAAAAAAGTCTACAGATCAAAATATCAAGAAAACAAAGCATGTGAAAAAAAACCCCTCCCACTTCTACAAATCCCCTACACATACATTTGTCAGCAGGTTTGTCAGAAAAATGCATTGGAGTCTAAATAAGCAAGCAAAATTAAAACAAGAGCAGATTTTAAACAAAACGATTGACATGTGTGAGGCTTTCAATGCAAAGAGAAAAAACACAATCATTGTGCAATAACACACAAACACTTTACAAGGCCAAAAATATGCAAACATTTCCAGCCCACCTCCAAACACAGCCTGAGTGGTGTCTGGGGCAATTCAGCACAAAATCTCTTCTTCCCCCAAACCACACCATGCAAGGACTTAGTCACAAACCACACGGCCCAGTAACAGGCCAAATTACTCACTACTGCACATCTTTATATAAGCTAGGTTGTATTTGGAGCGCGCCAAACAAGGCCCCACACCCAATGAAGCCACACCCACCACTGACCTTAATTTGGTCAGTGAAAGTGTTTTCACCTGATGAATCCGCTTCCTACCTGCATTAACCCTTGGTATACAGGCCCCACAAATCAGAAAGAAATATACAGTGAAATGTACGTGTGCAGCATACAACAGGACATTGAGCAGGGATGTGAAAGGGAACCCCAATTGGAACCTTTATTGCTACTATGGTCACAATTCCCTCCAGATTCTCGCATGAGTTAAGACAGTCACATGACCACATCTTGTATGCAATACTGAAAATGACAAATCGATTTGACTAGTATGGTGAATTTCCCATCAATTGGCAAAACACTCCAGAAATCAAACATCACCAAACATTACACTCTGGGCAAAGCTGATTTACAAATCCTGCGACTTACAGTAAAGTTGACCATTTCAATGCAATTTTCAAGACATCTGACACAGATCTCTATGCAAATTGCCACTAAAGTAGTACATGTACTACTATAGAAATCAGTGTTTGAAACGCACCCATATGGTCGCTCTAATAGCAGACAAATTGCACTTGAAATCACCATGTACCCTAACTTTGAAATCATGCAACTTCTGTGCAAGTCACATGATGTGACTGTGGTGTCAATAACACCACTTAGAAATCTGCTTTAATGTGACCGGGTAGCCCCCAGTAACATTGTTTGCGATTGCCATGCAATTGGCATGGCAGGCGACTTGCAAATCGTAGACCAAGTCGCACCCTATTGGCCACTGTAGGCTCTGTTCACATCCAATTGGATTGTGAACTCGTGCAACTTCACTCTAAGTTGGGCAATTGCCGCATCAGATTAGATGTGACAGTGGTGTTAGCCCCCAGTAACATTGTGTGCAATTTGCCATGCAAAGGGCAAGCTGCTGGCCATGCCAATCGCATGACAAGTCGCATCCAGGGTGTGCAATTTCAGGTGCGATTTGTGAATTGATATCGTACCTGATATTGGATATAATGAATGTGAATGTGAGTGTATTAACATACGCCATTTGTTGCAGTGAGAGTTCAAAGGTATTTGAGAATTGTGGCCATTTATTAGCAATTTAACATCTAGACTCAAATAGAAATCGCAATGCTACACACAATTGAAAACACAACTAGTTAGTAATTCTCTAGAAAACACAGTAAAATTGGCAACTTAAACAGTAATTTTCAATTGCATATAGTGTGAGCGAAGCAGGAAAATCAACAAAGGAAATAAATCTTTGAAGGCGTGCGGTACCTGCCTGCTGGGATAAGGGTCTGCTTTGTATTTGGTGGAAAAATCCATACCAGTATTTGTGACAAGTTTGATGTGTGGATTCACCAACCAAGTCTTTTCTCTCTCGCTCACTCTTCTTTGTCTCACTGGCTCGCTCTTCTCTCTCGCTCACTCTTCTGAATGTTTCTCTTTATCACTCTTCAGTATGTATCTCTCGCTCACTCTTCTTCGTCTCACTGGCTCGCTCTTCTCTCTCTCTGTCAGCTCTTTGCTTGCCAAATCCTTCACAAAAGTGGATGGAGTGTAAACCATCATTATCAAATCTATTAGTGATTCAGGCCCTTATCTTACCCCATTGTATGACATTCACATAAGGTGCAGCTTTGAAGGTGTTTCAACAGACAAGGCCTCATTCTAATTCACATTTTAGGGAACATTTAGACAGAAAGCAAAGATGTTTCCAGAACATCTATTTGAAGACAGCCACACACGGAGATCATACTACTTCCTTGCCGTGGTTGGGATTCAAACCGACAACCCTAGAGTTGTGAGGCAGTAGTGCTAACCACTAATCCACGGAGCTACATTGCTAACCCAGCCTGTATTTCTGTGCTGTGAATCAATCTTAGGTCCCTGGGCAAGGTCAGTGTAACTAGCCAGATATCTCCAATGTGACACAAATGTTGTGCTATGTTGCCAATTCAGATGTATGTTGGTTCTATGTATCCCAATACAAAGGATTGCAATACTAATACAGGCGTACCTCGGTTTACCAACGCCTCAGGGAACGTCATATTTGGGGTACAAATGCCAAACCATTTCAGTTAATTGGTCTGTTTACAAATGTTTGAATAATTTGGTATGGGCATGTGGCCTGGTATGGTTCAGGAGGGGGGGAGGCGCTCGCTTGTCCCCCCCCCCTTTCCTGACCTGCTGGGCTGCATGCTCAGATAAGTATCTGTTATGGATTTTGGGGGGTACCCCATGCTGTTTTTTATTTAATTTCAGCGTGGAGTTACCCCTTAGCATCCATACGAGACCCAAAGGGCTTAGTATGGATGGGAGGGGGGACCCCACACCGGGTTTTTTACAAATTGTTTATAATTCCCTGCAATACTTTTACATCAACTATCAGTGGGGAACTCCGCCGACAGCTGAAACATGAGCGCTGCATTGGTTTTCACTACTAAAATGCTGCATGAGTTGTTAACATAACTCATGCGGGATTGTAGGAGCGACAGCCATGTGTTAATGTTTCAACTGTCAGCGGGGTTCCCCACTGACAGCTGAATGTAAAAAAAAAAAAAAGCGTGGGGTCCCCCCCCACATCCGTACCAAGCCCTTCGGATCTGGTATGGATATTAAGGGGGAACTCCACGCTGAAATAAAAAAAAAACAGCTTGGGGATCCCCCCAAAATCCATACCAGACCCTTATCCGAGCATGCAGCCCGGCAGGTCAGGAAAGGGGGGGGGCGAGCGAGCGCCCCCCCTCCTGAACTATACCAGGCCACATGCCCTCAACATGGGGGGGTGCTTTGGGGAAGGGGGGCTCCCCCCCAAAGCACCTTGTCCCCATGTTAATGGGGACAAGGGCCTCTTCCGTTATTGGGATAATTGGTCGGCCATTTTTTGGGATTTTAGCATATTTTGTTTACCAGTAAAGTTGAAAATTTTTTGTTCCAAATTTACTGATAAAAAAAATGTGCCAAAATCCCGAAAAACAGCTGACCAATTAACCCACTAACGGCCCGAAAATCGTTCGATTTTTTTTTCGGCAGAAAAATCGGCCGATTTTAGACCCATCTATGGCCTGCTTTACATGGGTCTAAAATCGTCCGCAAAAAAAATCGGCTGATTTTCGGCCCGTTAGTGGGTTAATTGGTCAGCCATTTTTGGGGATTTTGCAACTTTTTTTAATTGGTAAATTTGGATAAAAATTGGCCGATTTTGCAGATCGGCCGATTTTAGCTGCAATGATCGGCAAATTGGCTGATCTTTTAACAGATAAAAAATCTGCACATGAGCCAAGACCTGCAAGAAAAAGAAGAATAAAAAAAAAGAATAAGAAAAAGAAAAATGCAGGCCATAGATGGGGCGAAAACTGACCGTTTAAAAAAAAAAAAAATCGGTTGTTCAATGGGCCGAAGTTACCACCAATGGTAAAAAAATTGTTCGATTTTCGCCCCGTCTACGGCCTGCAAATATAATAGCAAAGTAATTACTTCTGTCCCTGCAGAGAGCTGCGCTATTATATTTGACATTAAAAAGTATAAAGGTTGCAACATTGTATCTATTTGTATCCGAATAAAAACATCTATATCCGGAATGGATACAAATAGATACAATGTTGCAGTCTCTATACTTTTTAATGTCAAATATAATAGCGGAGCTCTCTGCAGGGACAGAAGGAATGTTTCAGCTGTCATCTGGGTTTCCCACTGACAGCTGAATTTTAAATTATTTCCGTGAATTAAATAAATAATAAAAAAAACAGCGTGGGTCCCCCCTCTCATCCTTACCAAGCCCTTCAGGTCTGGTATGGATGTTAAGGGGGAACTCCACACTGAAATAAAAAAAAAAAACAGCGTGGGTCCCCCTCAATATCCATACCAGACCCTTATCTGAGCATGCAGCCCGGCAGGTCAGGAAAGGGGGGGGGACGAGCGAGCGCCCCCCCCCTCCTGAACCATACCAGGCCACATGCCCTCAACATTGGGGGGTGCTTTGGGGCAGGGGGGGCTCCCCCCCCAAAGCACCTTGTCCCCATGTTGATGAGGACAAGGGCCTCTTCCCCACAACCCTGGCCGGTGGTTGTGGGGGTCTGCGGGCGGGGGGCTTATCAGAATCTGGAAGCCCCCTTTAACAAGGGGGCCCCCAGATCCCGGCCCCCCCTACGTGAACGAGTCTGCGTACATGGTCCCGCAGACTTATTCACAAAAAAACTAAGTGTGGTGTAAAAAAAAACAGTACAGGGTCTTTGACAAGTCCTTTAATAAAACAATGTCCCCCGAAGTAGATCCAACGTCAATCACGGCGGCGGCGGCGGCGGCAGGGACCCGAAAAAAGAAAAAAAAAAAAAGGTTCTGCTCCCGTCGGAGGCTTCCAGCCTTGTGAAGAAGAGGCTAGCTGACATTTCTTATATAGGTATGGGGCGGGGCCAGCCAGGCACATCATCCCCGCCCCTTACCTATTTGAGAAATGTCACCCTGTCTCTCCACTGAGGCTAACTAGCTGAATGCAGGAGACAGCCTGACATTTCTTATATAGCTATGGGGCGGGGCCAGCCGGGAACAGCAAGCATGTGACATGGGGCGGGTCACTCGGATGATGTCCCCCGGCTGGCCCCGCCCCATACCTATATAAGAAATGTCAGCTAGCCTCTTCTTCACAAGGCTGGAAGCCTCGGACGGGAGCGGAACTTTTTTTTTTTTTTTTTTCGGGTCCCTGCCGCCGCCGCAATTGACGTTGGATCTACTTCGGGGGACATTGTTTTAATAAAGGACTTGTCAAAGACCTTGTACTGTGTTTTTTTTACACCACACTTGGTAAGGATGAGAGGGGGGACCCACACTGTTTTGTTTTGTTTTTTTTTATTGCGGACCTTTATTATTACATTCAGCTGTCAAAATAAATATTATCTAGACCTTTGAAATAAGTAAAATCATTACAGAAATAATTATAAAGGATAAGAAACAAAAATAGAATCACTAGAACTAAGGAAATCTAGTTAGATTACATGAAGATATGCCGAGTGGTGTTTATTAAACACAATAGTCACGACCGCGTGCCGGCTGTCAGAGGAATCCACAGTAAGATTCAATATTAGGCAGTGGCTAAAAAGCAAACGCCCATGGCAGAGGTCTAAAATGTGTTCTGCACATGCTCAGTTGTATCTGCCAAAGACACTGCACGGGCGTCTAGATTTTTACTGTGTCGATTTCCTTCAAAAAAACGATTTTTAACACATTCTTAATTTTTTTGGAAATAGCAGATATTGTTTAAAGTGAAGTCCTGATATTTGGCAAAGCAAATTTCTAAGTGAACATGTCTCTGCAGTGATTTTTCATGGTGTTAAGACGTGCTTCTTAGCAAGTCTGCTTTGTGAGTCTGATTCCGGGCGTGTGTCTTTTTGTGAATTAGATTGGGCATCTGCTTATGGGCTCTGCTCAATAGTGAATTAGGTTGCAGTGTAAAAAATAGACAGACGCCCATGAAATTTGGGCTTAAGTCCATGAATATGCGCCCACGCCCAATAGTGAATCAGGGCCAATGAGTCTTTATTTACTAAAACTGGAGTGTGTAAAGTCTGGTGCCATTCTATATGGAAACCAATCAGCTTCCAGGTTTTATTGCCAAAGTTTAAAGTGTTGCTAAACCCACAACAGCAAAATCAGTCTGTATATGCAGTAAAGCATACCCATTATACTCACTGTGAAGCCTAAGGGTTTAATCCCCTGCATTGTGTAAAAAGGCTGTTTGATCCTGACTTCTCTTATACTCCCCTGCTTGCAGTGTCCCCCTCTTATCTCCTGATAAGACATATCGTGTGGAGACACTCTGCACATGCTCAGTTTGGTGTGTAATCCTAGATAGGTTTTTCTTTTTTGGGGGGGGAGTGCATGTGATTAGCACAGGGCCAATCAGCAATGTCCAGACAGAGTTCAGGGGTTCTACATCCTCCTACTGCAGAAAGTAAATTCCTCCTACAAGCTTTAACCAGCACTCTGCTGAACACTGATAAAGGTCACAAGACAGCTCTAACTGCTGATGAGAAAAGGTATTTAGCAGTTTACATTTACTAAAATAACTGTGTTTCCGTGTACTGTGGTAGACCAGATATAGTGAACGAAGGGTCCTGGGTTTAGTAACACTTTATTTGAACAATACTGAAGTTAGAAGCTGATTGGTTACGATGCATGGCTGCACCAGATTCTAAGTGCTCCAATTCTAGTAAATCTACCCCATTGCATAAATGAGCCTTAAAGTGTGGCATCCCAATACAGTGATAAACAACAACTGTTTATATTATACTGTAAACACATTTTGCGTAAGATATTTAAAAGCAGCATTTGACACTGACCTTTCTGCCGAGTACTTCAACATCTGTTGTGGATTTTGACTGGATGAGGGTTTTTGTAGGTGGATCCTGTGTAGTAAAACTAGTTATAACTCATTTTCGTGGCTCCACCCTATGTGTTTCGACATTAGTTGCCATCAGGATTACTTCTGATGATGACAGACATCGAAACATGTATGGAGGAGCCACACTTGGAGTCACATCAAGTGACCTGTCCTGTTTGCTGTCAGTGATTGCAGCTGGAGCCAGCAGTGCTGTAAAAGTATATATGCACATTCCTTAGTATCGGGAATGACACTGGAACATTTAGGTGCAATTGCTGTATTTCCTAAATAAAGATTTATGACGGTTTTAAGCTATGTGAAGATTTCCTGTATCCTTTATGGGGTGTAGTGGTATGATTCTGTGGACCAGAGAGATTTAACCCTCACATGCATGGAAGATAGAGTGATTGATGCTACCCTGGTCGTTTAACAGATTGAACTGTGTATATGGTGGCCTTTTAGCAGCAGTTTTTTTGTGCATTACTTTGGGGGTGAGTAAGTTGACCCTTGAAGGTGAAGGACACTGGCTGCTTTTTTACACAGAAAGATATAATTTTTGTCATTTAATTCAAAAATTAAATCTTTGTGGAGTTTTTACACACAAGTTTTTGCACGTGAAGTCTTTTGCAGATTAATATTTTTTTGTAAGTAGTTTTGTGATTGATTTGTTTGGTACACTTAGTTTTACTTATATATTTTATTGATTAATTATCACGTGCATATTTAATAATTGATGTGAATATTTTTTGTTGCATAATATCTAGCTTGGTCACCTTTCTTGCACACAATTTACCACAATTCAGGGGTTAGAGAAAAAAATTGAAACACTACAGGATTTGCAAGTGTGAAAGTGACCACCTGTTTCTCCTTGAAAGCGGAAGTGATGTAACATTCTTTTGCTTCCGCTGTGTGATGAGACACCTAGCTAACAGGTGGGAAGCCTAATTTTCGTCATTCACTATGTGCTCTGCTAGTAATACAGAGTTGTGTCAGAGCTTGCTGAGCTTCAATGAGGGCGCATTGTTGGTGCCTGCTTAGCTGGTGCCTCTGTGACTGAAGTTGCCAATTTATTTGCCGTGTTGCAAGGTACAGTATTAAAGGTTATGATGGCATGTACAGTTTCCGTGAAAACATCGTCTGATATGCATAAGCTCGGAAGTCATGGTCAACTGACCGAAACAGACAAAAGAACATTGTGCAGGATTGTGACCCAGAATAAGAAAACAAGTACAGCAAAAGTGACTGCAGAGCTCAATCACAGTCTTCACAGGAACCCCGTATATGTTGGCTTTGTCATTTAAGATAAACAGAAATCCAGAGAAGATTTTATTCACAGGTTAAATAAGTATCAAAAGCCAGGAAAACAAAGTAATATATTTCAGCTTATCTGTTGCCAGCAGTCTGTAAATGTGGTGGCTGAAGTAGCAGTCTTTTTAGCCTAAATTTTTTCCTGGTGATCCTGTCAGTAACACACTTCCTGTGAAAACATGCTCACTGCACTGAATCTGTGGAGCACAAACCTTGTAACCCTAGGGAAAGGCTACAATAACCTCCGCCTCCTCTTATTGGGTAAGTGATCTGTAGTGCACAGGGAAGGCTGTGAACACTACTAACTGTTAACAGTCAACATTGGCAGAGGGCAGAAGATGTTATTGACTCTCTGGATTTCTGGCATGATGCAAAGGTATTTTTTGTACTGATAAGCCAGGTATAACAATGGTTTATTTGACAGATAATAAGGGGCCATGGGCTGAAAGTGCACACTCTCAGGTTTAATTTGAGGGTATGTACATCCATATTAGAGGAAGGGTTTAAGAATTACAGCTCTTAAGAGTAGCCATCCCCTCTTTTTTGAGGGACCAAAAGTAATTGGACAGTTGAATCAAAAGCTGTTTCATGGCCACCAGGTGTGGGCTACTCCTTCGTTATTTCTTCATCAATTAAGCAGGTAAATGGTCTGGAGTTGATTCTAAGTGTCGTATTTGCATATGGAATCTATTACTATGAATTTACATCATGCATTCAAAGGAGCTGTCCATGCAAGTGAAACCGGTCATTGTAAAGCTTCAAAAACTAAACAAATCCATCAGAGAAATAGCAACAACATTAGGAGTGGCCAAATCAACAGTTTGGTACATTCT
Source organism: Staurois parvus (assembly GCF_062004578.1). Classification (NCBI taxonomy): domain Eukaryota; kingdom Metazoa; phylum Chordata; class Amphibia; order Anura; family Ranidae; genus Staurois; species Staurois parvus. Next base: position 19,386,667 of record NW_028317941.1, read on the forward strand.
GAGGAAAGAAGAACGCGCTGGTGAGCTCAGCAACATAAAAAGGCATGGACGTCATCGGAAGACAACAGTGGTTGATGATCACAGGATCCTCTCTATGGTAAAGAAAAACCCATTCACAACATCCAGACAAGGGGAGCACACTCTCCAGGAGGTGGGAATATCATTGTCAAAAGTCTACAATCAAGAGAAGACTTCACGAGAGCAAATACAGAAGGTTCACCACAAGATGCAAACAATTCATAAGCCTGGAGAATAGAAAAACCAGATTAGACTTTGTCAAAAAAAATCTAAAAAAGCCAGACTAGTTCTGGAAAAGCATTCTTTGGACTGATGAAACTAAGATTAATCTGTACCAGAATGACGGGAAGAAAAACGCGTGGAGAAGTCTTGGAACAGCTCATGATCCAAAGCACACATCATCTGTAAAACATGGTGGATGACATGGGCATGCATGGTCTCAGTGGCACTGGGTCACTGGTGTTTATTTATGATGTGACAGAAGACAGAAGCAGCCGGGTGAATTCTGCAGTGTTTAGAGATATACTGTCAGCCCAGATTCAGCCAAATGCAGCAAAGTTGATTGGATGGCGCTTCACAGTACAGATGGACAATGATCCAAAACACACTGCAAAAGCAACACAGAAGCTTTTGAAGGAAAAGAAGTGGAGTCAATCACCTGATCTCAACCCAATTGAGCATGCATTTCACTTGCTGAAGGCAAAACTAAAGGCAGAAAGACCCACAAACAAAGAACAACTGAAGACAGCTGCAGTTATAGCCTGGCAAAGCATCAGAAAGGAGGAAACCCAGTCTTTGGTAATGTCCATGGGTTCCAGACTTCAGGCAGTCATTGCCAGTAAAGGATTCTCAACAAAATATAAAAAAATGAACATTTTATTTATGATTCTATTCATTTGTCCAATTATATTTGAACCCCTGAAAATTGAGGGACTGCGTATAAAAATGGTTGCAGTTCCTAAAATTTGTACTTGGTATTTATGTTCAACCCCTTGAATTAAAGGTGAAAGTCGGTACTTCAAATTCATTTGGATTGTTTCATTTTAATTTATTCTGGTGGCATACAGAGCAAAAAGTGAAAATTGTGCCTGTGTCCAAATATATATGGACCTAACTGTATATCTAAACCCAAATTTGTAATATTATTGCACATGTTCCTGTCATGGAAACAAATGTAATCTTTTTTAGTTATATGTCCTGCTTTCATTTAAATCCTACCAATAAACGTAGATCCCAAATATTTCCTTTCCTAGGGCAACAATGACAGTGTGGTCAGCCTTTCCTCTTTACTTCCGATTTATTGGCACATTCTGCTGTTATTGCAGCTACCGTTCTTGCTGGAGTGGGCACATGTCCACAGGAAGTTCATGCAAAGAGGTTGATTTACTAAAGGTTAATAGACTGTGTACTTTGCAAGTGCAATTGCACTCTGCAAGACCATTTGCTCAAGAGGTTAGTAAATGAGGCGAAGCTTTACTTTTCAAAGAATACTCAATCATATGCAAGCAAAATAAAAAAAAACAGCATTTTTGGTTGCACATGATTGGATAATGGAAGTCAGTGGCGCTTCCCGTCATTTACTAAGCTCTGGTGCACAATCTATTCTTCTGTAGAAATCAACCCAAAGAGTCTAAAGAATATGTAATTGGAAGCCTCAAAATGTGCCAAATCTGGAAAATTATGCAGTAAGAGAGTAACCAGGAACTAACAGGGAGAATAAAAATAAACAGGTAATGCAGAAAATATGACTTGCAGCTATTAGGCAATAATTTATCTAAAGTGAAAACTATTTTTGTGTACAGTAAGCTTAAAATCCTCGTTTTTTGTTATAATATAGTATGTAATAAACATTTATTGAACAAAAGAAAAAAAATTAACTACTGTCCGCGTAGCTTTTGTTGTTTCGAAGTGAATGGCAAGGTAATATCAGGTCAATGTACAATAATCACTCTTGTGTTGACTGGTGTGTGCCCAGAGACTAAGTATCGTAATTCACAGCAGGGAAATGGGATTTCATATTATCTTATATTTCACAGATTGGATGTGTGATTAATCATGATACATGTTTATTGCTAGAGATGAATAAAATAAAATCTGCTCATCTGGCATTTTGCCAGCCTGTTTATGTGATCTAGGTTTGTCAGGTTGGATCCACAAATCTGCAGTTTTCTTTTTAAGATTTACAGCGCCCGCCCCCCCCCCCCAGAGATACCACCCCTTTAAATCAGGCACTCATATCCCTATGAAAAGAACACTGTGAGCATGAAGGCCCCCAGCTATGTTAATAACAGCAATTAGCCATTCAGCATTAGGCTGTTGCTGCTAAAGGAACATGAAGAAAAAAGCCTTGTTCCAGTGAATATTAGGTTCTGCCACAATAGCTATTACTCTGAAAAGTCTCAGGCTGTTCTTCACCACAATTACCCAGCTAAGAGTTTATGTGCCAGCCTTGAGTGTGTTGTCCCCTGAGATAAACTACAAAAGATATCCCCCCACCTGGCTGCCCACGTACAGTTGCAAGAAAAAGTATGTGAACCCCTTGGGATTACGTGGAGTTTTGCATGAATTGGGCATAAAATGTGCTCTGAACGTCATCTAAGTCAGAACAATAGAAGAACACAGTCTGCTGAACATAATACTACACAAACATTAGATGTTGCCATGGTTTAATTGCACATAACATGTAAACATTCACAGTGCAGGGAGGAAAAAGTATGTGAACCTTTGGACTTAATAACTGGTTGACCCTCCTTTGGCAGCAATAACCTCAACCAAACGTTTCCTGTAGTTGCAGATCAGACCTGCACAACGATCTGGAGTCATTTTGGACCACTCCTCTTCACAAAACTGTTTCAGTGTAGCAATATTCTTGGGATGTCTGGTATGAATCGCTCTCTTAAGGTCATGCCACAGCATTTCAATCGAGTTGAGGTCAGGACTCTGACTGGGCCACTCCAGAAGGCATATTCTGTGCTGTTGCAGCCACTGTTTTGTTGAATTACTTGTATGCTTTGGGTCATTGTCCTGTTGCATCACCCATCCTCTGCGGAGCTTCAGTTGGCGGACAGATGGTCGTACGTTTTCCTGCAAAATGTCTTGATAAACTCTGGAATTCATTTTCCCACCAATGACAACAATCCGTCCAGGCCCTGAGGCAGCAAAGCAGCCCCAAACCATGATGCTCCCTCCGCCATGTTTTACAGTGGGGATGAGGTTTTGATGTTGGTGTGCTGTGCCTTTTTTCTCCACACATAGTGTTGTGTGTTCTTCCCAAACAACTCAATCTTGGTTTCATCTGTCCACAGTATATTTTGCCAGTAGTGCTGTGGAACATCCAGGTGCTCTTTTGCAAACTATAAACGTGCTGCAATATTCTTTTTGGACAGCAATGGCTTCCTCCATGTTGTCCTCCCATGTACTCCATTCTTGTTTAATGTTTTCCTTATTGTAGATGTGTCAACAAAAATGTTAGCATGTGCCAGAAATTTCTGTAGGTCTTTAGCTGACACTCTGGGATTCTTCTTTACCTCATGCAGCATTCTGCGCTGTGCTCTTGCAGTCATTTTTACAGGACGACCACGCCTAGGGAGAGTAGCAACAGTGCTAAACTTTCTCCATTTGTAGACAGTCTGTCTTACCGTGGACACATGAACATCACGGCTTTTGGAGATACTTTTGTAACCCTTTCCAGCTTCATGCAAGTCAACAATTTTTGATCGTAGGTCTTCTGAGAGCTCTTTTCTGCGAGGCATGGTTCCCATCAGACAGTGTTTCTTGAAACCAGTAAACCCAAAACAGGTGTGTGTTTTTTAAGGGCAGGACAGCTGTCAGCAACACATCCAATATCATCACACTGATTGGAGTCAAGGTTGGCTCACTCCTGGCTCCAATTAGCTCTGGGAGAAGTCATTAAGCTAGGGCCTCACATACTTTTTCCTCCCTGCACTGTGAATGTTTACATGTTATGTGCAATTAAACCATGGCAACATCTAATGTTTGTGTAGTATTATGTTCAGCAGACTGTGTTCTTCTATTGTTGTGATTTAGATTACATTCAGAGCACATTTTATGCCCAATTCATGCAAAACTCCACGTAATCCCAAGGGGTTCACATACTTTTTCTTGCAACTGTACCTTAGTAGGACAGCCAAAATGCTGTGGGATGCACACTGGGCCCCATAGACCTGTACAGGACCATTGTGCATAATTGATGGTGCTATACAAGTGCATGAGTGCTTCTGGCTGGAAGACTAGGGTGGGTGTTTTTTTTTTACTTTTCTTGAATTTACACTAAGGCCTCTTTCACACAAAGGGTCCAATCAGGTCTGCCTGTCAGTTCTTCAGGTGGACCTGATCGGACCCTCCATTCAGCCCTATGTACCACCGATTCGGTTCGCTAAAAAAAGGGACGGGAATTCTCCTTCCCCCGTCTAGGCAGATTGGATCAGAGGGCAGTCAGGTGTAAATGAACAGGAGAGTCCGTTTACATCCAACCGCCTATAGAGCAGAGCGGACTCCATGTGTGTCCGCATGCTCTGGTCTAAGCATCAGGATTAGTGGACAGATCCCCATATGGAAGGGACCCTGGCTTCAAAGTAGAACACTATCCAAATATTTTGTACAGGGTAAGAGTAAAATCCCTGTAATGTTTTCAGTGCATTTTTATAAAACAGTGAATATGACATTCACTAAACAATCTACTGGTCACATACAGTGATAGGATGAAAATGAATGGGTTAATGTGCAGGTAAAGGTTGGTAAAAGCATTAATATACAGGTCAGAGACAGGATCAAGATCAGATAGACCAATCCCTTGAAGCTTCCTCTGTTCTGTTGATAATGAACAGTTCTTAGGCCTCATGCATACTGAGCGTGTTAAAAGCGCCGGTAGTGTTAGGTGTATAAAGTTGCGTTAAAAACGTAAATTTTTCAGTGTTTAGCGTTTTTTCATTAGCGTTTAGCCACATTTTTCTGCTCTAGCTTTTTTAGTGCTTTTTTAGCACAAAATTGTTTTTTTTTTATTTTGACTCAAAAATGCTGCATGTTACCGCATTTACCAGTGTTAGAATGTTTTTACAGCTAAAAAACTCCTCTTGAAACCTGCTAATTCCAGCCAGAAAATGCCCCTGCCAAAAACCACTGATTAAAGCCTATGGCTCCATGCACACTGGGCTTAAAAAACACCAGTTCCCTTGGCAGGAAAAAACGCAGATATAGAGCGTTTTGTACACAGTTTAGGTGAGTTCAGGAGAATTTAGTGTTTTTTCTGCCAGAAAGCTCCAATCAAAAATGCAAACCAGAAGGGTTTTTTTTCCTGCCCCTAAACGTTGAGCTTAAAAATGCCTCTAATCACCCTGATATGCATGGACACATAGGATAACACTGAGCTGCTTCTATGGGCAAAACAGAAAACTCATGTGGAAGCAGCAATTTTTAAGCCAGTCTGCATGGAGTCTGTGTGCATGGACACATAGGATGATATGCTGGGAAGATTACTGGCTGTAGATAAAAACTTCAGAAGCCAAAAACAGCAGCTGTAAAAATCCCCATTGCTCATGAGGCCTTACTCTTCTTCCTTGTGAAAGGAGGGAGTGGACTCTTAAATTTAAAGTATATGTAAACCCTCACCTTGTAAAACAATTTATTCAGTTTAAAAAAGAAATGAAAAGCAAAATATTTCTGTATACATATATATACAAATGTTTTCCATTTTTGTAAGTGATCACATACCTTCTGTTTTCAGCTTTATAAGGAGTTCAGGGAGGAGAAACAGCTGCACATTGTTCTTTCCAGCGCATGGCGGAAGGGTGTGTTAGCAGAAGTCTCATCATTGGGGGAAAGCAGACTGAGTTCCAGTATAGCCAGAAAAATGATCATGCTGTGCTTTCATGCCGAGTGTGGTCAGTTTTTAATAAGAACGCAGAAGGACTGGCAGGAACACTGGGGAAGGAGGCAATACAAAGAGAACAGGATACTTTTTCATACAATTACATGGTACAGCAGGCACATATTGGGAATATGAAATGGTGGGTTTACATATTCTTTAACCACTTGACCTCCGGAAAGGTTTTACCGTCTTCATGATCATGGCATTTTTTTGCTATTCAGCACTGCACTACTTTAACTGGCCATTGCAATACCGTACCCAAATGAAATTTATAGTTTTTTTTCACACAAATAGAGCTTTCTTTTGGTGGTATTTAATCATCACTGTTTTTTATTTTTTTTTCATTTTTATTTTCGTATATATAAACACACAAACACTGAAAATGTAAGGGAAAATCATCCAATGGGAACACTAGTTTTGGTGACTCTGATGGCAATCAGGGATTCCCTCACTTTGGAGGGATTTCTTTTTATTTCCTTTTGTGGCTGTGGGACAGGAAGTAAAGAAAAATCTCCCCAATGGGACACAGTTGGCAAAACAAATCCTTATAAGCCTTCCTTACTCTATCCAAAATGAAAAAAAAAATTTGATTTTAGTTCTACTTGAAGTAAATAATGTTAGCAGCATATGATTTGAAGTGTAGAAATCTCCCACACCATATTAATATTAAATACTATAATATGCTGTACATTCATTATGGATAACCCTGGAGAGCTCCATTAGCTTTATCCTTACTATTTAATGACCTGGTTATTTAATGAAGAGGAGACCCGGAACAGGACTAGTTACCTTTCAGATTTCTTTTTAACCCTTTTTACAAGTAATTGGTGAAGGTGGATTTTTGTTTTCCTTAGATATGAGATCCAGGCATGTGGCTCCCAGATGATTAATTGACCCAGCCTGTTCAGTAATATAAGGCCATTAACACACTATTCAAAGTTATATGTAAATGTATGTGGTTTAGCTGTGGTCAGCAGGTCCACCATTTATGACAAAGGTTGCATTTGTGACAATGAAAGTTTTAACTCCTTGCCGCTCAGCCGTCATCATACCCTATTATCCTAGGAGGGCTTCCTATGATGTCCTCCCAGTATCGGGCTGCACTTGGGCACGATTTGTCGCCGGCTGTGACCATGAGACGTGGCCAATGACAGATTGGCCACTATGTCCAATCACAGCTGATCACAACAAAAAAGGAGTAATTTTAATTCAGTAAATGCTTGCTTATACCAATGTAATTTGTGAGTATAAGTAACCATAATGTGTAAAAAAAAAAAAAAAAATGATCACTTGCCCAGAGTAGTACAATGTTACTATGGAAACACTGTATTTCTCTGGTCACAGGAGTAGAAAAATAAAATAGTAAAAAAAAAGATTAATTAAAAAATAAAATTATACACTGGTGTGTGTGCGTGTATATATGTATGTATATATATATATATATATATATATATATGTGTGTGTATATATGTATATATATATATATATACAGTCATGGCCGAAATTGTTGGCCCCCTTGATATTTTTCCTGAAAATCAAGTATTTCACACAAAAAAGGTATTGCATTAACACATGTTTTGCTATACACATGTTTATTCCCTTTGTATGTATTGGAACAAATATAAAACAGAGGCAGAAAAGCAAATATGACATAATGTCACACAAAACCCCAAAAATGGGCTGGACAAAAGTATTGGCACCCTTAACTTAATATTTGGTTGCACACCCTTTGGAAAACATAACTGAAATCAGTCGCTTCCTATAACCATCAATAAGCTTCTGACACCTCTCACCCGGAATTTTGGACCACTCTTCCTTTGCAAACAGCTCCAGGTCTCTCTTATTGGAAGGACACCTTTTCCCAACAGCAATTTTAAGATCTCTCCACAGGTGTTCAATGGGATTTAGATCTGGGCTCATTGCTGGCCACTTCAGAACTCTCCAGCGCTTCTTTGCCATCCATTTCTGAGTGCTTTTTGACGTATGTTTGGGGTCATTGTCCTGCTGGAAGACCCAGGATCTTGGACGCAAACCCAGCTTTCTGACACTGGGCCCTACAGTGCGACCCAAAATCCTTTGGTAATCCTCAGATTTCATGATGCCTTGCACACAGTCAAGGCACCCAGTGCCAGAGGCAGCAAAACAACCCCAAAACATCATTGAACCTCCACCATATTTTACCGTAGGTACTGTGTTTTGTTCTTTGTAGGCCTCATTCCGTTTTCGGTAAACAGTAGAATGATGTGCTTTACCGAAAAGCTCTATCTTGGTCTCATCTGTCCACAAGACGTTTTCCCAGAAGGCTTTTGGCTTACTCAAGTACATTTTGGCAAACTGTAGTCTTGCTTTTTTATGTCTCTGTGTCAGCAGTGGGGTCCTCCTGGGTCTCCTGCCATAGCGTTTCATTTCATTTAAATGTCGACGGATAGTTCGCGCTGACACTGATGCTCCCTGAGCCTGCAGGACAGCTTGAATGTCTTTGGAACATGTTTGGGGCTGCTTATCCACCATCCGGACTATTCTGCGTTGCAATCTTTCATCAATTTTCCTCATCCGTCCACGACCAGGGAGATTAGCTACAGTGCCATGGGTTGCAAACTTCTTGATAATGTTGCGCACTGTGGACAAAGGCAAATCTAGTTCTCTGGAGATGGACTTGTAACCTTGAGATTGTTGATATTTTGCCACAATTTTGGTTCTCAGGTCCTCAGACAGTTCTCGTCTCCTCTTTCTGTTGTCCATGCTTAGTGTGGCACAGACAGACACACAATGCAAAGGTTAAGTGAACGTCTCTCCTTTTTATCTGCTTTCAGGTGTGATTTCTATATTGCCCACACCTGTTACTTGCCCCAGGTGAGTTTACAGGAGCATCACATGCTTGTAACATTCTTATTTATCCGCAGTTGTGAAAGGGTGCCAATACTTTTGTCCAGCCCATTTTTGGAGGTTTGTGTGACATTATGTCGAATTTGCTTTCTTTCCTCCCTTTTTTTGTTTTGTCCCAATACACACAAAGGGAATAAACATGTGTATAGCAAAACATGTGTTAATGCAATACGTTTCGTGAGAAATACATGATTTCCTGGAGAAATATCAAGGGTGCCAACAATTTCGGCCATGACTGTATATATATATATTTTTTTTTTTTTTTTTTTTTTTTTTTTTTTACATACTGTCACCAGTCAGTGTACCTGATCACTGCCATGCCAGTTATATGATGACACTGTACTGTTTTGCTGTTTTGTTCATTTTCCACAAAAAAAATTACAACTTCAAAAAACTCACCATGCCTCTCACTATAAACCTCAGATTGTCTTCTTTCTGAAAAGTGGTCATTTTTGGGGTATTTATACTGTCCTGTCATTTGGGCCTCAAGAAATGAGATCAGCCATCAGTGCATCAGGTTTTATACATTTTTAGATATATACCATAAAAGAGAAGAACAGGAGGCGCCAGTCTAAGTGCAATAATTCCGTGCTGTATTTAATTATATATGATTAAAAACACTCACAAGAGGCAAGAAAATAACAAGCTCATCTGTGTAGAGGGATGTGACCACTCTTCTACATGCTGCAGATACCACCAGTCATACATCTAGGGTGCCATGGATGTAAGCTGGGACAGTGTGGAGCCATGTATGCTGGTTGGGAGATCACCCGGATGTCATGGGGTGCAGCAGAGCCAGTCCAACACTGTCTGGACCAGGAAGAGTCCACGCTGACCAGTGTGGATCCTACCGGCAGAGGTGACGTCAATGGAAGATCCCGAGGGCCGGATGTGGAACACTAATGTTGCCACATTCTGTTTTGATCTTTATCTGGCAGTTATTTTCCTTTCTTGTGGATGAAAGTAGACCCTCCCAATCAAGAATTAGTTTGAGAATGGACATGGTGAAACAAACAGGATTTTTTTCAGAACAGAGAAAGGAAAGTAACTGGCTGATGAAGATCAAAACAGAATGTGGCAACAGTAGAAACTAAGAGCAAAAAACCTGTGTCCTATGCCTGTATTCCTGGTATCTTCTGTGTTCTACATCTGTCCCTCGGCCTCTTCTGGTGATGTCACTTCTGCTGGTGCGTTCCACTCTGGTCAGCATGGACTCTTCCTGTTCCAGACGGCGTTGGACTGGCTCTGCTGCACCCCATGACATCCGGGTGATCACCCAACCAACATACATGGCTCCACACTGTCCCAACTTACATCCATGGCACCCTAGATGTATGACCGGCATTATCTGCAGGATGGAGAGGAGTGGCCAGATCCCCCTACACAGATTCGTAACATGAGTTATTTTATCAAGTCATGCGGTATATTAGTAGTGACAACCATGTGTTAATGTTTCAGCTGTCAGCGGGGCTCCCCACTGACAGCTGAATGTAAAAGAAATACCGACAATTTAAAAAATTGTTAAAAAAATGGGTGTGGGGTCCCCCCTCCCATCCATTCCAAGCCCTTGGGTCTGGTATGGATTTTGAGGGGAACTCCAGCTCCAAAATTTAAAAGAAAATGGCATGGGGTCCCCCCCCAAAATCCATAACAGACCCTTATCTGAGCATGCAGCCTGGCAGGTCGGGAAAGGGGGGGGGGCGATCGAGTGTCCCCTCCTGAACCATACAAGGCCACATGCCCTCAACATGGGGGGTGCTTTGGGGCAGGGAGGCTCCCCCACAAAGCACCTTGTCCCCATGCTGATGGGGACAAGGGCCTGTTCCCCACAACCCTGGTTGGTGGTTGTGGGGGTCTGCGTGCAGGGGGCTTATCAGAATCTGGAAGCCCACTTTAACAAGGGGGCCCCCAGATCCCACTCCCCCCTAAGTGTATGAGTATGGGGTACATGGTACCGCTACCCATTCACAAAAAAACTAAAAGTGTAGTGTGAAAAAAGACAAGACATGGTCTTTGACAAGTCCTTTATTAAAAGAAAAAACTAAAAGAATGTCCCCGCAGTAGATCCAACGTCAATCATGATGCCCGCTGCTGACCTGAAAAAAAGAAAAAAAAAAGGTTCTGTTCCCAACGATGGGATGGGATGGGAGATCCCATGTCAGGATAGAAGTTACTGGAAACACGTGAAGGAAGGAAGCTGGAGATACACTGAGACTGAGCAAGGAGGGGGAACCCAGTGATCTGAAAACCTTTGATGTGAGCTGGCTGTATTTTACTAAATCATCCCTGAGGGGGATCCTGCTGCTTCTTCCATTAACCTATGAAGGGGATATCACTGCTGCGGATAAATATTGTCCTTCAAGGGGGGACCAAACCGTGGACAGGTCACTCTTGTTTTCTAACAGGCGTTTCGGCCCTTTTGGGTCGCTTCAAGGAGGTGAGGGAGCAATTCAGCCGTTTATGGATTATTTCCTATTGGTTGTCATGCATGCTCACTTTACCACCTGCACTTTCTGAAGTCATTGGATTATTTGGTGTTTTACACACCTTTGAACTTTTCTGTGGACTAATTTTATGCGACACTTTAAAAGAGTTTTTTTTTTATATCATTTTTTGTAATATCACTTTAATAATGTTTATTCCTTATTATAATTTGTCTTTTAATCACTGCACTTGTCACTTTTGTGTGATATTTAATCCCACATTTAGGGATTCATTTTTCACCAATTTTCTTCACTTATTTTCAATTTATAGCCCCTGTGGTCACCATTATTGTCAGCATGATAATTGTTGCCAACATTTATAGATTCACAATTTTTTATTATTAATATCATTCACAATATTGCAGTCCTATTAGGACTTTTTTTTACTTATTATTTCTTTCACTGGCGTTTCTTTATGTTTATAGTATTTACTTTCTCGTCCCACTATGGATCCCTTAGTGGATCAGTTCACTTCATGATCTGTGAGTAATTGGTTTATTATTCACTGAATACACTGGGGGGGGGGCAATTAATAGTCACATATAAGTTTGATATGAACTATTTTGGTTGATTTTAACCATTTTGTGCAATTTATTCTATTCTATTTTTATTTATCACATTGGATAATTTGGGATAAGCTAGTGTGGGATTACGGTATTATTTTGGGTAGCTCTGCACCATATTATTCTATAATTTGCACAATATCTATTTGGTATATGGTTGGGTGTTAGCAGCCCCCTCCTCTTAATTGTCATTTGTTTATTTAGTAGCGCAGGAGGTCCTTATTGCGTTCCCGATGATGGCTTCCAGCCCTCTGCCTCTTAGCTGGCTTGACAGTTTTTAAATATGTAAGGGGCCACCCAGAGACATCACCCGAGTGACCATGCCCCATGTGACATCATTGATGGGGTGGGGTCACATGTGTGATGTCTCGGGTGGCCCCGCCCCTTACATATTTACGAACTGTCAAGCCAGCTCAGAGGCAGAGGGCTGGAAGCCATCCTCGGGGACACAACCTTTTTTTTTTTCTTTCAAAGACTGTGTCCTGTCATTTTTCGCACTACTCTTTTTGTTTTTTTGTGAATGGGTAGCGGTACCATGTACTTCATACTCATTCACATAGGGGGGAGGCCGGGTTTTGGATTCTCCCTTGTTAAAGGGGGTTTCCAAATTCCGATAAGCCCCCTGCCTGCAGACCCCTACAACCACCGGCCAGGGTTGTGGGGAAGAGGCCCTTGTGCCCATCAGCATGGGGACAAGGTGCTTTGGGGGGGAGCCCCCCTGCCCCAAAGCACTCCCCCATGTTGAGGGCATGTGGCCTGGTATGGCGCTCACTTGTCCCCCCTTCTTTCTTGACCTGCCAGGCTGCACACTCGGATAAGGGTCTGGTATGGATTTTGGGGGGGGAACCCCACACCATTTTTTTTTTAATTTTTGGTATGGGAGTTCCCCTCAAAATCCATACCAGACTCGAAGGGCTTGATATGTATGGGAGGAGGGCCCCCACGCCTTTTTTTTATTTGTTATGGTGCTGGTTTTTAAATGTAATAACCGCTTCTTCTTTTTTTTTCTTCACTGTAGAAATTTAGAAACTTAGAAATTCAGCTGTCACTTTCTCCCCAGCTAAAAGAGAAAAAGTTTTTTCTTTTAGTTTATTTCCCCAAGTTAAAAGAAACATTGTTTCCTTTTAGTTTCTTAAAAGAAACAAAGTTTCCTTTAACTCCTTTAACTCGCTATAGTGAAGAAAAAAAAAAGCCGGCAATTGCATTTAAAAATCAGCACCGACATACACTTTGTATTGCGATTCGTAAACCGAGGCATTATTTTCAATGGATTTTCATTCGTAAACCGAAAATGACATTAACCGAGGCATTCGTAAACCGAGGTACCACTGTATTATTAAATACAGCATTGAATTACTGCACTTAGACTGTTGCCTCCTGTTCTTCTCTTTTTTGTCTTTGCATGTAGAGTTGGCTTTGGTCTATAGGATAGTTGCCGCTATCTGGCACTCAGTATCCCAGAGGCTTTTTAAAGACTTGATTATATCTGTGGACATTATATGATTTTTTTTTTCCCGTGTTAACTCATTTAACCCATGCCTGTCTCCAGCATGGAGTTATACGTTTAAAAGATACATATACAGTCAGGTCCATAAATATTAGGACATCGACACAATTCTAACATTTTTGGCTCTATATACCACCACAATGGATTTGAAATGAAACAAACAAGCTGTGCTTTAACTGCAGACTGTCAGCTTTAATTTGAGGGTATTTACATCCAAATCAGGTGAACGGTGTAGGAATTACAACAGTTTGCATATGTGCCTCCAACTTTTTAAGGGACCAAAAGTAATGGGACAATTGGCTTCTCAGCTGTTCCATGGCCAGGTGTGTGTTATTCCCTCATTATCTGAATTACAATGAACAGATAAAAGGTCCAGAGTTCATTTCAAGTGTTCCATTTGCATTTGGAATCTGTTGCTGTCAACTCTCAAGATGAGATCCAAAGAGCTGTCACTATCAGTGAAGCAAGCCATCATTAGGCTGAAAAAACAAAACAAACCCATCAGAGAGATAGCAAAAACATTAGGCATGGCCAAAACAACTGTTTGGAACATTCTTAAAAAGAAGGAATGCACCGGTGAGCTCAGCAACACCAAAAGACCCGGAAGAACAAAAACAACTGTGGTGGATGACCAAAGAATTCTTTCCCTGGTGAAGAGAACACCAGTTCACAACAGTTGGCCAGATCAAGAACACTCTCCAGGAGGTAGGTGTATGTGTGTCAAAGTCAACAATCAAGAGAAGATTTCACCAGAGTGAATACAGAGGGTTCACCACAAGATGTAAACCATTGGTGAGCCTCAAAAACAGGAAGGCCAGATTAGAGTTTGCCAAATGACATCTAAAAAAGCCTTCAAAGTTCTGGAACAACATCCTATGGACAGATGAGACCAAGATCAACTTGTACCAGAGTGATGGGAAGAGAAGAGTATGGAGAAGGAAAAGAACTGCTCATGATCCTAAGCATACCACCTCATCAGTGAAGCATGGTGGTGGTAGTGTCATGGCGTGGGTATGTATGGCTGCCAATGGAACTGGTTCTCTTGTATTTATTGATGATGTGACTGCTGACAAAAGCAGCAGGATGAATTCTGAAGTGTTTTCGGGTAATATTATCTGCTCATATTCAGCTAAATGCTTCAGAACTCATTGGACGCCGCTTCAAAGTGCAGATGGACAATGACCCAAAGCATACTGCAAAACCAACCAAAGAGTTTTTTAAGGGAAAGAAGTGGAATGTTATGCAATGGCCAAGTCAATCACTTGACCTGAATCCGATTGAGCATGCATTTCACTTGCTGAAGACAAAACTGAAGGGAAAATGCCCCAAGAACAAGCAGGAACTGAAGACAGTTGCAGTAGAGGCCTGGCAGAGCATCACCAGGGATGAAACCCAGCGTCTGGTGATGTCTATGCGTTCCAGACTTCAGGCTGTAATTGACTGCAAAGGATTTGCAACCAAGTATTAAAAAGTGAAAGTTTGATTTATGATTATTATTCTGTCCCATTACTTTTGGTCCCTTAACAAGTGGGAGGCACATATGCAAACTGTTGTAATTCCTACACCGTTCACCTGATTTGGATGTAAATACCCTCAAATTAAAGCTGACAGTCTGCAGTTAAAGCACATCTTGTTTGTTTCATTTCAAATCCATTGTGGTGGTGTATAGAGCCAAAAATGTTAGAATTGTGTCAATGTCCCAATATTTATGGACCTGACTGTACAGACAGTTGTGTTCAAAATAATAGCAGTGTGTTGAAAAAAGTGAATAAAGCTCAAAATCCTTCTAATAGCTTTTATTTCCATACACACAAATGCATTGGGAACACTACACATTCTATTCCAAATCAAAACATGAACAAAAATATATCAAATTTGTGTTGTTCCTCTAAAAAATTGAAGAAAAGTGAATATTAGACTGTTCAAAAAAAATTGCTGTGTTTGTATTCTTCTTTACAAACTCAAACATTCACTATATAAACTGAAAAATGTTTGAAGATTTTGCTTTCCTTTGAATCAATTAATATTTAGTTGTATAAGCACTGTTTCTGAGAACTGCTGTACATCTGTGTTGCATGGAGTCAACCAACTTCTGGCACCTGTGAACAGGTATTCCAGCCCAGAATGATTGGACTACATTCCACAGTTCTTCTCTATTTCTTGGTTTTGCCTCAGAAACTGCATTTTTGATGTCACCCCACAAGTTTTCTATTGGATTAAGATCCGGGGATTGGGCTGGCCACTCCATAACGTCAATCTTGTTGGTCTGGAACCAAGATGTTGCACCTTTACTGGTGTGTTTGGGGTCATTGTCTTGTTGGAACACCGATTTCAAGGGCATTTCCTCTTCAGCATATGGCAGCATGACCTCTTCAAGTATTCTGATGTATTCAAACTGATCCATGATCCCTGGTATGCGATAAATAGGCCCAACACCGTAGTATGAGAAACATCCCCATATCATGATGCTTGCGCAACCATGCTTCACTGTCTTCACAGTGTACTGTGGCTTGAATTCAGTGTTTGGGGGTCGTCTGACAAACTGTCTCCGGCCACTAGACCCAAAAAGAACAATCTTACTTTCATCAGTCCACAAAATGGTGCGCCATTTCTCTTTAGGCCAGTCAATGTGCTCTTTGGCAAATTGTAACCTCTTCAGCACGTCTTTTTTTCAACAGTGGGACTTTGCGGGGGCTTCTTGCAGATAGCTTGGCTTCACATAGGCGTCTTCTAATTGTAACAGTACTCACAGGGAACTTTACACCTTCTTTGATCTTCCTGGAGCTGATTGTTGGCTGAGTCCTTGCCATTTTGGCTATTCTTCTATCCATTCGAATCATAGTTTTTTTTCGCTTTCTTCCACGTCTTTCAGGTTTTGGTTTCCATTTTAAAGCATTTGCAATCATTTTAGCTGAGCAGCCTATCATTTTCTGCACTTCTTTATATATTTTCCCCACTCCAATCAACTTTTTAATCAAGGTAGACTGTTCTTCTGAACAATGTCTGGAACGACCCATTTTCCTCAGAATTTCAGAGAGAAATGCACTGTAACCAGCATGTACAACATTTGCTGCCTTCCTTCCTTAAATAAGGGCAGTAATTGCCACCTGTTTTTCAAAGAATGAATGACCTCACTAATAGAACTCCACACTGCTATTATTTTGAACATGCCCCTTTCAATTAGTGATTCAATTACACAGAATCAGCAGCATGCATGTTATGACTGTTGGGTCTGTTGAATTTCTATTACTCTACTACACCTGCTAGTAAATCATTTGCCATGTAGAAATATCATTTCTACCAAAAACAGTGATTGATCAGGTTAGTGATGTCTGACTGCTATTATATTGAACAGAACTGTATGTCATTTGCCTTGCAGGCATCTGACATTTTGTCCATAATCCATACTGTATTATTTTGGAATAACCTCAGCTCTGTGCACCAGAATTTCTCCTTTATTGTAGATATATACCATAGTTTGTAGAGTCTATAACATTCCTATCAATGAAACAATAAACATTGATTTGGGCTATTTTCACCAAAGACATGTAGCAGAATACATTTTGGCCTAAATGTGTGTAGAAAGATAATTTATTTGCAAAATATTTCAACAGAAACAAAGAAAAATGCATTCTCACTCTTTTTTCGTTTAAAGCGCAAATAATAAAAACCCAGTGGTGATTAAATACCGCCAAAAGAAATTATATTTGTGTGAACAAAATGCTAAAAATGTCTCATGGGCACAGTGTTGCACTCTAGCGCAATTCTCATTTAAAGTGCAACAGCGCTGAAAGGTGAAAATTGGCCTGGGCAGGAAGGGGGTAAAAGTGTCCGGTAGGCAAGGCTGCCATTGCTGGTTGACTTCTGTAAGCGTTAGCTGCCTGGGTGTTCCCCTAACTCAGTGACTTTAATTCTTAATGTCACTGATTTAGAACAAACTACTTCTCCTATAGATCACAGGAGTGCAGTTTGTTCTGCTCTCCTGTGAACCCCTTTTCAGTTGACAGCGGGCAAAAGCCTGCTGTCGACTGATGTCAGTCAGCAGGTCTAGGCTCAGGAAAGATCTCGACTTTACAGTGACTGCTTTCTGCTCAGTGCGGGTGGGAGATCTAAACGATCAGCAGTGTTGTATTGATCAGTTCTCGGTGCAGAGCTGGCAGAGGATAGATGCAGTGTCGGACCGATGTAGCATCCACTGTTTATAAATGGGAGGGGAGGGGGTTCAAACTTTTTTTTATACTTCTCACGGGCTGTAGAAATATTGTATCCTTTTAGTCAACCTGACAGCCAGAAATTAATTATTTTGTAACAATTGTTACTGGATTACCTGCATAAGAGTGCCAATTCTATAGCTAATCCATAAGCCTCCATTCACACTTTGCGATTTTGAATCACATGGCACTAACAGCACAACACGCGGTGCATTTGTTTGGGTGCCAATAACCTTCAATGGCACCCCAAGCATGATGCATTTCTGGTGGAATTGTCGCGTGATAGGTTCAGCCTGGGTATCAGACAAGTCCTGTCTGGAGAGCTGAAAGATAAATAAAACTGCTGCAACCCTTTTCAGATACGTGCCACACAGTCCCTGTTTTGTTTTGTTTTTTTTGGGGATCACACTGAGGAGCAAAATTGATGAATCCAGCAGTCAAGTCCCACAAAATAAAATATGGACTGCTGTTCACAAAACATTCCATCATAATTGCTGTTGGCTAAGCAGTCCCTGACTATTTTCTTAAAGTTCTTCAAGTTTAAGAATCTACATCTTCTGGCTGCATGAGAATTGGCTGATCCTAATTTTACTACTCTGGAGAGGGTTCCTGCTGTGCCGGTATCCACCAGTGAGGGGGATTGATCCATCGCTGTACCTGATACCTTTTGAAGTGGGTCCTGGTTCCTGGTTGATGCGATATTGCATGTGAAAGGCTTTTTGGCCCTGCAGGGTCACTCCATGGAGGTGAGGGGGCATTTTGCCTAGTGTCGGATCTCCTCATATAGTGTATACACCTTTAAAACACCAGCACTATCTAAGAACTATAAAACACCTTCACTGTTTAAGGTGTATTGGACGTTTTGGCTGGAATATATGGAGTTCATGTGATTTATATGTTGGGACATTTATCTATATTTTTAGGACTAATTTGGTCCATATAGTTCATGTCACTTATTTAATTATTTATTCACTTATCCCCGATTTAGGGGTCACTATTCTGTGGTTTTCATGTGTATTCTATTCATCACTATTTTCACTTTATCCGTAAGTTTTGGCTGACTATTTTCTTCAGCAACAAATTTGTGTACACAGTTTTAACAGTTTTTTTGTTTTTTCACTTTCACCCATTTTTAATTATGTTCACTGTGAATATGTATATCTTGGGATTATTTCTTATAGCAACAATTTAGTTGCTTTATAGAAGTCTTGTGGTTTTATTTTTTAGCACTGTTCTTTTGGGATCCTATTTAAGGATCATATAACTGTTTTTGTGGGCACAATTTATGAAAGAAGCAGTATATATCTTTCACCCATAGTCACCTATTTATTTCCAGTGGTATACCTAGGTTACACCTTTTTATGTTTGGGTGTTATTCACTGTTATCCATAAGTTTGGATGCTTCATGTGTATTCTATATTTGATTTTGTATATATTATAGCATTGTCACTATTATTAATATTTAGTGTGGTATATTTATAATAGGAGTATATTTCTCACTTAGAATAAGTGCAGCACCAATTAGCTCTATATTTGTCATTTTCTATCTGGTATATCGTAAGGTGTTAGCAGCTTTTTTGTTATACTGATTAGGGGGCCTAGAGTGTGGGAGGACCATATAGATTTATTTAGGATTGCGCAGCAAACCGCACCTTTTAAAAATCACAGTTCAAACGACAACCACGCATAGGGCAGCCCATTCAAGTGAAAGAGCTGCCCTATGCAACACACAGAATCGCATGCAAACCACGCTGTCAAAATAAAGAATAATTGATTAACAGGGCTTAAGAGACACAAAGGAATGTCTCTGTGCATTCTGTGTAACTAGACCTGGGATAAATACTATAAAGAAGGATCATTGGGGGAGGCATTTCAGCCTAATGATACCAGCTTTGGTTGTAAGGCAAATGCAGCCAATGACTATATCAATAAAATAGTTTGTATATAAATACTTCAGAATATCCAACTAAAACAAGCCAAACCAAACTTATTGAGTTAATTCTGTGCTTAGTAATTTAGCTAAAGCGTGACAAGTAAGTTTTAATGGGAGCTTTGAAAGCATATACTGACAAGACCCTTTGTTTTCTTCTGAGGAGCACAATTAGTAAAATAATAGAGGATTGAATGTTTTCATTGACTTGCTAACTATTCTGCACTAGTAGATGACAGGGAAAACAGATGGAATAATGTGACACACTGAGAACATTTGTGCACAGCAAACTATGGTGGTAACTGAACCTGGGGAGCTAAAAATATTCCGTAAACAAACATCAACAACCAAGGGAGATGGCTGAACTGATATGACCTTTCACAGGTTTAACCTTATATTCTTAAGCTACCCAAGCTTAAGAATATAAGGCGCACAATTTATTTGACTTTGTGTGAACTTAAAAATGAACATGATGAACATACCTGATTCAAAACATCTGAAGTTTGGTAATTAACCGTATAGAACACACCACGTATGATCTACAATCTTGGCTATCCCTTTTTAACACAAGATAGGTATTTCCCTTTGAACCACACTTGACACATACAGTAGGTGCCAAAAGAACTACAGCTTTGTCATATGTAAAAAAGGAACTCTTTATTTCATTAGCATGGTCAATATATCTATGTACTATCTTTCATATAAAAATTTTTTCTTTCTTTTTTTTTCAAAATGTAAGATTCAAATATGGCCACCAATTTTACTTGGAATCCTAAAAATAAAATTGAAAAAAAAAAAACACGATATCGATACATGAATATCGGGTTAGGTATGTAGATCTGCACTTTTATAATAAAACAAACTTCATCCCTTTGATTAGTTTAAATACTCAGTCTTTGTAGATAAACAGTATACAATTTTTTGGTCAGACCTCCAGAAACATACTAGTGGCAATTTGTAAGTCATTAAACAGAATAAAAAATACTTCTGTTTACAAAACTCTGGTACAAACATTGGGACTGTTTTTTATTGAAATAAATTGTGAAAGTGCTGGAAAATTATCTTATTAGATCAGATCACATGCAAGTTCTTATTCCTGTTTCAAAAGTTGCAGCTTAAAGTGATCCTAAAGGATAAACATTCCTTGCATTAAGGTAAAAAATTTCCCAGTAGTAGTATTGCCCTCTCACACACCTAAATACTTACCTGGGTCTCACTCGATCCAGTGCTCTGATCATCTGTAGTGGCTTTCTGCCCTCTTTCTGCTCTCACAGGCTTTGATGAAGCAGCAGGAGCTATTGGCTCCTGCTGCTGTCAATAAAATCTTGTGAGGACGGAGCGGGGTGGTGCTGATGCACACAGCCTGGCTTGAGAGCGAGCCCACAGATGTGCCACCATAGGACTTGTCTTCCTATGGGTTCACATTGAAAAGAGCAGAAGCCCAGAGTGCTGGTAGGGGACCCCAAAAGAGAAGGTTCGGGGTCACTCTATGTAAAAACCATTGTGCAGAGCAGATTAGTATATCATGTTATTTATTTAAAAAACAAAAATAAATTGAGCCTTTACAGCCTCTGTAAACTGAACCTGTGCCCAGGCTATGTACACTAAAGTAATCCTTGAGTTTCATGACAGAGGCTCTAAAATATCAATTATTGTCTATGACAGCAGAATCTTGGCAGCCCATCAGCACTCAGTTAAAACTTGTTCACAAGGGGTGATTACATCCATTTCCCATGCATGGGCCTGTTATATTGGCATGGGAATGCACATGTGCTGCATGCATCCCCATGCCAGCAGTCCCATTGTCTATTGCATGGACACAGCTGCTGCTCCCAATGTGTCATCTGTGCTGATGCACGGCCCCAAATGTTCCCACACCCACAGGATGGCATTGGGCTGTGTCCATGCAGCTGCTGTGTCCCAAGAGGCAAGAATGGGACTAACTGCATGGGGATGCATGGTATACCTGTGCATCACAATGCAGGTACACATGGCCCTGCACAAGGCATGAATATAATGTCCCCCCCCCCCCCCCCATGTGAAGGAAGTCTTACTCCACTCCTAGAGAGGTCAGTGAGGGCTTGTTTTAAAGCTCTTAACTTGTCCGTTCAGAATAGGAAAAAACTTTAAATTGCAACTGTACCTTTGTACAGTTTTATCTTTAATAAGCCCCCACCTCTGTGAGTGCGCACCCTGAAAACCCACATCTTCAGGGAAGCCTACCCCACCCTCACCTAACTGCTGCTCTCCTTCATTCCTCCTACCACTCCATCCCCCACAGCCACTTCCTCCTGTACCACTACCCCCTCCCTCCTAGATTGTAAGCTCGAAAGAGTAGGGCCCTATAACTCCTCGTGTGCTATTTGTAGTTGCTGTAATGTTTCATGTATTGTCCCCCCCTCTATTGTACAGCGCTGAGCAAACCCTTTGGCGCTATATAAACTAGATGTAATAATAATAATAGTGCGGCGTGCTAGATCAAATACAGACTCTCACCCACCTAGATAGCCTTTTTCCTGAAAATGGACACTTGGTACTATGTATTTTATTGCCTGGTTTGTCAAGAATCTTGCCAACAGAGCAATGAGGTAAATGTTAAACACATGGATTTCTGGTAGGAATTTCTTAATATACATGTCACCTTCTCGTGGTGTAGGCAGTAATTTTGTGTGCTGAACCCTCTTTTAGAGAATGTAACCTGTGAAATTGCTAGAACTAGTGACATCACAATGTCATATCACTAGTTCAAGTTGTCAGTTCAGCAGTGAGTGCATAATGCCTTGCTCTACTATCTGTGGATGATAATTATACCTTTCGTTGGAAAAAGAGCAAATTGGTTTCCATTGTAGACATTCTGCTGTTTTCCTACTGCCATGTTCCCACCTCAGGCAGGCTTCACATAATTTACATTGATATGTTATTGAGTTGTGGGGTTATGGTAAGCGTTAATATCAATGGTGCTCTATAAATTAAACAGTTAAACAGTTGATTTTTGATTCTATGAATGTATAGGCACACTTTTAATTAAATGTCTAATTTTATATAAATGTCATTAGAAAATGTAGTGGCAAAACCGTGTGGGAGTTTAAGGGGGCTTGTTTAAACTAATGAAACACATGGCATATTAGATTTAAGTTTTCTTTGGTGCAGTAGCCAATCAGATTTGCTTAAGTCAAGTCAATGAAAATGAGCTGTGATTGTTTGCTGTGGTTTACTGAAACTTGCACAGTGCTAAACCCAACTGAACAAAAGGTATTAAACTACATTTGGTTTTCATGTTTTGAAGCCGTGCATCAGAATACTAGGTATAATTTTTGCCATTATTCATTCATATTATCTTATAGTGTTTACTATAGTGTCAATTGGTCCAGATTTGCCTGGGCAGTGCATTAACAGAAGGCAGAGTATTTTGGCAGTGGGATTTTAGCTCTGATATTTGTCAAAGTAAATTATACATGAAGCAATAAAATAATGTACAAAAGATTACATTGAATGTAGATGCTAGACAAAGACAGCCTGCAAATCACTCTGTTAAGCAACAATGCCCACTTGAATTGCATTATCCTGGCTATAAGACGTTTTGGAAATGTTATTGGCCCTTTAATCAATGTACCTGTTTATAAAAGAGAAGCAAGGGTTTTATACAAGATATGGTAATATTATTTTATACTATATAAATCAAACCTTTTTTAACGTGTATATTGATGTTTTGCAGAGAAAAAGCAAAACATAACAAAACAAAAGAGAAAAGGAATGACATGTGAGTGCTACCCACACAGGGGTGCAATCAAAGTGTTACTAAACCCACAACAGTAAAACCAGTCTGTATATGCAGTAAAGCATGCCTGTTATACTCACTGTGGAACCTAAGGGGTTAATTCTCCACATTGTATAAAATAACTGTTTGATCCTGTCTTTTCTGATCCTCCCCTTCTTCTACTGTCCCCAATCCATCTGATTGTACAGAGCTCTAGGAGGCACTCTGCACATGCTCAGTCAGTGTAGTGTGTATTGCTAGAGAGTTTTTTTTTGGGGGAGAGTGCATGTGATCAGCACAGGGCCAATCAGCACTGTCCAGACAGAGGGTTTTGCAGCCTCATTGGACAGTCGGAGCACAATGAAAACTCCTCCTACAAAATTAACCAGTGCTCAGCTGGACACTGATAGAAGTCACAAGACTGCTATATACTGCTGATGAGAAAAGGTATTTAGCAGTTTATATTTACTCAAATAATTGCATTTCTATGTTGTGTGTACTATGAGATACCAGATATAGTGAATGCAGGGTCCTGGGTTTAGTAACATTTTAGAGAGTAATGACAAGAGTACTAATGTGCATACAGATAGCACTAAGAGAATAGAGTGTGTTTACCATATTAAATACAGTATATCAATAGAAAAAAAAAAAAGAGAGAAAAGGATTTGCTTTTTCTCCCTAAGGCATGTGCTAATGATGTTTTTTTCGGCTGCCTGGTCAGTTAGAAATATATAGAACAGTAGGCGTCACCATAGAAGCAATACAGCAAGTAATCAGGGTGATGCTGTGGTCGGGTCAGCTAGTCATTTGGACCACATCTCGTCATATTTTGATGAGCAGCCTCTGTTAATGTATGTATCCTTATGCAATGGAAGGCTATCGTTTACTAACCTTTTCCAAAAGGAGATGGATGGTGGGACCTGCTTCTTCCAGTGGAGCGTGATATCCTTTCTGAAATAGAAGAGGAGAAGGCTGACTTATGTCCTCGCTGCCATTGTAGGGAGCAAGGACTCTACCAGGCCCAATATACAAACCTCCATAGTTAAGGGCCCAGGGGGTTGATGAAATAATGCTAGTAATGGATAATACATTGTTCAAGAACACAGTGGTGACAGGGCAGGACCAGAAGATGAAGATGAGGGCAAAATCCACTGGGGATTGACCGCAACTCCAGCATGCTGAATGAAGAGCGTTATCCATTATTTGCAGCCAAGGGGGAGTATAATACTCCCTGTACACTATTTTCAATGGTATGAGTTTATCTCTTACTGAAACTAGGGAACGGAAGGGAACGTCCCAAATATCCTCCCAATCCTCATCATCCAGGAGTGGAATGTCTCTCAACCACTTGGTTCTAAAGCTTTCTAGCTGAGGATCGGATACTAGAAGTAGGTGTGCATACACATGGGAAGTGTTTTTTCCTCACAGCCTATTCTGAGTAGCCGTTTAAGAGCAGATTGTGTGACTGTTAGAGAAGCATGGGGTAATTGGCTAGAAAAGGCATGGGAGAGTTGTAGATGTTGGAAAAAATATGAAGGGGGAATATTTAATTCGGAGGATAGTCAGGACAGTGGCCTTAACGTATTGCCCTCTACCACATGATGAAAATATTTTATTTTGTGTTTGGCCCACACTTCTGGTTCTGGCAAAAAAAAAAAAAATCTAGTATATATATATATACTGTATATATATATATATATATATATATATATATATATCATCACTTGTAGACACTATAATTTTCATGCAAACCAATTCATATACACTTATTGAGATTTTTTTTACCAAAAGACATGTAGCAGAATACAGTTTGGCCTAAATTTATGAAGAAATTTTATCTTTTTTATGGGGTATGTTTTATAGCAAAAAAGTAAAAAATTATTTTTTTTTTAATTTTTGTTTTTGTTTTGTTTATAGCCTAAAAAACTGACTGAGGAAAGGAAAGCTGATAACTGGCTTTCCTGTGACAGGAGACAGTTACACTGATAATCAGGGTGCTGCTCTTCAGTGCCCTGATTACTAGTGCAGCACCGTCAGTGCAGCATATCAGTGACCATCAGTGCAGCATATTAGTGCCGCCTTATAAGTGCAGCCTCATTAGTGCCTCTTCATCAGTGCAGCCTCATCAGCGCACATCAGTGAAGAATAAAAATGACCTATTTGCAACATTTTATAACCGAAACGAAGAAAAGGGTTTGGTTTTTTTTCTTCAAAATGTTCGGTCTTTTTTTGTTTGTTTAGCAAAAAATAAAAAAACCCAGTAGTGATTAAATACCAACAAAAGAAAGCTCTATCTGTGTGAAAAAAATGATAAAAATTTCATTTGGGTACAGCTTTGCATGATTGTGCAATTCTCATTCAAACTGCAACAGCACTGAAAGCTGAAAATTGGCCTGGGCAGGAAGGGGGTGAAAGTACCCAGTATTGTGGTTAATAATGCCCTTGCAATAGGTGTAGGCCATGTATGTACCTCATGAATCCTGACTGAGATACTCCCAGGAAGAGAGGCCCAGCTCTTGCTGTTCACATCCACCACCACAGGAGTGAGCTCTTTCTCTTATTCTAACCCCCTCACATGCTCATTCTCTCCCCTGATACAGTAGCTCTGAGCTCAGCATTTGAGAGCTCACTCCTGTGATGGTGGAGGTGAGCAGTAATATTGTGCAATATTGTGGGGAGATTTCCCTGCCTTCAGAATACACAGATCAGCACTGTAGCATATTGCCTGTGGTGCTGATCGAGCAAAAAAATACCATCAGAAAGGTTTACAGAAGTTGGATTGGTAGATTGACTTCTGTACAACCACAGTACCCATACATGGATCAAAATTTGGCCAGTCCCCTCTAAACTGGCTGCATTTTGAGCAATGTGTAGCTGGCTCTAGGAAAATATTTATTTTTATTTTTGTGGGTTGTGGCATGGCATTACTTTTCAAACACATTAATAGTGTTTTTCAAGAAAATTCTGACTTTCTTTTTGCATCTCAAGTCTTTGCAGTGACACATTAATAATTTCTGTGACTGTATCCAGCCATCTTACACAATTATCATCTTTGTATCCATAGGGGTTGATATACTAAAACTGGAGAGTGTAAAATCTGGTACAGCTCTGCATAGAAACCAATCAGCTTCCAGGTTCTTTTGTCAAAGTTTAATTGAACAAGCTGAAATTATAAGCTGATTAGCTACCATGCACAGCTGCACCAGATTTTGCTCTCTCCAGTTTTAGTAAAACAACGCCATAGAGTCATTGGTGAACAACAGTATTTTTGAAGATAGTTTTTAAAAGCATGTACTCTATTTTATGTAAAGTGTTGTGCTTAATACTTAATTTAGATGTTCTTATTTTTGTTACAGACTGGTGTGCCCTGGCTTGGGTCTGTTGTATCACATTGAACCTGTACTTGAATGTAGTAAAGGAGATGAGAACAGAGCGATATGGACTGTAAGTATAATAGTTCTAATGGCTTATCATTGTGGCAACAATAATAACTGAAATTGAATGTGGATAGGACTTTAAATTTATAAACAGGCACCATCCTTATAAACAATAGCACATAGAATACTACCAAACATCCTTAAACAGGGGTGCTAGAGTGTTGAAAAAGGGATTTTATGTGTGCCATTAATAATGCAACCATATAACAATTTAAAAGAGAAATTAATATTTTATTACAGAACATAGTATCACAAAATCTTAAAAACATGATTTGCAAAACAACATCCAGCATGATAACAAATCATGACAGTTTGTGCTTATACAATAGACCGCTATGTCACTGTGTTTGAAAATAAGCGTGCAGGATCAACGCGTTTCGCTCATATCGCTTAATTAGGATCCATGCCAATACAGGGACATTCACAAACTTTACAAATTAAGACAAAAATGAGATATAATATGCAATATAATACAAAAACATGAATAAATACCTTCCAAGTTTAATTTTATATCCTAATAACTACCATAGAGCCAACCTAAATACATGGGATCAATGGTCAAAGATATTGAGAGAAAAAAAAAAAAACAACCTAACTGGGAGTGTATGTGTGCCCTCAGGAGAAAGTCAAGGGGGGACCTGGCAGACAGCTAGTTAAGAAAAGCAATAATACTAGCCCCATTGCTATAATGCCCTTACCTTCTATTGGATGTAATAAAACTCCCACCGTATTATCGATGGTGCCCAGGGAAAACCAGGAGGTGCCCACCCAAGAGCCAATACAACACAAAACGCCATCAGTAAAGCACCTCATTGTGGGAAGAAAAAGCTGATATAGTCGCTTCCAAACCTACCTCCAAACCAGAAAACATGGACGGGATGTTCTGCACGGTATACACCATCTCCGGTGTGACGTCATGACGCACACTTGAAGTGTCTGGACCGCCTTGTTGGGAAAAGGCGCAATAGTGCTGGGATAGAAAGGAGATGACAAAAAGAAAAAAGAAGGAAGAAAAAGGGGAAGAAACCCAAAAGCAAAAAAATAAAAATAACCGAACAGGCCAATCACTTACAACTGCCTAAAAACCATGCACATCATTACAAAATATACCCTGGCAGTTTTACAAGCAATTTATAAAAAAACAAACAAAAAAACCCCATTGTATATATACAAGAGAATTGCAATTCATAGACAAAAAGTCAAACCCCCTAGGCATTTTGTAACGGGAGGAAAAAAACGATGGACTATATCAGTCTAAAGTACAAAAAAGGGCAATACTCATTTTTTTTTCATTTAATTCAGGTCTTCTACAGGCCTCTAAAGAAAATATCCATTGGCTCTCCCTTTGTAAGATTACCTTATCAATGTGCCCACCTCTCACACGGGGATGAATTCTTTCCAAAGCCCTGAAACGTATTCCCTTCGGACTATAGTTGTGATGTTGACAACAATGTCTAGCTACTGGGCTATATAATTCCCCTCCTTTGATGTCATTCACATGATCATGTATTCGTTCCCACAATCTAAGTTTGGTCTTTCCTACATAGAAGCAGTTACAACGGCATGTGAACAGATCTACAATTCTTACTGTTTGACAGGTCACATAATGTTTCATACGAAGGACCCTTGCATCTGGTAAAATGCACTTCGGTTCTCTATCAATAAATTTACAATAATTACAATTACCACAAGGAAATGTCCCATGTGGGAGATCCTGGCATGGGCCAACACCTCCATCTGCCTTATAATGACTAGAAACAATCATGTCTTTAATTAACATATTTCTCCGAAATGTGATTTTAGGTGTGATATCTATTAACTCCCCCAAAATGTTATCGTCTGTTAGAATATGCCAATGCTTCTTAAAGATGTCTCTGATCTGCTCAGATTGCATATTGAATGTAGTGATAAATCTAGTTGTCTGTAAAGGAGCAGGTGTATCACCTTGAAAAAACTGCAAGTCTCTAGGGCTACTTTTTGCCTTTTTGATAAGTCCATTTTAAGGATTTTTTACTATAACCTCACCTAAGAAATCTATTTTTTCAATTTCAATGCTTCTGTTTCAAACACTCCTGGATCGGAACAATTCCTTCATATCCTGGTATATTGGCCTGTGGGTATCCCGTCCACTAAGTGACGAGGATGTGCGCTCTCAAAATAGAGAAGCGCATTGATAGCCATGGGTTTTTGAAAGAGTTTATTGCAAATCATATCATCATTCCCTCTGTATATCTGCAAGTCCAAGAATGATATACACCACTTATCCATGGACATTGTAAAAAAGAGGTTAAAGGTGTTACTATTCAAAAATGTATTAAATTCTAGTAAGAATTCCACTGGTTCCTTCCAGTAAAAATCAGAATGTCATCAATTTACCTCCACCATAATTCAATATGGCGGAGGTACTTAGCAGCTTTTTCATTGAAAAAAAGCCAACGCCCCCACCCCCCCAGGTACAG
This sequence comes from Staurois parvus, assembly GCF_062004578.1. Taxonomy (NCBI): domain Eukaryota; kingdom Metazoa; phylum Chordata; class Amphibia; order Anura; family Ranidae; genus Staurois; species Staurois parvus. The sequence goes on from NW_028317941.1 coordinate 19,415,805, forward strand.
GTTAGTGTATGATGGGGCACACCTAATCCCCATCGCCACTCCCTGTAGCTGGAGGTAGTGGGACCCATCAAATACAAACACATTATGTGTCAAAATTAATTCTAGAAGTAGTACTATAAATTCACCATAATCATGTTGTTCAGTGCTCCGTTCGTGGAGAAATTATCTCACTATCGAGATCCCCCTATTGTGTGGTATATTGGAATAAAGAGACTCTATGCCAATCGACACCAAAATTGTATCTGCTGTAATGTAAATGCCATCCAGCAGGGAGAGTATATGCATGATATCTTTGAGTTAAGATGATAACACCTCAACATGTAGTCTGAGATAGTTGTCAACTAAAGAGCTCGCATTTTCTTTCAAACACTGAATTCTAGAAACTATCTGCCTCCCTGGAGGGTCTGTCGTACATTTGGGCACTTTAGGAAGTGCATAAAACGTAGGTGTCATTTCTTCCCTAATCTGTAAAACTTCTTTAACTCCTCAGTAATGATACCCACATGAAAAGCCCTTTCAACAAGTGATGTAAAATCACGTCTATTCTTCCTCAAAATGCAACAGTCGACTTTTCTGTACCAAGATTCATTACTCAATATACATTTACACATGCATGTATATTGTTCTTTACTCATCACAACCATGTATCCCCCCTTGTCCGCAGGTTTAACTACGATATCTTTATTTTGCTGTAAACTAAAAATGGCACAATTTAATTGGGGAGACAGATTCCATCTATTATGTATAGGGGATAGGGCTTCTGTATCCTGTGTGACCATCTTTACAAAAGGATCCACCTTACAATTAGTTTGACCTGGGAATTTTCTAGGTTTAGTTCTCAACTTTGAAAGTGTCCCCGAGGGTCCTGCCATAGTAATATGGGTGACAATATTTTCCCCAACCATGGTCTGCGTTGAACAAGTTTCAATCTCTAATTCTACAAGCATTCTCAACATTTTAAAGTCTTTTTCCCCAAAATCACACCAATCTTTCAAAATCCCTCCTAGTGGGGCTTGTCTCTGTCTAATTTTCGGTCCCTTTATAAGGTATTTGAAATTCAACTTCCCAGCAAAGAGGTTAAGATCCTTAACTACCTCAAATGTATCCAAATCCTTACTAGGACAAAAAATAAGACCAAGTTTTGGTACCATCTCTTCCTCAGTGGAAAGGGAATAATGAGATAGATTGATTATTTTGAAATCATCTTCTCCCCTTGGCTCCTGATCATGAAAGGGTCCAGTGTGGCATTTTTTTTCCTCTCAGTATTGATCTCGTATATTTAGATTGGCTCTATGGTAGTTATTAAGATATAAAATTAAACTTGGTATTTACTGTGCCTTGAAAAATTTTTCATACCCCTTGAAATGTTCCACATTTTGTCATGTTAAAACCAAAAACAAAAATGTATTTTATTAGGATTAAGTGGTTTTCAAACTTTTTTACAAATAAATATCTGAAAAGTGTGGTGTGTATTTGTATTCAGCCCCCTTTACTCTGATACCCCTAACTAAAATCTAGTGGAACCAATTGCCTTCAGAAGTCACATAATAATAATAATAATAATAATATTATTATTATACAGTATTTATATAGCGCCAAAACGTTTGCTCAGCGCTATACATTATAGTGGAGGACTGTACATGAGACAATACAGTAACAATACACTACATGAGGGGTTCGAGGGCCCTGCTCCTTGGAGCTTACAATGTAGGAGGGAGGGGATAATGGTACAGGAGGAAATGGCTGTGGGAGATGGAGTGGTAGGAGGAGTGGAGGAGATCGGCTGTTAGGTGAAGGTGGGGTAGGCTTCCCTGAAGAGATGGGTTTTCAGGGTGCGCCTAAAGGTAAGGAGGGTAGATGACAGTCTGAAGGATTGGGGTAGTGAGTTCCAGAGGATGGGGGAAGACCTGGAGAAGTCCTGGAGTCGGGCATGGGAGGAGGAGACCAGGGAACTGGATAGTAGGAGGTCTTGTGAGGAGCGAAGAGTACGTGTTGGGTGGTATTTGGATATCAGGTCGGTGAGGTAGTTTGGGGCAGTATTATGAATAGCTCTGTACGTTTGAATATTATTAGTTAGTAGTTTGAATATTATGCGTTGGGCAATTGGAAGCCAGTGGATGGAATGACAGAGGGGGGTGGCGGATACGGAGCGGTTGGTAAGGTTGATGAGTCTGGCCGCTGAGTTCAGGATAGACTGAAGCGGGGAGAGTCTGTGATGAGGTTATATTAATGGAATAAAGAATTTTATGGTTTTACACTATGGAGCTTCCTCTTCCTTTCCTCTCATATGGTTCCATATACCTACACAAGGATTGTTCAGCTAAGAAGGTTTAGGAGTCATTTACATCTCTGCAGATCTTTGCTCCCAGAGCCACTGCACACTAGCTGGTTTATAATATTACCTGCACGGAGCTCTGGTGAGTTTATTTATTTATTTTGGTAGTGGATTTGCACAGTGTGGCGGTGTTCCAGAAAACACATAAATTGAATATATACATGAAGTGAAGGACTTTTCTTTCTTCACATATTTCTATGGACTTTTAATACAGATATATTAGTTGAGAGTATACACTATTAATGATATGTGATTATTTGTATCAATTAGCACATTTTGAGATGGTTTATGATTGAAAAATATATGAGTTTATGGTAATATTGGGTGGATATACACAATATTGTAATTAACTGTTTATTTTGCACTTAGCACAATATATTTATAAGGGCTTTTAATTACCTATATCTATATTGTACCGCGCTCCAAACTATATAAGTGCTCTAAATAAATTATGAATAAATATTGTGTATCACCAATAATTCAATAATAATCTATAACCATAATGCTTAAATCCATAATTGCATAATTATATTTATAAGGGCTCATATACACTGCAACTGATAAACTCATGTGTAGGAGCTTTTCTGGGGGGTTTTCAGCAGCCCCTGAACCCTCCCTAATGCTTTCCTATGTGTCCATGTACATTATGTCGTTTACAGGCAGTTGAGTTTATATTAATTTTTTTTAACGCAATAAACTTGCGTTCAGGAGTAGATTTTATCAGCGTTTCAAATGCCACATGCTTGTAAACGCGGCTAACCGTGTTTAGAAGCGTTTGTGTTTAGAAGCGTTTTTTTAACTGTTCCATTTCCAGATGTTGTCCAGATCCTTTTTTCATCATGAAAAATGCATGGAAATTGTTTTCAAGGTACTCGGATGGACAAAACACTGAATACAGGATGTTCCTACCAAGCTAGTCACACATGGTAATGAGCAATTTACACCTCAGACCTCTCCCCCCTTGGAAACAAAAGATATGTTAATGGGCATCCACACCTCAAATTCCTCATGAAGACCCCCTGCCAGGTGGCCTTAATGACTCACTGTACCAGACACTTTTCCCACCCTTGGAAACAAAACAGACGTTAATGAGCATCTCACACCTAAGCTAATCTCAACACATACTGCTGTTTCTGCTACTACTCTCTGTATTTCTCTGAAACAATCTGAAATAGTTAATAATTTACCACTTTCCAGTGCACTCTAGGCATTTGGGAGGTTCTCTTGTGCTTATCTTTAAAAAATGCTTCTAAACACAAACACGCATAAACACAGCTAAATGAGGTATGCAAACACGACAAAACTGATGTTTTTTAACCTGCATTTACCTGCTGTCAATTTCCAGCGTTCAAATGTGAGTTTAGCAGCTGCAGTGTACATGAGCCCTAATAGGGTGTTGAGGGGCGTTGTTCTAAATAATAAATCTGCCACTTTGTATTGGTCTATCACATAAAATACATTTATGTTTTTGGTTATAACATGACAAAACGTGGAAAATTTAAAGGGCTATGTATGAATACTTTTTCAAGACACTGTATTCATGTTTTTGTATTATATTGCATATTGTATGTCCTTTTTTTGTCTTAACTTGTACGGTGTGTGAATTTCCCTGCGTAAAGTGATATAAGTAAAACATGTTAATCCTGCACGCTTATTTTCAAACACATAGCGGTCTATTGTATAAGAACAAACTGTCATGATTTGTTATCATGTTGGATGTTGTTTTGCAAATCATGTTTTTAAGATTTGTGATACTATGTTCTGTAATAAAATATTAATTTCTCTTTTAAATTGTTATATGGTTGCATTATAAATGGCACACACAAAATCCCTTTTTCCACACTCCAGCCCTGCTGTTTAACCCCTTCACGCCGGCCGCACGCAAATGTGCGGCCTCCCGGTGCCTGGGCCTAGACGCCGAGCGGCCGCACATTTGCGTTCATGTAGCAAAAAACATATGTGCTGAGAGCGTGCGCCCTGCGTGCTACCAGCACACATGTGAGGTGCACACGGAAAGGTCCTGGGCCGCTCTTTTGATCGGGACCTTTACCGATCATGTGACCAGCCGTGATGTGACGTCCCAGCGGCCACATGACACTAAGCCACGCCCCATCTCGCCCACCTCCCGGTGCAGGAACTCCTGTTTACGCCGGGACAATCCGGCGTGAAGGGGTTAAGGAGGTTTGGTAGTATTCAATGTAGCAATGATAAGTGTTTACCATCATCAGTAGAAATACAGAAGCACTAAATCTAGCCAAAGATGTTAAATTGAATGTTAATAGTTGATTACTTTTCAACCAGGTTGTGAGCAGCAAGGTAACCCTTTTTTTTACAGATGCTTTTCTTTTTATTTTCTGTCTAAGACCAGCTAGGGATAAATAGATTTTATACTCGGAGGAATGGAACAAATGCTCTTGTTTAACAGACTGAAAAGAAAAAATCTGCGCAGAGTTGTGTGAAAATATTCCAAATCTCTAAGTACAATGTCAAGTGATTATGGTTGTCAGATACTTACATTTTTGCAGTAGATAAACCCCCTTAACCTCCACATGCTCTGGTAATCACTGGATTGCTGCAGGAAACGTTGAATATATGTTGTTTGTTGAATAGGAAATTAACACGTGGTTATCTGCTCAGCACAGCCACCATTTAGAAAAAGTCTTGTATTTTTTTTCAATGAATACAAGGTGTTCTGTAATTGGACAAGATAGAGAGGTAGGGCAGTGATGTCTTGCGCGTCCCTTTACATCTGGCTGCCCATACACTTTACATGGTTCTGTTAGGCTCCACAAACAAAATGTGGATGTTCTGTTCCGATTCAGCAGGGAATCTGTTCAGAAATCTACTGCTGATCGGATCGGACATGGATTGTGTGAAAGGGGCCTAAGTGTCACTTATGCAAGGTTTATATTTGTACACATATACTGTGTGTGTATTTAGCTGTTTGCCTGGAGTCTTGGTTTAATTTGCCTAGGCTGCAAAACATGGAGGAAACTGGAAACAGAGTACACACTTGTTCATATATCAGACTTGGGTCCTATTTACACCTGAATGCTTTATATGCTGTTTGAATTCCTTTTTATCTCCAAACTATTTCTTATTATTGTTAAACTATCAGTTCATATGTGCATGTCAAAATATACAAAACATGCATAAATGCACCTGAAACTTTTTTGTGCTTTTGAATGTGAAGTTATGAAACACACTAGAAATACAGGGGTTTGTAATTCTGTCTGTATTGAGCAAACATATAAAACATTCAAGAATAATAAAATAACAAAATCAGAATAAATGGTGTCTCTTCTGAGGGGGTTCAGTCACCCAGCAGATATATACAGTGAGGAACAGAAGTATTTGAACACCCTGCGATTTTGCAAGTTCTCCCACTTAGAAATCATGGAGATGTCTGAAATTCACAGTATAGGTGCATTCCCACTCTGAGAGACAGAATTAAAAAAAAAAAAAGCAGGAAATCACATTGTATGATTTTTAAAGAATTTATTTGTCTTGCACTGCTGAACATAAGTATTTGATCATCTGAGAAAATCAGTGTTAATATTTGGTACAGAAGCCTTTGTTTGCAATTACAGAGGTCAAACGTTTCCTGTAGTTCTTGACCAGGTTTGCACACACTGCAACAGGGATTTTGGCCCACTCCTCCACACAGATCTCCTCTAGATCTATCAGGTTTCGGGGCTGTCGCTGAGCAACACGGAGTTTCAGCTCCCTCCAAACATGTTCTATTGGATTTAGGTCTGGAGACTGGCTAGGCCACTCCAGAACCTTGATATGCTTCTTACGGAGCCACTCCTTGGTTATCCTGGCTGTGTGCTTTGGGTCGTTGTCATGTTGGAAGACCCAGCCACGACCCATCTTCAATGCTCTGACTGAGGGAAGGAGGTTGTTGCTCAAAATCTCACAATAAATGGCCCCATTCATCCTCTCCTTAATACAGTGCAGTCGTCTTGTCCCCTTCGCAGAAAAGCACTCCCAAAGCATGATGTTACCACCCCCATGCTTCACAGTAGGGATGGTGTTCTTGGGATGCAACTCATCCTTATTTTTCCTCCAAACACGATGAGTGAAGTTTAGACCAAAAAGTTCTACTTTGGTCTCATCTGACCACATGACTTTCTCCCATGCCTCCTCTGGATCATCCAGATGGTCATTGGCAAACTTCAGACGGGCCTGGACATGTGATGACTTGAGCAGGGGAACCTTCCATGCAATGCATGATTTGAAACCATGACGGCGTAGTGTTCTACCGACAGTGACCTTTGAAACTGTGGTCCCAGCTCTCTTCATGTCATTGACCAGCTCCTCCCTTGTAGTTCTGGGCTGATTCCTCACCTTTCTTATCAGTGATACCCCACGAGGTGAGATCTTGCATGGAGCCCCAGTCCGAGGGAGACTGACAGTCGTCTTTAGCCTCTTCCATTTTCTAACAATTGCTCCAACAGTTGATCTATTTTCACATAGCTGCTTGGCAATTGCCCCGTAGCCCTTTCCAGCCTTGTGCAGGTCCACAATTTTGTCTCTGGTGTCTTTTGACAGCTCTTTAGTCTTGCCCATGGTAGTAGTTGGCGTCTGACTGACTGTGGGGTGGACAGGTGTCTTTAACTTCTTGCCGACCGCGCATAGCCGAATGACGGCTTCACCGCGGCCGGCCAGTTCTGAGTGGACGTCATATGACGTCCTCCCAGAACGCGCTCTCCTGCGCGCCCCAGGGGGCGCGCATCCGGCGATCTCCGTGATCGCTGTGTCCTACGGACACAGCTGATCACGTGATGTGGTGAAAGGCCGATCCCACCGGCCTTTTACCACGTGATCAGCGGTGTCCAATGACACGCTGATCACAGGGAAATGCAAGTGCCGGTTCTCGGCTGCACTTTCCTCACGCTGTCAGATCGTGAGGAAAGTACTGCCGAAAACCGGCAGTTGTCAGAGCGGGGATCGGCACCGATCATCAGGGCACTGATGATCAGTGCCCTGATGATCGGTGCCCAGCAGTGACACCCGCAAGTTCCGCCCAGCAGTGCGCCCACTAGCCCCGCCCACCCGTTCCCAGCAGTGCCCCCACCTGTGCCCAGCGGTGCCCCCACCTGTGCCCAGCAGTGCCCCCACCTGTGCCACTCTGCAGTGCCACCTACCTGTGCCCAGAAGTGCCACCTACATGTGCCCAGCAGTGCCACCCACCTGTGCCCACCCACCAGTGCCACCCACCTGTGCCCACCAGTGCCACCCACCTGTGCCCACCCACCAGTGCTGCCCACCAGTGCCACCCACCAGTGCAGCCCAGCAGTGCTGCCAGTCAGTGCCACCAGTCAGTGCCCAGGGGTTGTGCCAGTCAGTGCCGCCAGTCAGTGCCCAGAAGTGATGCCAGTCAGTGCCGTCTATCAGTACCCATCATCAGTGTCACCTATCAGTGCCGCCTATCAGTGCTGCATATCAGTGCCGCCTATCCGTGACCCCTAATTAGTGCTGTCTATCAGTGCCGCCTATCCGTGCCACCTCATTAGTTCTGCCTATCAGTGCCCTTTAGTGCTGCCTATCAGTACCATCAGTGCCGCCTATCAGTGCCCATCAGTGCCGCCTCATCAACGCAAATCAGTGAAGGAGAAAAAATACCTGTTTGAAAAATTTTATAAAAGAAACAAACTTTTTTTTTTTTTTCAAATTTTTTGCACTTTTTTTAATTGATAGCGCAAAAAAGTAAAGCGCCCAGTGGCGATTAAATACCACCAAAAGAAAGCTCTATTTGCGAGAAAAAAATGATCAAAATTTCATATGGGTACAATGTTGCATGACCGCACAATTGTCAATCAAAGTGCGGCAGCGCTGAAAGCTGAAAATTGGCCTGGTAAGGAAGGGGGTATAAGTGCCTGGTAGGCAAGTGGTTAAAGAGCTCAGACAGGTGCTACTAAGTTAGATTAATGAGTGGAGTAGAGGTGGACTTTTTAAAGGCACAGTAACAGGTCTTTGAGAGACAGAATTCTTTCTGTTTCTCAGGTGTTCAAATACTTATGTTCAGCAGTGCAAGACAAATAAATTCTTTAAAAATCATACAATGTGATTTCCTGATTTTTTTTTTAATTCAGTCTCTCAGAGTGGGAATGCACCTTCAATGTGAATTTCAGACCCCTCCATGATTTCTAAGTGGGAGAACTTGCAAAATCACAGGGTGTTCAAATACTTCTGTTCCTCACTGTATATATATATATATATATTTTTTTTTTCACAGACCCTGCTTTAGAGAATTCTACATTTTCATGTCCAGTAGCCTGGCCTTTTAATTTCAAAGGCGAGCAGTGATCACTTGTGCTTTTTTTTTCTTTATGTCACATAATGGAAATTGCGGCATGTTTTCAGCATTGGGAATTTTCTTGTTTGCAACAGGAGGAGTGAGACTCCATGACTGGGGTAAGGAAAACAGCAAGAAGGGTATTTCTTTGGAAAGGGTTTATCACTGGGGTCTCATCTGAAATACCAAGTGTGGAATTAAAATAACATTGTCTGTCAAGTGCACTGAATATTGACTGGTGTATAACAGTCACAGCCTTCACATGGTGGTTGGTTTACTAAAAGAAAATAGACTGTGCACTTTGCAAGGGAATTAGCTTAATAAATGAAGTAAAGCTTCACTTTGTAAATAATTTCCAATCACATGCAAGGGGAAAAAAAAGAGAATTTTTGCTTGCACATGATTGGCTTTCCCTTCACTAAGCTCTGGAGCAAATGCCCTTGCAGAGTACAACTGCACTTGCAATGTGCACAGTCTATTTGCTTTTTGTAAAGCAACCCCTTTGGGTCTAAATGTAGCTGTGAACTCTCCTACCCACCAAAAGAAGGATTTAGAAACTTTTTCACTTGGTCTGGCCAAGAAGTTTTTAGCTTGTGAAGTTTTAAACACTGAAGAAGACGGTGCATAACCTATTACAGTGTGTATATGGTATTTACGGATTTGAAAAATGTGGAATGGATCCTTGTGCATAGTGAAATCAGTATGTTGCTTTCTTATCCTTCACATTAAGTCACTGGTGACACCGCTGCAATTTAAAATTGTGTGATTTGAGTGCAATTTCAGCGCGATTTCAGGTGAGTTTTCTGAAGTCTTTATTGCTACTTGTGAAGATTTTCAATGATTTCTTGCAATTTTCAGTGCAATTTCTATTATATTCTATGTATCTGAAATTGCCATAAAACTGCAAGAACTACTTTAGAAATTGCGCTGCAGCAAATCGCACGTTAACACTCTGACATTCACATTCATTAGATGCGATTTTAGGTGCAATTTCAATTCCTAAATTGCACCTGAAATCACACCATTTTGCACACCTGAACCTATTTTGCATAAGTCTGCTAACAATGACCAGCCTTATCATGCTGTAAGCTTTTTAATACATCTCTCTGCATTTCTGTGTATGAATTTTAAATAGCCTGTGTGCTCTGGGAGTGAAGATGTATCAGTAAAGATGCATATCTTTTGCCCATGTGCAGTAGATCTCATTTTAAAGAGACTGTCACTTTGCCCAGTTAGGGTAAAGTCAAGGTTCTCTTCAAAGGACAGTTGTCCACCCACTGATACTCACCTCCACTACACTAGCCTACCACTCAATATTCCATATCTGTGGAGAAAGACATAGTACTTCTGGGCTTGGGGGAGTATATGACCTTTTCCCAGTATGTGGTGCTTTGGCCTGAACAGCCAATTGCTGGACCAAACACTGTCATGTGAGAAAGGTGAAGAAGTTATTATCTTCGAGAACCATCCAACAGGGAGCTTACACAGAATTAGGACTTCTAACTGACAGAAAAACAGAGTGATATGGGAGTGCAGCAAAGGTCACTATCAGGTTGTTTGTTTTTTTTCCAAAAGAAGCTGTCAGTTTGCACTGAATGACCAAAGCAACAGAGTCTCTTTAAGTCTTAGGCCTCAAGTACACATGAACTCACCTAGTCATTAAACTCTCCTGGCAACAGAAAAACATTAAACGTGGCACATACGCATGTAAATGCAGTACCTCATTTAGCTGCGTCTTCCCACGTTTAGCCGCATTTTGTGCTTGGACGTTTATGCATTTGATTGGCCAGAGTATTTTCCATTGACACGGATAAACACCCAAGCGCTTTGGTCAAAACGTTCCTCTACTGAAGCGATTATTCTGTGTTCAGAAGAGGAACGTCTAACTGTCCCTAAACTCTGCTGCTCCTAAACTCTGGTAAAAGTCTATGTGTACATGGACACATAGGCTTTTATTGAGTTAAGATCAGGGGCTTTGGCAAAAAAATGTCAAAAGCTCCTAAACTCACATTTAGGAGCAGCAGTGTACATGAGGCCTTAGGAATAAGAGGTGTCGTAAAACGTGTCCTTATATTTAGATGAATAATACACATTGAACACCTAACAGCTATTCATGGAACACTGAAGGTGCATTGATATACATTAATATTACTTCCATCTATTCTGTTCATATATGCAGGACAAATATGATCAGAACTTTTAATATTCCCAATAGCTAAGCACAGCTATTCTCTGAATCTAAAATAATCTTAAACTGCTGCATACAGTAGTGTTTTTTTCAGATTATAGTTCCATCACCTACTAAGCTCACTGCAATGTCAATTAACACTAATAACCAAAGCCAAAAATTTGTTTTCTCTTACGGACACAGGTCTTTCTTGATCGTAGGGTATCGCCACTTGCAGGAGTAAGTCACTAGGCCTATGGGCAGTCCTAGCTGGTAGTTAACTCCCACTTTGTCATAAGCAGCTCAGGTTTTTTTCTACCTAGTAGGGAGTAAGGACCTAGCTCCCTGCCAGGACCAGTAGTTCCATAGCCTTTTTCCTTTTTTTCTTTTTTCCTAGGATGTTTCCTGCAGAGATCATTAATCAACAGCCGGGCTGGGCCACAGGCTAGATAATTTAGACCCAGTGGTCACCCCAGTCTGGCCAACGAGCACCTGCACACACATTTAGGTCTGTGCTGGGTCTGTCGTGACATGTCGCATCCTGGACTGGGGTGGCCAGCGAATTAAACGTCTCGCGGAGACACATATGACTGGGCACTGGAGTCTGTGTTACAGTGTTACCCTGACCATGAGTCCCTCTGCTTTGGTTCAGAGAAGGTTCTGTTTCATGAGTGTTACATTCTATCTTGGCTGGGCTGATAAGTAGAAGCCCCACTCCCGTTTGTTTTGGGTGTGATGGCAGGCTGCGAGTCCTCCCTGGATTGGTCAGCCCTTCTTCCTGGGCCTCCTGACATCAGGTGACTGCGTTTCATGTCTGCAAGGCAGCTACCCAGTTGTCTGCGCACACCTTTACTAGGTTTTACAAACTTGATGTGTTGACAGCTTCGGCTGTGTGTTCACCTGCAAGTTTTTGCTGGAGTCAGTGGGGTTCCTCTGTCCTTCTTTGGAGAATTCTCAAATGTTGTTGCATTTCCCTTCTCTGGTTGCCCACCCTTCAATGTGGCAATGCTTTGGGATGTCCCAACAGTGAAGAATGAGGGAGCTGCATCTGTCAATGAACATAAGATAAAACTGGATTTTTTGTTGCTCACCATAAAATCCTTTTCTCTGAGTTCATCAGTGGACACAGCACCAACCCCTCTGTTGGTTGCTTTCTACTTGTACTGCTTTTTCACAAAACTGAGCTGCTTATGGCAGAGAGAGAGAGTTGACTACCAGCTACGACTTTCCATAGACAGTGTTGTGTTCTTTTTTTTTGGCCTAGCATCCTACTCCCGTAGTTGTTAATATAACCCTATGGTCAAGAATGAGAAAGAGCTGTATCCACCACTTAGCTCAGTAAGGGATTTTATGGTGAGTAAAAAAAAATCCTGTTTTTCTCACTTTTGCATAGAGCATGCAATGGTGAAGACCCTTGTCAGGATTTTTTAATTCTCTGTGATTTTTCTTCTCTTTCTGTCCCGAGACACAACTAGAAGTAAAAAGAGATCTTTCCAGAGGAAGGAAGGTTTACCCGCTATTTCTGATTCAGCTGTGCGATGAACATGGGTGTCCAACCACCGCCCTCTTCACTGGCTTGTGAGAAAAGACTGGTCAGTCTCACACCATGCTGTCACTTACGCAACAATGGCACTCTCAGCCTCACACTACACAAAGATTGTTACTGGGTTTAGTTAACTAAGCAATTAACTCTTTAAACTGCCTCCACTGACTTTTACTGAAGAGTTGGAAACTTTCACAAAACATAAAATGGTGCACAAAACTATAAAAAATATCCCCAAACAAACAAAGGTATTAAAGGTAACAAAGGGAACAAACAACAGCAAGACAAAGAGGTGGAAAAAAGTCCTTGGTTCCAGCAGAGTGCAGACAATAAGCAAGGTGTTATTGGCTCTGCGTTAATTTAACTGACAATTGCGCGGTCATGCAACGCTGCACCCAAATGAAAATTACGTCCTTTTTCCCCACAAATAGAGCTTTCTTTCAGTGGTATTTGATCGCCTGTGCATTTTTTATTTTTTGCGCTATAAACAAAAAAAGACCGACAATTTTGATTAAAAAATGTTGACTTTTTGCTATTAACAACATGTTCAATAAAAAATTTTAAAAAATCTAATTTTGTCACAAATTTAGGCCAAAATGTATTCTGCTACATGTCTTTGCTAAAAAGAAATCCCAATACCTGTAAATTAATTGGTTTACGTGAACATTATAGCGTTTACACATGGCATTTTATATACTGGCTTTTTTATTTTTAACTATTTAACAATTAATTGGCACCAAAGTGCATCCTTTAAGAGTACAGGTGGGTGAACACTTTTATGACTGGATGAATCTTAAAGCCAAACGACCCTCTAATGTCTCTATACATTTCATACAAATTCATGGAGGAAACATCCTTTTTGTGGCATGGAGAGATGCTTTCTGACAGACAGAGGTGGTGATTTACACCGGAGGCTCCTTGAGCTAGGAGTATTGTGGATCTTGAAATTGCACTGAAGGATGCTCCTTTGTTTAAATCACTGATGAGACATATGTAAGCATAACCCTTTTGCCATTTTATTGTAAAGGTCAATGGACATATTTGATGTTTTAAACCAAGACAGCATACCATCAGTGTTGCTATGTTTGCAAAATGCTAACCAGGCTATACCTGTCTCTTGATTGTCATTGGATAAGGCAAAACCAGATGAAGCATGAAAAGTGCATCAAAAACATGCATAAATGTGTGTCAGAACATACAAATATGCACCAAAAGATGGGATTATGCAGAAGCACTAGCCTGAATGGGTTTAAAGGTCCTCCCTGACCTCTGCAGCTGTATGTATATTTTAGGTAGTTATTTTATCTCCGCCCTCCCCCGAAGTGACTTGGCAGCCTACTAGAATTATATTCTGTAATTTAAACAGGGCAGATGCACAAGGTAAGGGGAAAGCAGAGTGCTGAGACCCTGCTTGAAGGACATTACTACTTTATTTGAGCGCTTTAAAGATGAATTGCTACACAGTGGATGTAACTACATGTGTCAATGTGGGCTTATTTCATGGCTTATTTCCATAGCCTGGACACATCTCTGCTTTAACCCCTTGTAGCCAGCCAAAGCTGGTCCTTTAAGAAGTTCTTAAAGGATAAGTTCACCTTTCGTAGCATGTTACAGGTTATGATGTGACGGGCCCTCGATCCCCGCTGTGACAGCTAGTGTGGGATCCTCTCCTCCCCGCTAGCTATCGCAATTTTTAATGTAGTTTTCAATTAACTACCACAGCGCTCCACAGTGCCGTGGTAGTTCATTGAGCCTTCTGGTCAGTAGTATCTGCTTGCTTGTAGGGGATGTATGTTTCTAGCTATGTACTTTTCCTGACTTCCCACCAATCCCCCCCGCACAGCCTTTTTCTGGGAAGCAGTGCTAATCGTGTTGCCAAAAATATTTTTTCATAATTTTCAGGAGTTGTGTATTTTCAGTGACAAGAATTAAATGAAAATCAATCCCAATTTTTATCAATTGATGAAAACTATGATGAAAAGGATCTCTGTACTGTCTGTTAATGCTCCAGCCCCCTGACTCTATCTGCAAACTTTATTGGCTGAGAGACGCAGGCTCCCTCTGTCTGCCTGCCTGCTGCTTGGGAGTTCTGGAACAATGACCTGCAAAGTACAGATGAGGAACTCCTCCGTCAGATTCATGGCTGTCTGGATGTGACGTGGTGAGGGTTTCCCCTCCCAGCAAGGTAGCAGTGCTTAGCACTGTGTAAAATAACAGCCTCTCCAGACCATCCAGTTCTCGGCCCTGTGCATTCCCTCACTCCCATTTACTTCCCCATCTCCACTGCAGCCTAAATCTGTATCTGTAGTGCATGTTCAAACCTTAATACAATAATTAATATGTTATTAAATTTTTACTCCAGGAGTATATGATGAGTTTGGAAATTCAATACATTACAATTTAACTAACCCCATTAGATTGTAGTCAACTAAAGGGTACTGGAAATTTTAGAAAACTAAAATACCACTAAAATATGACTAAAACTAAAATGGCATTTTAGTCAAAAGACTATGACTAAAACTAAATTGAAATTTGCACACTGCTGAGAAGATCAGTGTACTGCTGTTTCTCCTTCCCTAGCTCTTATGCAACTGAGAACAGAATCACTTATAAAAAAAGGGAAAACATCAGTATATAATGTTTTTCATATCTATACACAAATGTTTTGCCTTTTATTACTATTTAAACATGAATTTCTTTTGTTTGTTTTTTTACAAGGTGAGGATTTACAATCGGTTTAAGAAGTTTGACTGCTATGTAATATCTAGTATATTTCTGTGCATAGATCACATACAGTTTTTGTATCTTATTTAAATAATGAGGGAAACTTGCTGATTAGTTGATTTTTTTTCTAATTACATGGAAGATACAGTGATGACAGTAACCTATAACTGCCCATCTCTTCAAATAAATTATTTTTCTGTTGATTCCCAGGTCTCGCTACTGTGTCTTTAGCATAGATTGCATCCCTGTCTCCTTACAGCACAGACAAGCAACTAATCTGTGCTACAGCAATTAGACTTCTAAAGACCTCAGGGAAACAGCACTTCTGCAGCCTTGTGACCAAGAGCAGGATAATGAGGAGTGGCAAGAAGTGTCACTTTGGATTGTGTCCTTCTAGTCAGGAAGCTTTTCAGTAATGTCATTTATATGTCATGTACAATTGAAGCAGCTAATAGAGTGAGTCTCTAAGGGGCAAACAAGTTGTATCAGTGTTAATTACAGCATTATTTATTATTTATTTGTTGATATATGTGCCACTCAATCACAGGAAGGAGGGGCATCAAATACACCCAGGATATTGCCTTTTTTTCTATAACATTATTTACTGCCTGCCAAACATTCATGTCTACTTCACGGGTGAGAAAAGCAGAGCTGTGGCCATTAGCAAGCTGCCCCCCCTAAATTTGTTTAAAGCCGAGCTGCTGGCATATAAAAAAACAACACTAATGCAGTTGTGTGCATTATTGAACTAGTTCCATAGAAATTGTAGAAAAAGTACCCACGTCTGGCTTTTTACCAGCCTTTTGTAATTCACTGTAAGTGCACCACAAACTGGGAGAGGGTGAGCTAACCATTCAAGTTCCAATGCATGCACATTTGATGACAAAGAACATACTTACAAGAGTAGAAGACAAGAGATGAACTCATCTATAGATTTTAATGCCGGCAATGGGGGGTTGGCAAGGTAAGTGTCAGCGGTTTTAGAGGCCTTTTTAGAGACATCATCTCTAAATGGGCAAGGTCACAGTGTATCTTTAAATGAAACATTTTCCCACCAAAACACTAAAATTATAGATGTATAAAGCTCTGCATGCTCAATGATATATAAAACTCACATTTGTTCAGCAAACGTACAGTTTTTTATATTCAACTTTTCCAAGGCACTGGTGATGTAGCTAGTACTTTACAGCTATCCATTGGGGAGACTACATTGCCAATTCCTTTCTGAGAGCACTCATATGTAAATTGTGTGATCTCAGAAAATAGTCCACTAATCGCTTCCTAACCGCCCTATAGCAGAAATACTGCTACAGGGCAGCACGGTGCGCAAATTCACCCATATATATACGTGATTTTGCATTTCCGGCAACCGGTGATTACCGACGATCACCGACAGGGAGGAGGGCTGCTTTGTTTACTAACAGTCCTCCTTCCTGTCAGCTCAGGCACACTGCTCTGGATGGCTGTGCACATCTATACACAACAAGGACCAGCGACGTACTGGTATATCAGTGGTCTTTGAGTGGTTATACCAGGATGATGCCTGCATCATCCAGGTATCGTTTTTCTCGGGCAGTCCCTTGCCATCGGGGGAGCCTGAGAATGCAGCTGGTGTTTCTGCCAGCTGACCATAGAGCTGATTGGAGACCAGAGTGGTGCCAGTCATCTCTATAGACTAAGAAATCAGAAGCTACAAGCATTTCATAACTTCAGTTTTGCAGGATATAACCACGCCATTTGTAAATTGGGGAAGCATCAGATCACACCGATCTTGGTGAGATTAGATAATGTAAGGGCAGAGGAGATATCAAGAGTCACATTTCTCAAAAAAGAATATATGACAATGCCCATTGAAGTTATAGGGCAGTGATTCTCAACCTTCCTAATGCCGTGACCCTTTAATACAGTTCCTCATGTTGTGGTGACCCCCAACCATAAAATTATTTACCCAGTAATTATAATTCATGAAGTGTCGTTTTACCTCCAATACTGCTGCTTTCAACACAGTAGCTGCTTTTAACAGAGTAGCTGCTTTCAACACAGCAGCTGCTTTCTACCCAGTAGCTGCTCTTTACACATCGGAAATATGTGTTTTCCCGATGGTCTTAGGTGACCCCTGTGAAAGGGTCGTTCGACCCCCAAAGGGGTCGCGACCCACAGGTTGAGAACCACTGTTATAGGGGATATTTGCATTCCCTCTGATAGCATTAAAAGTGATCAAAAAAAAAATTAAAGGGAGAGTGTAAAAATAATTAAAGAAAATCAAAATAACTTAATAAAAAAAGAGCACCCTACCCCCGCGCGTGTGTGCGCGCAGCTGCATGTGCGAGTGTTGACCCCGTGCCAGTATGTAAACAGCGGTTGCAGCATGCATGTGAGGTATTGCCACAAATGTCAGATCAAGGGCAGTAATTCTAGCACTAGACCTCCTCAGTAAATCTAAAATGGTAGCTTGTAAAGGCTTTTAAAGTGTTGCCTCTGGATATTAAAAATGTATGCAGTTTGTTGCCATTGCACAGGGCATGCACAGTTTAAAGCATGTCATGTTTGGTATCTATTTACTCAGTATACCATCATATTTCATATTTTACTGAATAATTGGCCAATATATTGTATTTTTGTGCAGTAAAAAAAGTCTACACGAGTACTATGTGACATAAACAATTTCAGCACCCACCATTTTATTCACTAGGGTGTCTGCTTTAAAAAAATATATAATGTTTTGGGGTTCAAAGTAATTTCCTAATAAAAAATACTGAACAAAAAGTGTCAGAAAAGGCTTGGTCTTCAGGTGGTTAGAAGAGGGAGTGGCATGCTGCATAAACTCTAATGCTAGGCATAAAATGCCCCCACCCCCCAAAATGACCCCTTTTTGGAAAGAAAACACCCCAAACTATTTGCTGAGAGGTATGTTGAGTCAATAGAAGAATTTATTTTTTTACCTCAAGTTTTTGGAAAATGACAAAAAAATAAATAATTTTTTTTACACAAAATTGCCAATTAAATGATTTATTGCTTACACATGCCATGGATATATGTGGAATTACTCCCCAAAATACATTCTGCTACTTCTCTCGATTATGGGGGTACCACATGCGAGAGACTTTTTGTCAGTCTAGCCAAGTACTGGACCCTTGAGTACCTAGCACCTAGTTTTGGAGGCCCCGAAATGCCAGGATAGTACCAAACCTCCTCAAATCACCCCTTTTGGGAAAGTAAACACTCATCTCATTTGTTGCCACAAGTTTTTGGAAAATGAAGAAAGAAAACAAAGACATATTTTTCTTTTTTTTTATATTTCAAAACCTTGTTAGAGAAAATGAGATCTGAAAAATATTCAACATACCACTTTTTAAATTCCTTGGGATGTCTACTTTACAAAAAGGGGTCATTTGGGGGGGGAGGGGGGTTGGTGGTATCCTGGCATTTCAGGGCCTCTGAAATTGTGATAGGTAGTGAGGAAGTGAAATGAGGAAGTTACACACCTTCAGGTTTTCAAAGTGGTCAATTGATTTCAGACTGCTGTATGTGGAAAAAAGTCTCACTCATGAGGTATCCCCATACTCGGTAGAAGTAGCAGAATGTATATCGGGGTGTAATTCCACATATACCCATAGCTTGTGTAAGCAATGTATCATTTAAGTGACAACTGTGTGTAAAAAAAAAAAAAAAAAAATCTGTGGAAAAAATAAATCTTTCATGGACTCAATATGCCTCTCAGCAGATAGCTTTAGGTGTCTACCTTCCGAAAAGGGGTCATTTGGAGGTGTTTGTACTGTCCTGGTGTCCTGATAGCACCTAAAGAAATGTTATAGGCAGTCAGAAAGTAAAAGCTGTGTAAATTCCATTATCTATACCATAGTTTGTAGATGCTATACCTTTCACACAAAGCAATAAATATACACTTATTGGGATTTTGTTTTACCAAAAACATGTAGAAGAATACATTTTGGCCTACATTTATGGCACAATTTGATTTTTTGGATGTTTTTTTTTATGACAGAAATGAGAAAATATCGTGGTTTTTTTTCAAACTTTTCGGTCCTTTTTTGTTTAAAAAATAAAAAGCGCACATGTGATCAAATACCACCAAAATAAAGCTCTATTTGTGTGAAAAAGGACATAAATTTCATTTATGTACAGTATTGCTTGACCGTGCAAATGTCAGTTAAACTAGTGCAGTGCTGTATAGCAAAAAATGGCGTAAATTGCAGTATCTATACCATAGTTTGTAGACGCTATAACTTTAACACAAAGCAATCAGTATACACTTATTGGGATTTTTTTTTACCAAAACATGTAGCAGAATACATTTTGACCTAAATGTATGACTAACTTTGAGTTTACTATATATTTTTTATAGACGAAAGTAAAAAATATTGTTTTTCTTCAAAATTTTCAGTCTTTATTTGTTTATAGCACGAAAAATAAAAAGCGCACAGGTGATCAAATACCACCAAAAGAAAGCTCTATTTGTGTGAAAAAGAGGACATCGATTTTGTTTGGGTACAGCGTTGCCTGACCACGCAATTAGCAGTTTGCAATAGTGCAGCGCCGAATAGCAAAAAAAAGGCGTGGTCAGGAAGGGGGGTACATCTTCAGTAGGGCAAGTGGTTAAATAAACCATGACAACAGTTAAACAAATACAAACCACACTAGATCTCATAAAGCACGTGTGTGAGATCTAGCATGGATGTCATTGGTGATCAGTCCAGAGAACATGGAAGAAGAAGCCACTGATGATGTAGATTTTAAAATGGCAACAAAAGATTTCCAGCATGGGGTGGACAGAGCCATGGGATTTGGGAAAATACACATTAATGAGACAAGTAATAGTCCAAATGTATGTGTTTCCTAGATAAAGCTAATGGATGCAGGCTGGTAATTAAGGCTCTATGCACACTAGCATTTTTTAAGTCACTAGAAGCTATTTTGAGCATTTGTTTCTGCTCCTAGAAACTAATAGTGTTATCCTATGTGTCCATGCACACTATTTTATGCTAGAAGCGTTTTTCATGCTTCAGCATTTAGGAGCAGAAAAAAAAACTTTTTGTAGAGTTTTTGGGAGTGTTCTCCCGGCAGAAAAAACACTCCAAACACTACTAAAATGTTCCCTACGGCTTTATTTGAACAGTTTTTTTCTTCATGTAATGTAAAAACGCTATTAAAACACTAATGCTCCTAAATGCTTCTAAACACTACTAAAACGCTACTACAAGCCAGCACAAAAATGCTATTATCAGCGTTTTTCATCCAGCATTTTTTTCCAGCGTTTTTTGATCTAATAAAAGTGAGTTTGTGTTTTGGTGGGAGGGTAGGTTCACTTTAATACTGCATTCTGCAGCACAAAATTGTGGCTGTGTGTTAAGAAATCTGTATTTGCTTGCAGACTTGTGTTTTAGGCCAGTTCTTTCCATGTTTTTAGTTAGGGGTTTGACGGATCAGGGGCCTGGTTGCTTCTATGATTTGCTCTAAACACACTGACAATTATAACACATCACGTTCACCATCAAGGCTGAATTTTTGGATTGGTATTTATAGTGGAACAACAGACATCAGAGTACTTGCTCATGAGCCACTATCCTGAATAACACAAGCAGATTAATTTTATGTGCGATGCTAAATATGCTGGTTGCCAGCAGATTCACAGCAACTGTTTGGAAAGTTTATAATAGTTGTCACTGTTTGGCATTTGCTTGTGAAAGTAAGGCTTCGTATCTCTGTGATTTTAATGCAGTGCATCTTGGACACATCTAATTAAATTGTGTTTTTATTTGCATTTGGGATTTCCGAACAATGCAGGAAAGAGACAGCAGTGACACTGATACATTGTACATTATACAGCATTTACATGGTCTATCACAACTTTTTAAAAAAGTGTCACTATTTATTCCTATGTAAGTGTATTTTGTTGAAACTGCATTAAAGATGCAGCAAGCATGATTCTGTTAACGATCTGCAATAAAACATTGCTGGGCAGCTGTTGCGGCCATGCCACGCTGGTGAATCACCTAAATCTAATGGACACTATCCAAAGGGTGTCATTCCCTTGCTTGTCTAGATGCAGTATTTTGATTTGTAGTGAGGGGAGAGCTGAGGAATGACACCTTGTTTGGACAGCAAGTGCCAAGGGAGGTAAGTTGACTCTCAGGCTAAATTCATACAATTACTGTACATTGCAGTACCGTGCTTTGTAATCTGTGGCGCTATTTATAATTACAACAAACAATTCCCGACGCACCTCCATTGCATTGCACCATATTTCACGATAACAGACTACTGTGCGCTGTGGCATGCTGCTTTATTAGAAATAGGGAATGCACTTAATTTTGTACATTAGGCAGCCTGTTCAAGTGAACAACATATGTGAGTCAACACGTGTGCGTTAACCACATCACACAGATGTAAATGGGGCCTTCATGATTCTGAAAGTGGCAAGTTTTTATCAGGGACAGAATTGCTAGTGTGACATGGGCTTTGCACATGAAGTAATGAATTATGTTATTGTGGGTGAGCCCTTTGAATAATTTGTTTTTGTGTGATTAGAACCTATTCATCACAGTGAAAAATAAAAAAAAAACACTCTCTACAGTTATCTTCAACCCCTAGCTCTCACAAACCCACCCTTTTTCCCCTTCATGTATGAGCAATGAATGATCAAGTGGCAATTAAGTTTGTACATCTGCAAGTGCTGGCATTATGCAGGCCATAGACGGGCTGTTTATTGGCCGAAGTTTCGGGCGATAAATGAAAAATCGGTCCAATTTTCGGCCGAAAAATGAAAAATCGGTCAAATTTTCAGCCAATAAACGAAAAATCGGTCGTTGCCGATGCTGCCACCAATGTCCACGAAAAACGGCCGTTTTTTGTGGATTTTCCAGCATGACTGATAAAAATAATCGAGAAGATCCGCGAAAAACGGACGACAGGCTGGCCCCACTAACGCGTGAATATTGGACGATTTTTCGTGCGGACGAAAATTCATCCGATAAACGACCCGTCTATGGTCTGCATTAGAGTAATAATACAAAAGTATAAAGCTGAACTCTGGCCAAAAACAATTTTGAGGCATTAGCTGAGTACTAATAATTTACCTCTATTAATATGTGCCCCACTGGTGCCTGCTGCTTTATTCCTGAAAACTGTTGAGTCTTTGTGTCCACTGAAAGTGATGTAAGCGATAACTTTTCATCTCTGAAACTGAGTCAGTGCAGAGCACATCAATCACAGTGAATCATGTTATATTTTCTGAAAATAATATGAGAAGTTTTATGAATGGAGGAGCTGCAGAGCGAGTGACTTGCTATGATCAGTGTTCTCCGGCCCTGTCTGTCAGTTTCAGCAGCAGAAGATCATTACTGTCAGGGGGTGCATATATCTAACAGTTCCAGGAAAGAAACGGTAGCCTTGAGCAAGGACACACATCATTAAAGAAGTAGTATAACACCTCTGTGGCTCTATAGAGAACTCCTCTATTTGAACATTAAGGGATTTAGTAATCAATATACAGTAGAATATACAGTATATGGAACAGGATGAGTAAGTGGTATGGAAGGTATGTGAAATATTGGGGTGCTTCAACGCCATTAAGCTAGAACCTATCTAGTGTGTCTCTTGAAGAAATATAATTTGAGAATGGGCAAGTTTAAGTTGTTCAAAGATAAGGGATCTTTTAACTTTAGAATTTAAGCCTCTGATATTCCAAAATAATATGCTAAAACCCGCGGCATAATATATATTAATAAGGATATGGAAAGAGAGTTACGGATGTCAGAGAAAATACAGTACATTACTGTTACCACAAAACAATGGGATGGTATGCAGAACATCATAGGTGCATAATATATATATATATATATATATATATATATATATATATATATATATATTATACATATATACGTAAAGCAGCGCAAAATCACAATCCCCCCCTCCCAGCCCATTGCCTCAACAGGCTTTTTTCCAAAGCAATCAAAACTGTCAAGGGGTGTGTCCTTGTAGGCCCCTAAAAAACCTTCATAGAAAGAGAAAAATCAAGAATCGTACGCATTCTCAACCTAGTGGGTATATGTACAAAGGGGTGGGTCACAGTTACATCTGTAGGCAGCAACAGCACCAAGTAGCTGAATTTTAAGTGGCACAGCAACAGTAAATCTGTAGAAAGAGTTCCTAGTGAAGGCAGACCTTGCACTCGTAGGAGCCAGGGTATGAATTTGGTATTTATAAATGGTGTCTAGAATCGCAAAGAGACAGACTATTGATGCTTAAGTCCGGGATAGCCAGATAGGAGTAGCAGGGCTGTAAGAAACCGTCTAGGAGAGTATCTCCAGAGGGAGGTAAAAGCCAACATAGGGAATTATTAGGACATTGAGTGATGTGCTACTTAGAACAAGGAGTCTTAAGAGATAACTTAGCCCAAGCTATTCAGCCATGGCTTCACCGGATGTAAAAAATTGTCTTGCCATTACAGATGACTCATAATTTCACAGGGTACAGCATACTGTAGGGTAAGTTCTTGTCCTGGAGCCTGCATTTAACTGCTAAGAACACAGCTCTCTGCTTCTGGGTGGTCACAGAAAAATGAGAGAAATTTTAAATATTGCAACCTTTTCAACACCAATGGACCTAGGAGGTATTGTTACCCCAGGAAGTAATGGACACTGTCTCAAATGAGGAAATTGTATCAGGATTCATGATAGACTTAAGCCAGTTCTCCATAAACAACTCAAGCTCCCAGCCATCTACAACTTCAAGGAAAGCAATGAATAATAGATTATTGTGACAAAGTCGCTGAATTTGGAAGAATGGTCTGTGAGATCTTGTAAAGTACGGACCTCTGAATTTAAGGGGTTAACCGTATCTTCCATGTCATTGATTCATTGTTTCGTGATAGACATTCGAACATTTCGGATTTTCTGCATATGAAGTTTCATAAAAGATGAGTCTGGCTGGGCAGTGAATGCAGCTTGACAATTATGTTAATAATTATGTATAGCCTCCACAACATGCTTAAAAGAGAGGTGTGGATATCCCCCCCCCCTCCCCCCCATTCATACTTATCTAGGTGGATGCAGCATCGGTCTGATACAGGCTCTTAATGCGAAAACTCAGTGATCACATGACTGCTTATCACTGAGTTCTCACCGCCACTCTTTGCTCGAACCCCCCCCCCCCGCACTCACTGGAGCACTGGGCTGTAGAGGGGGAGGGAGCGGCTGGCTCAGGCTCAAACTAACTGCCAAAAGAACCAATGGCTCCCACTGCTGTGTCTGAGCCAATGAGGCGGGAGAGAGGCAAGAGAGCTTCTGTTGTTATGCATGTTGCTGAATGAAGATCGGGCTCAGGTAAGTATTGGGAGGGGGGCTGAGAAAGGGGGAGCTGCATGCAGAAGGTTTTTTACCTTCATGCATAGAATGCATAAAGATAAACAAACCTCCTGTTTTACAACCACTTTAATCGCTCCTGGAATGTCATCATTAGTATTACAATGCTGTGTTACACTGAGGGGGGAAGAGAAACTTGGGTACAAAATGTGCTCTCTCACAGCAGGAGAAGCACATTTTGTAGAGGAGCTGCCTCCATCTTGGAAGCCTCCTGGGGGTGTCTTGGAGAGCTTGTTCCCTGGCGGACTGGGGGCATGTTGTCCAATTTTGACCATATCACTCCATACAGCTGGATGATAGGGTGCAGGGTCCACAATAAAAGATTTGACATGCTGTGCCTCAGGATCTAGTGAAGGATCGAGGCGTGCTGCTGTAGCTCGGATAAGACGCTATTCACATTACCGCTGGCAACGCCCCTCCACACATAGTTAGAGGTGCGTTATTGGTACTTAGCCAATGCTTCAATATTGTTTTTGGCCAAAGGTTCAGCTATAGCCTCCCTGGCAGTATTCCCGAGTGTAGCTTGGGGTAAAATTTCAGTACCACAAGCGGTAACCCCGAGCTACACTGGCAAGTCTTTTTTGGGTATGTCTCTACTAGCTTTGAACATCTAGAGAGTGACATTTTTTGCCCATTGTTCTTTGCAAAATAGCTCAAGCTCTATCAGATTGGATGAAGAGCACCTGTGAACAACAATTTTCAAGTCTTGCCACAGATTTTCAATTGGATTTAGGTCTGGACCTTGACTGGGCCATTCTAACACATGAATTTGCTTTGATCTAAACCATTCCATTGTAGCTCTGGCTGTATGTTTTGGGTCATTGTACTGCTGAAAGGTGAACCTCCGCCCCAGTCTCAAATCTTTTGCAGGCTCTTAACAGGTTTTCTTTTAAGGTTGCCCTGTGTTTTGATCCATCCATTTTCCCATCAACTCTAACCAGCTTCCCTGTCCCTGCTGAAGAAGAGCATACCCACAACATGATGCTGCCACCACCATGTTTCACTGTAGAGATGGTGTGTTCAGGGTGATGTGCAGTGTTAGTTTTTCCGCCACACATAGGGTTTTGCTTTTAGGTCAAAAAGCTCAATTTTGGTCTCATCTGACCGGAGCACCTTCTTCCACATGCTGTGTCCCCCATATGGCTTCTCGCAAACTGCAAATAGGACTTCTTATGGCTTTTTTTCAACAATGGCTTTCTTCTTGCCACTCTTCCATAAAGGCCAGATTTGTGGAGTGCATGACTAATAGTTGTCTTGTGGGCAGATTCTCCAACCTGAGCTGTGGATCTCTGCAGCTCCTCCAAAGTTACCATAGGCCTCTTGGCTGCTTCTCAGATTAATGCTCTCCTTGCCTGGCCTGTCAGTTTAGGTGGACGACCATGTCTTGATAGATTTGCAGTTGTGCCATATTCTTTCCTTTTTCAGATGATGGATTGAACAGTGCTCTGTGAGATGTTCAAAGCTTGGGATATTTTTTTATAACCCAACCCTGCTGTAAACTTCTCCATAACTTTATCCCTGACCTGTCTGGTGTGTCCCTTGGCCTTCATGATGCTGTTTGTTCACTAAAGTTCTCTAACAAACCTTTGAGGGCTTCACAGAACAGCTGTATTTATACTGAGATTAAATTACACACAGGTGAACTCTATTTACTAGTTAGGTGACTTCTGAAGGCTATTGGTTCGACTAGATTTTAGTTCGTTATCAGAGTATTCAGTAGATATTTATTTGTAAAAAATTTTGAAAACCATTTATCATTTTCCTTCCACTTCACAATTATGTGCCACTGTAGCTGTTGACTTTTAAAATACAGCCACTTACCTGTTCCTCGGCCCAGTGGTGTCCTCAGCACCACTGGTTTCACCGGCCGTCTTCTCTCCCTGGCACCGGCATCTTTAGTGTGGGCACTCAGCTGTGACAGCTTGTGGCTTCACAGCTGGGTGCCCACTGCGCATGCGCGAGAAGTGCGGCGCTTTGTGAATGGCCCTGTAGTCTTCTGGGACCTTTCACGTGTCCCAGAAGACTACAGTTAAGGAGGGAGGGGGGGAGGACAACTTCCGCTTCCAATTGCCTCCCCAAAGGTGCCAATCCTTAATGGGGAGCGGGGGACAAAGCATTAAAGCGGAATTGCTGTGTGCAAAATCCTTTGTTGGTAATGACAGCTTCAAGAAGCCTCCTGTATGGAGGAACTAGTCGCATGCATTGCTCAGGTGTGATTATGGCCCATTCTTCCACACAGTCCTCAAATCTTGAAGGTTCTGTGGGCCTCTTCTATAAACTCTGATCTTTAGTTCTTTCCATAGATTTTCTATTGGATTCCAGTCAGGTGATTGGCTAGACCATTCTAGCAGATTTATTTACTTTCTTTAAAACCAATTGAGATTTTCCACGTCTTTTTGTTTGGAGTCATTGTCTTGCTGAAAAGTCCACCCCTTCATGTTCAACATCCTGATAGATGGCAGCAGATTTTTATCAAGAATGTCTTGGTACATTTTTCCATTCATCCTTCCTTCAATGACCTGAAATTTGGCAGTAGTGTATGCTGAAATACAGCCCCACACCATGATGTTCTCACCTCCAAACTTCACTGTTGGTATGGTGTTTTTGGATGTGCAGTGCCATTTGACCTCCAAGCATGGTGTGTATTATGGCATCCAAAGAGTTCAATTTTGGTCTCATCTGACCAGACTATATTCTTCCAGTATTTCACAGTCTTGTCTAAATGTTGTGCAGCAAACTTTAAACAAGTGTCAACATTCTTTTTCTTCAGCAATGGAGTCTTGCATGGTGAGAGTGCATACAGGCCATGGCGGTTGAGTGCATTACTTATTGTTTTCTTTGAAACAATTGTACCTGCTAATTCCAGGTCTATCTGAAGCTCTCTGCAAATTAAATAATGTTCTTTCCACTTCCAGAGTATGGCCCCAACAGTGTTCACTGTAACATTCAGAGGTTTAGAAATCCTTCTGTAACCAATGCCATCAGCATGTTTTGCAACAATAAGGTCGCAAAGGTCTTGAGAGAGCTCTTTGCTTTTACCCATCATGAGATGTTTCTTGTGTGACACCTTGGTAATGAAACACCTTTTTATAGGCCATCAAATTGAGACTGAACCAGCTGATATTAATTTGCACTGACAAGGGGCAGGATTTCAGCTGGTGTCTTGGCTTTTCATGCCTTTTTTGCACCTCCCTTTCTTAATGTGTCCAATATTTTTTGACCTGTGTCATTCCATTTTATTACACATTACAACTTAATTTCTGAACCTATTTGTTTTGGTTTCTTTATATGTATGGATTGCATGGATTGTTACCGACGTGTGGTGAAACTTTCATGTCAATAACATCTTCAGAAACACATTTACTAAGAAAAAGGGTGACGTGTTCAATACTTATTTTTACCCACTGTGTATATATACTGTATATAAATAAACTCACCTTTATTACCACATCCAATTATCAGAATAGATAGGAACAGGACAGTGGTCATTTTAATAATCTTTTGTTGACCAATTTAATTATACAGGCCAGGTAACATCAGTGTCTCTCAATATGGGCTCCTGGAACTTTCACACTGTCATGTGACAAGTAGGGTGGACTGTTGCCATTACTAAATGAGAACTGAATGCATTTGTAGCCCAGATGTGCTCTAGGCCCTCCTTGTATCCTAGCTGTGGTAGCATAGTCCTGGGCAGGGTGTTTAAAATCCACAGCTCTTGCTCCCTGCAGGGGCAGAAGGAAGAGAAGTGGCTGGTGTGTTTTGTAATAATAATGAGAGAGAGGGGTCAAATGACATTTTCTTCACCAGTCATTAGTTTTGGCTTAGGGAAGTAGACGGGATATGTCCTGACATATGCTATTATCTTCTGTGGAAATCATGCAGCTCTAGATTGGCGGAACACAATAACAGACGAATAACCTCATCTGACTGCCGGCTCCATTCAGCAGGAAAACAATGAACAATGTGCTGTGAAATCCGGCTTAACACTTACTGCGGGCTTGCTGATGTCCCTGTTATTATTTTCCTAGGCTGTTATTTCAGTATCCTGCCAAATGGTAACCTGTAATATGCATGCTTTATTTTAATTCCGTTAATTCAGCATCTCAAAGCTTTTAGATGTCATTGGCTTACAGTGCATTAGTATAACTGTTACCCCAGCCAGACAGTGTAAGCCACTCCATGGCACGTTCTGTACAGGGTATTTATTGCATGGCATTGTTATGTAGCCAGATTTTCTATGTTCATAATGCTGACTCAACATACTGCAAATATAAAAAAATGTCTATTTTCCTAAATGCATGCTAATATTATATGTATATACATACAATATATTTACCTCTGGAACACTATAAACAATTTTGCTTTACAGTAGTGGATAAAAAAGTAGAAGGCATGTAAGGAATGTGTGAACCATTTGGTTTTTTTTTGGTTTGCCCTAGGCTCCATGCACACTGTGCTTAAAGCAGAGTTCCACCCAAAAGGGGAAGTTCCGCTTTAAAGATTGGTCCCCCGCTCCCCATTAAGGATTGGCACCTTTGGGGAGTGGGGGGGAACAGGTACCCGAATTTGATAGGTACCCGCTCCCACTTCCGCTGCGATAACCTAGGTGATCGGAAGCGGAAGTTGTCCTCCTACCCTCTCTCCCCAAAGTCTTGTGGGACACATGACAGGTCCCACAAGATGACAGGGCCATTCAGGAAGCGCAGCGCTACTCGCATATGCGCAATGGGCACCCGGCTGTGAAGCCACAAGCTGTCTCAGCCGGGTGCCCACACTGAAGATGCTGGCGCCTGGAATACAGGACGGCCAGTGAAACGGGATGCGGCGGGGGGGAAACGCGGGATCGTGGGACAGGTGAATGGCTGTTTTTTAAAAGTTAGCAGTTACAGTTTTTGTAGCTGCTGACTTTTATTTGTTTACAGAGTGGGTGGAACTCTGCTTTAAAGTGATTCTAAAGGCTTATTTTTTGTTTTTTTTGTTTTTTTAGAAAAAGTAACAAACATGTCTATACTTACCTGTTGTGTGCAGTGGTTTTGCAAAGAGCAGCCCTGATCTTCCTCCTCTGGCAGGTGCTCCTGGCCCCTCCATTCATGTCGGGTGCCCCCACAGCAAGTAGCTTACTATGGGGGCACCTGCTGCTACGTGTGTCCATTCACACATGGAGCTGCGGCTCTGCCCCTATCTCTTCTCATTGTCTCCCACTTCAGTCTCAGCCAATGAGGAGCGGGAGTCCCAGACTAGCCAAGACTCCAGTGCACATCGCTGGATCATGAGGGGGCTTAGGTGAGTATTTAGGGGGGGGATGCTGCACACAGAAGGTTTTTTACTTTCATGCATAGAATGCATGAAGGTAAAAGAACTTGGGAGCCTTTACATCCTTTATATAGAGCATTTTTGTACAGATTTATGCTGGTTTAGGAGTGTTTAACACTTTTTCTGCCAGAAAATCCAAACCAAAAGGTTTTTTTCCTGCCTCTAAATGCTGAGCTTAAACTATACCTCTAAACATCCTAATGTGCTTGGACACATAGGATAACATGGAGCTGCTTCTACAGGTAAAACACAAAACTCCTGTAGAAGCAGCATTTTTAAGCCAGTGTGCATAGAGTGGTTGTAAATCCTTACATATACCCAGTGAAGTGACTAGCCTCAGGTGATGCACAGAGATAAAACAAATCATCCCACATAAGTTGTACCTGTTTATCTGCAGTCTTCTTTTCTCTACATCAGTTTAAAGTTCAGAATTTATACAGCGTGTCTGAGCTTTCAGAAAACGGGGCAAAGAGCTGAATTTACACGCTGCAGAGCTCAGTGGGGAGAGCTCTGAGAGCTGATTGGAGGGGAGGGAGCCCCCCCCTTCTCACAGCACGCATGAACAGAGCTGAGACTGTCAATCACAGGCTGAGTGCTGGAGCTCCCTCCTCTGTCACCTTTTTTCTCTTGGTGTCAGGAAAACTTGTCGGAATTGACTCAAGCTGATGGCAGAAGAACAAAGCAGCAGGTAGAAATAACACTTAGGGGTTTATTTAATAAAACTGGTTCACTCAGAATCTTGTGAACTTCTGCATGGAAACCAATCAGCTTTCAGGTTTTATTGCTAAGCTTTAAGTGAACAAGCTGAGGTTAGAAGCTGACTGGCTACAGGCACAGCTGCCCCATATTCTGATTGAACTAGTAAATCCCCCCATAGTGCTCTTAATTGATAAGTTCACCTTTTAACAAAATATAATAAATTCACTTTTTTTAAGGTAAAAAATGTGCATTTACTGTTTTTTTTTTTTTTTGGAGCCTGGAAAGCATTGCACCAGCGACCAACAGAGTTCTGGTGCGATGCAGGACTCCTGTAGTCCTGTCAGTTTATCATTCTGCTCGTACCTCATACAGGCAATCAGATACACACTGACAGGAAGAATTAATGAACAACTACAGTGCTCTACAGCTCCGTGGTAGTTCACTGAGAACTACAAGCCGATAGCTGCAAAGGCTTTTGTAATCTGTAGTTTTTCCATTCTCAGAATACTATGAATGATCCCCACACGGCCACATTTTTTAAAATTGTAACCGTTAGTAAGGGGAGAAGATCCCTGCTAGCTGTCACAACGGGGGAGTGGGGACCTGTCCTTGTGTAATATGTTACTTGTTACACCCTGCATATAGATGTAGCATGTTACGAAAGGTGGACTTATCCTTAATTGAGACAAGTATACATTATAGAGTGATTTGCTTTGTTTAAACACATGATTTAAAAAAATGGTTTATACTGTTGATGTCCAGTGCTGCACAAAAGAAACAACAAAACTGACAACATAAACTTCTGAGTTTTGTTCAATGCTTCTGGGCACATTCAGGAAAGTCAGCAGCTGGGCACTGCCCTCAGACGGCCTAGGGTAGCTCCCTACACCACAGCCGATGTTGGCTATGCCAACATGCTTGGGCTATGCTTCTCTGCTTGGGACTTTCTTTGGAAAAGTAGAAAATTCAGTCAGTTAACCTACCACTATGTTTTTGGGCTGTAGTAGACAAACTATGTAGGCAGAAATGCAAACTCTTTGTACTCCATACAAACTCCATAAAGAACATGCCGTCAATTGGGATCAGATCCTAGCTCTAGAACCCACATGTAATGACCACTCAGCCATTACACTGCCTCCAGCATAACATAACCCCAGTGTAATTTCAAAAAAAGAAAAATGGATCCTTAAAGTTATTCTAAAGGTTTGTTTTTTTTAAACTATACCTCTCTTTTCTGAGATGGGAATGAGGGACACCTATCAGCAAATGTATGTAGGCATAGGACACACCCCTTCCACACTCCCTTAAAGTAGAATTGTGCAAAACAAATATTGGTTAAATTCACAAGTGCTTTTTTACCACTGCTATTCCTTTGTATTGGCTTGTGGAATTTACAAATGCAATTTAGAAATCGTATCAAAGGTTTTGCTCTGTAAATATAGATAGGTAGTGCATTTTATACACAATTATATAGATCGGACTAAAATGTGGGACAAATGTGGAGGAAAGAGGGACAGAGGGAGTTTGAGTGAGAGACAGTCCCTCGAAATCAGGGACAGTTTGGAGCTATGAATAAACACATTATACTTCCCTGCTCTGTGTAATGGCAATGGCAGCCCCGATACTCCTCTATTTGGGTCCCCTCCGGAGCTTCTGGCCCCTTCCCCTTACTGAGTACCCCAAGAGCAAGCTGCCTAGAGCATGGCTCAGTCCCAAACCGCCCCCCCCCGTTCCTTGCTTACTTACTGGCTGTGATTGACAGCTTTTGGCTCCCACTGCTGTGCCTCAGCCAATGAGGAGAGAGAGACCTGGGAGAGCTGCTGCTCTTGTGCACATCGTTGGATCGAGATTAGGCTCAGGTAAGTGTTAGGGGGGCCTTCAAGGGGAGCTGCACACTGAAGGATTTTTTTTTACCTTCACGCATTGCAACCACTTTAACCACCGGCCGGCCGTTGTATATAAACGGCCGGACGGTGGCAGTGCAGGGGCCTCCCCGCCCCCTGCTTGTGTGCACTCCCTCCGGACACAGTGGAACACCGATCGTCGTACGGGACCTCTGTGCGAGGTCCGGATCATGTGATCACTGACTGGCCAATCAGTGATCATGTGCAGAGTAGTAAGCAAGATGTCACTTCTGACATCATTGCTTACTACGTGTGAAATCTGTGAATGATCACAGAGGTCACATGGTACAAGGCTATTCACAATAGCCTTGTACCATGTGACAAGCTGTGACCAATCACAGCTCACACAGTATTTCTCAAGAATGCAGCCAGAGAGGAGAAATGATTGCTTTTACAGCCTTTATGGGTGTAAAAGCAATCGGTGTAAAAAAAAAAAGAAATCTTCATCACCCCCCACAAGTAGTACAGTGTCACCATGGTGATACTGTACTGCTAGGGTGACAGTATGTAACCCCCCCCCCCAAAAAAAAACCCATAAATAATAATATAAAAAAAATAAAATAAAAATGTAAAACAAAATGTTTAAAAATTATAATTTTTGGTTATAAACTAATTTGGTTTTTTTTACTAAAAAGATAACAATAAATGTTGGCCAAGATTTATGATGAAATATTATTTAATTGCAAAATTTTATAAGAAAAACACTTTTTTCAAAATTTTTTGACTTTTTCATTTATATAGCAAAAAAAAAATAAAAATCCCAGTGGTGAATAAATTCCACCAAAATGAAGCTTTATCTGTCACAAAAAAATGCTAAAAAATTCATGTACAGTGCTGAGCAAACTGTTGGCGCTATATAAATACTGTAGTATAATAATATATTAATAATAATAATAATAATAATAATAAAATGCTGGTAGGTTAATCCTGTCTAAACTGGCCCTAGTATGTGTATGTATGAATGTCAGTTAGGGATCTTAGATTGTACACCCCTTGAGGGTTAGGGACTGATGTGAATGTACAATATATATGTGAAGTGATGATTAAATTGATGGCGCTATATAAGCACCTAAAATAAATAATGATTTGATGAATGTAATGAAAGCAAAAGCCAAAAAAAAGCAACAACCATTACTGTGAAATGCATTCTATCATACAAATATAGAGTGAAAACATTAGGAGCAAAACCTCCTCAGCCCAATATAACTGTTAATGATGGGGTTATGTTCACACACAACAACTCTGATTACACAGGTAAAAGGTATAGAAATAAGCTTTAATTTTTTTTGTTGTACAGTTGTAATCCGTGTACCAGGGTGGGCTCCCCAGGATACAGTGAAGTCACGAACGAGGAAAGCAACCCCAACACCAGCTTTTGCCACAACAGAATTTTACTTAGTTGTGGCAAATAAACACAACCACAAATGCTGGGAACATACAATAAATTTACATACACCCAGCCCAAAGGCTGAGACCCTTGTGCTGCACAGCACGGCGCCTTCTGATGGATGAAGGTAGAAAGAGTAGTAATTTACCTACTGGCGGGCACAACTAAGCTGCCACACCTTACCCGTTATTACCCTAAAAGAGCAGGAATCAGTGTATGGGTGTACGGTATGGGCTAGCCTGCGGTGCAGCACAACAGCTTACAATCTTACACAAATCTACAGTATTCCCCCTCCCATAACTGGTCCTGTAGCACGTGCCTGAGTATTCCTTCTGAGCAAAACGCCAGTCTGGCTTGAGTTTGTAGGATTTTATCAGCTTTCCAATGTGAAATATCACTTTAAGTTGTGGAGTCCTTCCAATATTCAGTAACAACACTTGTGGCCTGACACAAACAGAGACCCTAACTAACTAACTATAGGCCTGGCCTCAGTCTCTAGGCGCCAACACTGAAATGAGGTGCATGCACGATCTTAACAACCTGGGTCTGCTTTGCATATGCTGGTGACTCTGAACAGAACAAATGTCTCTCCAACAAGCATGCGGTCTCACTGTATATGTTGTTTAGTTCCTCTGCTCTCATCAGCATTTCTGGCAGCAATCTCATCAGCATTTCTGGCAGCAATCTCATCAGCTTCCTGGGAGCAATCTCATCAGATTTTCAGCTCACACGGCCCCTTATTCACCATGCTCCAAAACATGGCTTCTCTCTCTCCTTCCTGTTCTCTCCAACTCTGTGTGCAAAACCCCACCTCTCCATGAATATACAAATATCTATGCAGTCTGAGGCTGTGTTAGAAAAACAGTGACATCTTGTGGCTAAACCGCAGAATGTCAGTCAAAACATTAACTTACTTCCACACAAACAGTGTTCAAACAATGAGAGCTGTTTCCCCATCTCACACATGAACAGTTGTAAAAATGTAAAAACATAACTGACAGCAGTAAAAAACAGACATAATCATGTAAATCAAGTAAACATATAGTCAATAAAATACATAGAAAGTAAAGTTACTGCCAGACAGACACCACAGAGCGCCCCTAAATTTACATGCAAATACTGACTTTCTAAAGGTCAGTATTTGCGACAAAATGGTATTCTTTAGTCTGCATTAGAATTATACCCCTCACAGTAAGTCTTCTAATAAAATCATGTACCCTCCTGTAGGCTGCACTCTGGGTGTTGCCTCAATTACAGATTAAATATTAAAAAAAACTTCTGCATACTGCACACACTCACACAGCCTCTACACACTGCACACACTCACACAGCCTATGTACACTGCACACACTCACACATCCTCTGCACACTGCACACACTCACACAGCCTATGTACACTGCACACACTCACACAGCCTCTACACACACTCACACAGCCTATGTACACTGCACACACTCACACAGCCTCTACACACTGCACACACTCACACAGCCTATGTACACTGCACACACTCACACAGCCTCTACACACTGCACACACTCACACAGCCTCTACACACTGCACACACTCACACAGCCTCTACACACTGCACACACTCACACAGTGTATGTACACTGCACACACTGCACACACTCACACAGCCTCTACACACTGCACACACTCACACAGTGTATGTACACTGCACACACTCACACAGCCTCTACACACTGCACACACTCACACAGTGTATGTACACTGCACACACTGCACACACTCACACAGCCTCTACACACTGCACACACTCACACAGTGTATGTACACTGCACACACTGCACACACTCACACAGCCTCTACACACTGCACACACTCACACAGCCTGTGTATATTGCACACACTTGCACAGCCTCTACATAGTGCATATCCTCACACAGGCTATGTATACTGCACAACATTTATTGGGTAGAAAGTATTGCACTCACATGAAATAAATGAAAGCATGCCAAAATATCCACAATAACCGTTAAGGGTAACTGACTGACTTGATAAAGTCAGGTGACGAAACACGTGTCAGGGTCAGGCCGCATGAAGTATTCTGTAATGAAGCATCCACCTTACATCCTCTGCTGGAGGTGTCGTATTGCTCATGTGCAGCGAGGAGGATCGGGTGAGACGCTTGGTTCATGTGATATACAGATACCCGTAACGTTTATTGTGGATATTTGGCCATGCTTTCATTTATTTCATGTGAGTGCAATACTTTCTACCCAATAAATGGATTTTAATGGATTCACACTATGAGTTTCCTTTTACATCTTTTCTTGATTATGGAGTGTAATAGTTTGGAGGATGTCCCACCATCACATCAGTCTCTAGTTGATGAAGGGCTTGTTGATTGATGATCTGCACTACGCTGACACTCACCATAAGCTCTATTGCCTATCAGGTTGGATGGGCCATGATATCTGGTGAGTGCTACTGAATTGAGGGATGTTTTCCTCTGGAGCACATGGTGATATCTGAGTGCACTTTACTCAATCAATTATCGTTATGTTGCTCACGTGGTGATTTCGGTGGGTCAATAAGGACTTTGCACTTCATCACAATTTTCATCTTTCAGTTGATGGACTTATGTCAAATTATTTAAATATTTGTGTATATTTACAGTGTTATATTTTGTGTCATATTTTCACTCTGCTAATGTTTTTTATATATAATTTTTTTTTGCACTGCTTTTATTCATCATTGGTTCATGAGGTGATTATTGCATTATTCACTATTAGGGCAGCTGCATGCTTACACATTTTATGCACTCATTTATTGACGTAAGTGAGTGATTTATTATGCATTTTTTCAGGTGTTTTTTTTCTTTTTTTTATATATTTTTACATCTCATTTGCGCAGTGAATAAATGGTTTATACATATTAGTAAGTCAGTGTGAAGTCAAAACTCCTGAACTGCATACTGGTGCAGGTCTGTGCCTCAGAAAGTAATACAACTACTGAATCAGCAAGACAGCCATGCAACTAGGAAATTTAGCAGCAGAGGAATGGTAGTCTGCATAATTCTGAAGTACAGGCTTCCTTTAAAACGGAACCACGCTGCATCTGAACACCACAAACCAATAATGCTATTTATTTCATTTTTAATATTCAAAGTAAATTCACCCATTCATCTATATCTCCATGCTTTATTTTGTTGATAAATCACTTTGAAAAACACCCCCTAACATTTTGTAGCTACTGCCATCTTTAGTAAGGGCAGATGATTCATGTAGCATTTACTTCCTGAAATTCATCTGCCCTTAACTCAAGCATGCAGACAGGAGGTTGTGCTTAGCTAAGAAAGCCCCTCCTCCAGATGGAAGAAAATAAATGCCCATGCAGATTCCTAGGATGTATGATATCATTTTGGCCTATACCAGAAACCATGAATATAATATACCTTCCTATTTATTTACTTATGGTAGCAGCATAAGGTTTAAAAATAGTTCATGTTGATTTAGAGCACACAAGGCCTGCGGGCCGAATCCAGCCCACCAGACCGTTTCATGTGGCCCTCGCACATTTCCTGCAGATGTTGCACCTACCTCATCTCCAACCCCACCTTGTCTCAGCAGTCGGCAGCAGAGAGGAGGACAGAACTCCTCCTACAGATCATGCACCTCTCTGTGCAGCTGCAGCACCTCTCTTATCTACCTCCCCTGGTCTTAACATTCAGCAGACTCTGGCAGCTGACTCTAGCCCTCCTCTGGTCCTCCTCCAGACCCTGCACTTTCTGCTTCCTAACTCCACCCCCAGCTGCTTCCCAGCAGCAGCACAAGGTAAGTGATGTGCACTTTGATGTAAGAGAGGGTAGGGGACTCTTGACTTCTGATGTAAGGAGGGGCGTGGTGTTCTGAACATCTAGTCTTACAGACACCCACCAGCCCTTTGAGGGCAACATAATGTTAATGCAGCCCACGATGAAACTGAGCTTGACACCCCTGATTTGGAGAGTAAAGCTCTGCTTTAAAGTGGAGCTACACTACGTATGAGCACCACAAATGAAAAAAGCTATATAATTCACTTTTTAATATTCAAAGCAAACTCATCCATGTCTCTCTGTTTATTTTGCTGAGAAATCATTTTGAAAAACACCCCCCAGCATTTCTGGCCTTTTTGAGTAAGGGCAGATGATTCATGTAGGATTTACTTAATGGAATCCTTCTGCCCCTATCTCAGGCAGGCAGGAAGGTGTGCTTAGCTGAGAAAACCCCTTCTCAAGACTGCTGGGATGTGTGGCATCATTTATGTTATAACTAAAGAAAAGTTTAAAACAAGTACATATGGTATACTTTCCTTTCTATTTACTAATGCTAGCAGCATAAGCATTAAAAATATTCAGTGTTGACTGAGAGAGTGATGTTTTGCTTTAAGGACTACATTCAGGAGAAAAGTGGTCCCAAGTGATCTTTCACATGAATATTTTGGCCACAAGAAGAGACCATTATTTGTTTCATTTATAGTCTTGTAGTTTGTCCACATTGTGTAACCTTGGCTGTAAGGGGATTGGCAGACAAATTCTGTTTGGCCATAGTGCACTGTCACCGATAGAACTTGGCCTTTTTTAATTTTAGATTGTGAGACCTTTCTCAATGTTTTATTATTTATTTGATATCCAAAGGATTGCAGTTTAATAACTGTTTTTAGTGTCTGTTGCTAGAATAAAGTCATCGGAGGAAAGACCACTCTTTTGTGACAAATCAGAATGTACAGTATACCTTTGAGAAGCAGTTATGAAGCAAAAGCAATAATTTTGTGGGTGTCATGTGCCCTGATATCATAAAATCCCAAGAACAGAATGTTGGGTCAACAGTTTTAAGCCATATTGTCCCTCTGGTGGGTGCCTGTTTAGGATTGAAGTAGGACCATTAGAGTAACCATACACCTTACAGTCTGTTCAATCTGCATTTAATTTACTCAAACTATGTAATATGAGGACCAATATAGGCAATGTATTCAGTTTGTATTCCTTGTGCAGGTCTTTATATTACATAGCTGGTGGTAGATCTATAGTAGAGCTCATGCACACAGCTACAAGGGGGCCATACAGCATACAAGAGCTTGCAGAACCTGTGGAAAATCTTCCCAGGGAGCCCCAACTGCTGTGGACAGTCTTCCATTTGAAGGATGCAGCTGTAAGCAGGTAAATGCAGGAACTTGCATAAACACGCTCACGAACGTACAACCTGGGTATATCTTATGTGGGATGGTACCTACTGCATTTAGGACTTTGATTTGAAATGTTTTGTTTTTATTTTTTTTTATTTATGAAATGATATTCACTTAGGCACTTTAAAGATTTATGAGTTTTTTTATTTCGTATCATGATGCATTTTTATGATTCGTTTATGATATACAGTGGGGATCGAAAGTTTGGGCACCCGAGCTAAAAATTTGTATTAATTTGCATAAAGAAGCCAAGGAAAGATGGAAAAATCTCCAAAAGGCATCAAATTACAGATTAGACATTCTTATAATATGTCAACAAAAGTTAGATTTTATTTCCATCATTTACACTTTCAAAATAACCGAAGACAAAAAAATGGCGTCTGCAAAAGTTTGGGCACCCTGCAGAGTTAATATCTTGTACTGCCCCCTTTGGCAAGTATCACAGTTTGTAAATGCTTTTTGTAGCCAGCCAAGAGTCTTTCAATTCTTGTTTGAGGTATCTTTGCCCATTCTTCCTTACAAAAGTCTTCCAGTTCTTTGAGATTTCTGGGCTGTCTGTCACGCACTGCTCTTTTAAGGTCTATCCATAGATTTTCAATTATGTTGAGGTCAGGAGATTGTGAAGGCCATGGCAAAACCTTCAGTTTATGCCTCTTGATGTAATCCCCCGTGGATTTCGAGGTGTTTTTAGGATCATATTCCATTTGTAGAAGCCATCC
Organism: Staurois parvus; assembly: GCF_062004578.1. Taxonomy (NCBI): domain Eukaryota; kingdom Metazoa; phylum Chordata; class Amphibia; order Anura; family Ranidae; genus Staurois; species Staurois parvus. The sequence continues at coordinate 19,455,471 of NW_028317941.1, forward strand.
TCTCTTTAACTTCAGCTTTTTCACAGATGGCATCAAGTTACCATCCAAAATTTGCTTAAATTTTATTGAATCCATTTTTCCTTCTACTCGTGAGATGTTCTCTGTGCCACTGGCTGCAACACAACCCCAAAGCATGATTGATCCAACCCCATGCTTAACAGTTGGACAGAAGTTCTTTTCATTAAATTCTGTGCCCCTTCTTCTCCAAACGTACCTTTGCTCATTCCGGCCACAAAGTTCAATTTTAACCTCATCGGTCCACAGAACTTGTTTCCAAAATGCATCAGGCTTGTCTATATGTTCATTTGCAAAGTTCAAACGATGATTTTTGTGGAGAGGACGTAGAAGAGGTTTTCTTCTGATGACTCTTCCATGAAGACCATATTTGTACAAGTATCTCTTTATAGTGGAATAGTGTACCACAACTCCAGTGTCTGCCAGATCTTTCTGGAGGTATCGTGCAGTCAAATGTGGGTTTTGAATTGTTTTTCTCACAATCCTGCAAGCTGTTCTGTCTGATATTTTTCTTGGTCTTCCAGATCTTGCTTTAACTTCCACTGTTCCTGATGACTGCCATTTCTTAATTACATTCCAAACAGAGGATATTGACATCTGAAAACGCTTTGCTATCTTCTTATAGCCTTCTCCAGCTTTGTGAGCGCCAACTATTTTCAGTTTCAGTTTTCTAGACAACTGCTTAGAAGAACCCATGGTGCTGATTGTTGGGGCAAGGTCAGATGAGTCTGGGCATTTAAAACCTTTGAGATTGACATCATCTGGTCTTCCCATACGATGATTGAGAACAATCCATGACACTGGCAGGTCTCAGCTTTGCAAAGGGGGCAGTGCATGCTATAAATTCTGCAAGGTGCCCAAACTTTTGCAGATGCCATTTTTTTGTTTTCTGTTATCTTGAAAGTGTAAATGATGGAAATAAAATCTAACTTTTGTTGACATATTATAAGAATGTCTAATCTGTAATTTGATGCCTTTTGGAGATTTTTCCATCTTTCCTTGGCTTCTTTATGCACATTAATACAAATTTTTAGCTGGGGTGCCCAAACTTTCGATCCCCACTGTATTTCTCGGACGTGGAAATTTAATGTATGCGAAAACCATAGGCATTTTCTTATTTCCAACTACATTGTAGAAAAGCTCAGAAATGTCAGCAAGGACCTGATAATGTCAGTATGTGATGTAGTGATTATAATGCCTTGTGATTTGATGCTATTTTTGTGGTTAGCATAACGTATGTAACACTTATGTAATATATAGCTCTTATGCTGTACTCTTTTTCCATGATGCCTTATTGAAGTACATCTTATCAGTAATACAGTGTGAGAAAGGATCATCTGGGTGTTTTCTAACCTAATTGCAAACATAACTGGCAGTCTGCAAATACTTCCAGGTCTGCATTCCAGAGACTATGAAGTGAGAGGTACAAATCAATTCCCTATGCAAACCATGTTAATGAAATTATTCTACTTTTACAATTTCAGCAATGTCTGGAAACCTTTCTACATTTTTGTTTCAGGAAAATTTTATATGCCCTTCATGGATCCTTAAATTTTATATTATGGCTCTGTGCCAGTAGCAAATCACAATTTTACACCATTTTCTTGTTTGTTGGCAGTACAGCTAGATATTTGGCATGATCTCTGATAGCATGCAGAAGGAGCATGACAAATAGACTTTCACAGGTGCCATAACACCAGCAGGCCTACATGTGCCCTGCTGTGAAGCTGCAAAGGATGTAGTTTCCTTGAGCTATACATACCAGGCACAGAATTCAAACCAACTGTTCACAATATGAAGACTATGCAGTGTTCTAAACCAAGTGATTGAATGTACCTGCACAGAAGTAATTGTGACATTTCACAGCAATAGTTAAAGTCTAGGTTCAGTTTTTTATTTCAGAAAATACCTTATGTAGGCAATCAGCAAATACATTGAGGGGACTTATCAAAATGGGAGCATCCACAATCTGAAGCAGCTGTGAATCACACAGCTTCTATTTATGATTTCCAGAGCTTAAAGGAGAAGTACAGCCCATAGCTCTTTGGCTGTACTTCTCCTGTGGATCACAGGAGTGCAGTTCGTTCTGCACTCCTGTGACCTGTTTTCAGCTGACAGCATTTTCAAGCCTGCTGTCTGCTGATGTCACTCAGCCAGTCCAGGCTGGGGAAAGATCCTGACTTTAAAGTCGGGATCCACCACAGAGCCTGGAGCAGCACCTGGCTCAGCCTCTCAGTGATCTTCTGTGAGCCTGAGCCAGCTGCTCCTTCCCCCTCCACAGCTCAGCGCTCCAGTGAGTGGAGGGGGGGGGGGGGTGGCAGAGCCGGCGGGAGACAGATTCAGCATCACACCAATGCTGGATCCACCTAGGTAACTATAACTGTGGCTGGGCAAAAAAACGAAACCTCTACTTCTCTTTTAAGGCTACGTTCACACTAGCTTTGTCAGCAGGCGTCAGACAGGCATTTGGGAAGCGTTTTTAACGCTTCTCAAATGCCTGTGAAAATTCTGCACATGGCAGCACACAGTGCTGTTCACACTGAAGCATTAGTGCTGCGTTGCGTCGCGGCAAAATTGACACCTCATGTCCAGTCAGGAGGAGTTGAAGCCTCCCGTTCAAGTCTATGGTGCCGCTCCTCAAACGCCTGGCAGAGGTTTTCGAGGTGGTTGCGGAGTGTTAATACCATTTAACTTCATTTTAGGCATTTGTGGTGCGGTTTTAACGCTTGGCAAACACCTCAAAACCGTGCATAGGGTGTTTGGGGAGCGTTTGAGGAGCGTTAAAAACGCTTCCCAAACACCTGTCTACCGCCTGTCAAACACTATAGAGGCTTTTGGCAAGAGTTAGAAATAAGTGTGAACGAGCCCTAGCTGAAGAAGCTGAGGATAGAAGTTGACTGGTTTCCATGCACAGCTGCTCCAGATTTGGTCTTCTCCAGGTTTTATAAATTCCCCACATTGTGTAGTACTTTTATTTAGGGTTGCACCGATACTATTTTTTTATCGCTGAGTACAAGTACTGATACTTCTGCTCAAGTACTTGCCAATACCATTTACTGATACCTTTGCGGTGTGATTTGAGCCCATACAAAATGAATGGGCTCAAATCGCACTGCAAAGAATCACATGTAATTTGAACAGGAATGCAGTGCGATTCCTATCTGAATCACATACTGTTTCCTTGTGGGTGTGGTGCAATTTGAGCTGCAGGGAAAACCACATGTGATTCAGACGGGAATCGCACTGCTACTTCAGCTGAAGTAGCACAATTTTAGTTCAAATTACATGCAATTCTTTGCAGTGTGATTTGCGCCCATTCATTTTGCAAAGGTACTGGTTTCAGGTATCAAAGCATTTGCACGAGTACTCGGCACCAATACCGCTATCGGTATTGGTGCAACACTACTTTTATTGTGCTTTGCCTATCTTACATATGTGTGGATTGCGGCAATAAACTGGGCTTGGGAAGCTAGAAAACAACAATGAAGATGTGAAAGATGGTGGCCTAGCCATCATATGTACCATAGGTATCAGCAGTGCTTTCGCAGTTAGAAACTGTTTCCATGGTGTTAACCAGGATACTTTGTCTGGAATAGTTGTAGATACCCTGACACCACCAGAGTGCTAAGAAACGATTTACTTGCTGTCACAGTGCTACTGCAGCAGCCGAGTGACTTCTGGTACAGTATGGAAGAGCTCTCAGTAAAAACCTCATCAGAAAAACACTGTACTGAAAAGTTCATTGAAAAAAAGCAAAAAAAGAAAATACAAATGTACTAAGTGCAGCAACTCACAGCAATCTGTTATAAGTTGTTTTTACTGATATCACCTAAGTAAACTGAAATATGATGAATTTACTGCATATTGCCCCACATAAGTAATGTTTAATACTGTATTGGAGGAAGGTACTCAGGTGAGTTACATGTCAGTGGAGTTAAAGCACAGGCACCTAGAGCACATGCCCTGCATCTCTTGCAGAGTACTCCAGGTCCTGACGCTGTGACTACTCACCACAGCAGCGCTGACTGTCAGACCTCCTACACAGTGACATATAGCAGAGCTGTGGGAAACTTTGTAGGCTCCTCCACAGCTCTATTGGGTTACAGCCAAGGGGGATCCTGGGAAGACTTCCCCCTCACTAAGCTTGATGCTGATGTCTGAGGTCTGGTGTGTCAAGGAGGAAGATGGGGAAATTGTGGCTGGGGCTATTTTGATTTGGGAAGATTTGGTAATGGGAATTTGGTTTTGGGACAGAAAAAGATTTGAATATAACTCATCATATTTAGACAATACTTGTTTGTCCCAGACTATAAGGTAAAGCCATAATACGTGACATGTCCAGCACTGTCCATAGTACTTATGGCATTGTGTACAGGGCAGGGGCGGACTGACAACTCATAGGGCCCCCGGGCAATAGGGGATCATGGGGCACCTGTGTCCTTGCCCAAACTCATAAAACCCTATGAAAAAGGTACCAGGGGCATCTCATGGGGCCCCCTACTGACCCCAGGTCCTCGGGCAGTGCCTGAGTTTCCAAATGGTCAGTCCGCCCCTGCTACAGGGGTATCTTAATATACTGTATATAGCAATAAAAGACGTTAATAATACCTGGAACAATCCCACCAAAAAATGTCTACCATTTGTAACCTCCATTTATTGATGAATCATTATTCTGATGTGTGATAATAATGCTTTGTCACTTTGCACACGTAGTTTATAATGCTGCAGCTTGATGAATCAGGCCCCATGGGTAAAGTCATCTTCTAGCCATCTAGCTATGGTGTATTGATAACCCATTAGATTCAAACATTCAACTACAGCTCCAAATGCATCTTTCAGTGATGCCTAATATGCCTAAATCCATATATATATATATATATATATATATATAAATATATAATTTTTTTTTGCTATTAAGCTACATTTTATATACGGAATCCTTCTAAGTCCACCCAGATGCAGTACATTAGATACACAAATAACAACCTCATTGGAGAAATGATTTACTTCATTGAGTTATTTATTGGTAAGTGACTGTCAACAGTCTCGATCAAGGCTAAATGAGTTACACCCACTGACTGTAATTGAGTAAGCTACCTAATTGATGTTTATGAAAGCATTTGGAATATGCTTCTCTAAGCATTAATATATCAAGAAGCTCACCAGCATTGCCAAGACATACTTTACTACGTAATGCAAAATTCAATAAAAGGTTAAGGTGCCAAGGCAAAGGTTGTATTGCTGTAAATTAAAATGTGCAGGTTGGCCTAGAGCTGGGTTTGTAAGCTTAAGCACCTGAGTGTCACTAATTGTCCTAGCCGTTAATGTAGCGTGAACAACTGTGGCATTGATGAGGTGGAGCGTTCTATCTGGATGAAGAACTATGATTTGAAAAGTAAAATTGATGCTTTCTAGTACTGATTAACACATTTCCTACTCTAAATACAGGCGTATTTCAGCTTATTAGCATTAAACCCTAGTCATTAAAAACATTTCTCCATTAGCAGCATGTTACTATTTATTATTGCTAGTTTTTTAAATCCTATTTAGTCCCAAAGACTCACATTCCTGTTTCTGTAGGTCCAACTATCATTGCAACGCTACCCAAAACTTCTAGCCGGGAAATGTGCATTGCTCATGTCAAACAACAGTCTGTTGCTCTGGTGCATTGGTACTACACGGCCCTTGATTCCTTGCACCACTGCCACCTTCGGGCTTACGTGCCTTTTACAATTCCCCCTCTGGTTTCTTCATGGTGCAGTGTGTGGTAGCACACATTTCCAACTAGAAGGTCATGTAAGGGTGGCTCCAGTGAGTTCCCTGCAAAGCAACAGAGCCACCCTCTAGGGGAAATCAATGCAGTCTTGATTTTTCCCGCAAGAGGCAAAAAAATTAAAAATGGAAATGCAGCAACAAAACGGTTTGAGGTTTGTTAATAAATATATTTTTTTTTTTCAAGGAGGGTTTAGTAACACTTTTAACTTCGTTATGAATTTTCAGATGTTCCATTTATGCAGATTTGTGAGTGCTAAAAGAACACTTTATTGAATACAGTAGGGAACACATCAAGCCATGCATGGGGATGTTCATTGTGATTGCTGTTACCAAATAAAAGTTTACAATGCCCAAAACATTCCTTGTAGAGCTCAAAAAATATTCCTTTAATCAGTACTCTACTAAAATCCCATTCGCCTGCTGTCAGTGGTACAGCGCAAACAGTAGTGCAGAAGAGGTGACCTTATATTAGAATCGAAAAATTGTATGGTGTTAATCATATGAAATATTTTCCACTTATCTGTAGTACCCCAGTGGTATCCATGGGGTCTACTGCATCTAAATTAGGTTTAACTGTAAGATCTGGTACACATGGTGCGACTTGTCATGTGATTTGACAGTTTCAAATCACATGACAAGTTGCACCCTATTGTCAGCAATGGAACCGTTGAAATCAGTGCAATTCCAACTTTGCGGTGCTGCAAAAGGAAAAAAAAATGGTTCCTGTACAATTTTTTGCTATTCCAGGTGCAACTTGCATTTGTGCATGAAGTTGCGCAGATGTCAACCAAGTTGCACCTGAAACTGTGCGACTTCAAGTGAATTATTAGAGTCCTCCATGATGAAATGCATTATTTATGTTTGTTTGGCCACTGTATAAACCTATCCTTCTAGCTGTACTAATGAAGTACAGTAGATACAAAACGTCTGCACACCCCTGTTAGAATGTCAGGTTTCTAGGATGTAAAAAAATTAGACAAAGATCTATAATTTCAGAACTGTTTCCACCTTTAATGTAACCTATAAACTGTACAACTCAGTTGAACAACAATCTGAAATATTTTAGGTGGAGGGAAGTAAAATTAAAAAGCTAAAATATTATGATTGCATAGGTGTGCACACCCTTAAACGAATACTTGAAGCACCTTTTGATGTTATTACAGCACTCAATCTTTTTGGGTATGAGTCTGTCAGCATGGCACATCTTGAGTTGGCAATATTTTTCCACTCTTCCTTGCAAAAACACTACAAATCTGTCAGATTGCAAGAGCAATCTCCTGTGCACAACCCTCTTCAGATCACCACACAGATTTTCGATCAGATTCAGGTCCGGGCTCTGGCTGGTCCATTCCAAAACTTTAAACTTCTTCTGGTGAAGCCATTCCTTTGTTGATTTGGATGTATGCTTTGGGTCGTTGTCATGCTGAAAGATGGAGTTCCTCTTCTTGTTCAGCCTTCTAGCAGAAGCCTGAAGGTTTTGTGCCAATATTGACTGGTATTTGGAACGGTTTATAATTCCCTCTACCTTGACTAAGGCCTCAGTTCCAGCTGAAGAAAAGCAGCCCCAAAGCATGATGCTGCCATCACCATGCTTCACTGTGGGTATGGTGTTCTTTTGGTGATGTGCAGTTTTTTTTACGCCAAACATATCTTTTGGAATTATGGCCAAAAAAGTTTAACCTTGGCTTCATCAGACCATAACACATTTTCCCAAATGCTTTTGGGGGACTTCAGTTGTCTTTTTGCAAAATTTATCCGGGCTTGGATGTTTTTCTTCGTAAGTAAAGGCTTCTGTCTTGCCACTCTACCCCATAGCCCAGACATATGAAAAATATGGGAGATTGTTGTCACATGCACCACACAGCCAGCACTTGCCAGATATTCCTGCAGCTCCTTTAATGTTGCTGTAGGACTCTTGGCAGCCTCAAAGACCAGTTTTCTTCTCGTCTTTTCATCAGTTTTGGAAGGACGTCCAGTTCTTGGTAATCACACTGTTCTGCCATATTTTCTTCACTTGATGATGATTGTCTTCACTGTGTTCCATGATCTATCTAATTCTTTTGTACCCTTCTCCTGACTGATACCTATTAACAATGAGATCCCTCTGATGCTTTAGAAGCTGTCTGTGGACCATGACTCTTGCTGTAGGATGCGACTAAGAAAATGTCAGGAAAGACCTACTAGAACAGCTGAACTTTATTTGAGGTTAATCAGAGGCACTTTAAATGATGGCAGGTGTGTATTGACTCCTATATAACATGATTTTGAATGTGATTGCTTATTTCTGAAACACAGCTTAAAGGTGGAAAAAGTTATGAAATGATTTATCCTTGTCTCATTTCATTACATCACAGAAACCTGACATTTTAACAGGGGTGTGTAGACTTTTTATATCCACTGTATATAGTATAGCATAATCCAATTACAAACATAATACAAGTGCAATGTAAAGCAGGTATAAATTAGGATAACCAACACCTAAATGGCCATTTAACAATTATTATTCCTATTTTCTGTTTGTATTTAGGTATAGCAGATTTGTTGCCCTAATGGACTGCATGAGCTCATTTAAATGTACTTTAAAAATATAGATATCATGAATGCCCATTAACGCTCCTAATGGGTTAAAGCGGAACTAAATTCCCAGAAATACTCACATCCTCATTCACATGCGAATAAGAGTCCAACATTTTGGCACAACTCAGTGTGCATTCAGTAGAAGACTGCTAGCAGCCAGGTAAGTGTTTGTTATTGCAGAAAAGACATAGCATGCCTCTTCTGCAATAAAGAGCTGCTTGTGCGCAGTTTTTTATTAGTTAAATTGTGTTCCATGCATTTGAGTTGTGTTAAATAATTCCTACAAGATGCCTCCTCTGTATTGGTTTTCTGTTGCATGCATCCTTGTAATATCATCTTGGCTAGTAATGCTTTCTAAGCACATCTCAACCGCTATGTAAACGCAATAGGCAGGGAGTGGTAAAATCAGCTGTTAATTTTGGCACGAACCAACATGAAGCACCTCAAACGCGGCCATGTGAACTACACTGTCAGCTGCAATTGACATAATTGTTACATTTGGAGTATTTGTAGACTTAGCCAATGTGTACAGCTTTGCGCCATAGTATATTGGCTGCAATAAAACAAAAAAAAATAATAACAAATATATATATATATATATATATATTGTGGGGTTAGCTCAGGTGGGGGATCTCCTTCCCTGGGAAAAAGGTAGACCGCACAGCAGGCTTTCGTCAAAATCTGACTGGTTGTCAGTTTTATTTAAAAAGGTTTGCAGAAAATATCAAAATAAACAAAACATGAAAATAAACCCTGGCCATCCAGGCACTAACTAAACAGAAGATGTTCCTCTCTCAGAGGTGAAGGGCTTCTCCCTGTCACCAAAAACAAAACAAACGCAAACCTTTTCTTGTAGGTATAGTACACACACAGCTCTCTCAGAACACCTCTCTGAGTCCCAGGCCACGAGCGACTCCTTGCTCCAGCCCTGCCCTTTTTATACCACCTGTTGGTGGTCATCAGTGGAGCCCAAACTCTGGTCCGGACCCACCTGTTTAACTGTGGCCCCGAAAACCCGGAGTGGACTCCACCTAAACTGTCAGGTATGAGCATATGCGAGGTGACACATAGCGTCCCTCTATCACCTCGCCGTTCATCCTGTCACAATATATATGTATGTATATATGAATGAGAGAGTGAGAATACAGTACAGTATATATATTGTGTCTGTGTATGTATATGTGTATACACATGCGCTAGTAAATCGCTACAAAATCCCAAGCATGTCACTGTTGTTTGGTTCTATATGCATTACTGTTCGGTGTTTTTTTTTCTGGAACGTTCCCAAAAGGTTACAAATAATTTTGCAGAAGATCACTAGGTGGCGATATATATCCAGCAGCAGATTACTGTGACGCATGAGCTTAATATTCAACTACTTTAATATACCCTATATTTATATTAAACATTGCAAGCATTAACTGGCACTCAATTCTACTAGCCAGCACAGAGATGCTAACCATAAACAGTTTTTAAACAACGTAACACCAGATGGTTTCAAGGACCTTTGCAAAGTGTGGTCTGCAGTATCTAGTTCTTAACCATGATCTATGTTAATACCTGCACTGGGACATGGTTATAGTAAAGCAATGTATTAATTGTCCTATATATATTGTAGTTTAGGTTCTCTCATAAATTAGAGTATGGACCACACTTTTCTGTTAGGAGTGGATTGAGTGCAGGGGTCTCAGCAACACTGTATTTCCCCAGCTGTATTTTCCTCCAGCTAGTTATAAATTATTTTAATCATCTGACACTTTTAGGGGTGACATTCCCTCATGTAATACTATAATTTAAAAAAAGAAAACTTTGCTCCACCAGCTAAACATATCTTTAAGTTAAAGAAGAATTCCAGGTATGGATATTTTATACAAAGTTGCAGCCTGGACCAATGTAACTATATGTATATATTAAAGTGTTACACCTCGTATATGTTTATATATGTATATACACTGCTCAAAAAAATTAAAGGAACACTTTTTAATCAGAGTATAGCATAAAGTCAATTAAACTCCTGGGTATATTGATCTGGTCAGTTAAGTAGCAGAGAGGGTTTTTGATCAGATTCAGCTTCTTTGGTGTTAATGAAATAACAGGTACACTGAATGGGTAACAATGAGATGACCCCCAAAACAGGAAAGATTTTACAGGTGGAAACCACTGACATTTTTTCCCCTACTAATCTTTTCTGACTGTTTTTCACTAGTTTTGCATTTGGCTAGGGTCAGTGTCACTACTGGTAGCATGGGGCGATACCTGGACCCTACAGAGGTTGCACAGACAGTCCAACTCCTCCAGGATAGCACATCAATTTGTGCAAATGCCAGAAGGTCTCAGGAGCATGGAGGATATTCTAGGAGACAGGCAGTTACTCTAGGAGAGCTGCACAGGGCTGTAGAAGGTCCTTAACCCATCAGCAAGACTGGTATCTGCTTCTTTGTGCAAGGAGGAGCAGAATGAATGAGCTCTGCCAGAGCCCTACAAAATGGCCTCCAGCAGGCCACTGGTGTGAATGTCTCTGACCAAACAATCAGAAACAGTCTTCATGAGGGTGGCCTGAGGGCCTGACATCTTCTAGTGGGCCCTGTGCTCACTGCCCAGCACCATAGAGCTTGATTAGCATTTGCCATTGAACACCAGAATTGGCAGGTCCGCCACTGGCGCCCTGTGCTTTTCACAGATTAGAGCAGGTTCACCCTGAGCACATGTGACAGACATGAAAGGGTCTGGAGAAGCCGTGGAGAGCGTTATGCTGCCTGTAACATTGTTCAGTATGATCGTTTTCGTGGTGGGTCAGTGATGGTCTGGGGAAGCATATCCATCGTGGGACTCACAGACCTTTTCAGGCTAGACAATGGCACCCTGACTGCCATTAGGTATCAGGATGAAATTCGTGGACCCATTGTCAGACCCTTTGCTGGTGCAGTGGGTCCTGGGTTCCTCCTGGTGCATGACAATGCCCTGCCTCGTGGTGAGAGTATGCAGGCAGTTCCTGGAGGATGAAGGAATTAATACGATTGAATGGCCCCCATGCTCGCCTGACCTAAATCCAATAGAACACCTCTGGTATATCATGTTTCGTTCCTTCCAACGCCACCAGGTTGCACCTCAGACTTTCCAGGAGCTTAGTGATGCCCTGGACCAGATCTGGGAGGAAATACCCCAGGACACCATACATCATCTCATTAGAAGCATGCCCCGATGTTGTCAGGCATGCATACAAGCACGTGGGGGTCATACAAACTACTGAGTACCATTTTGAGTTGCTACAATGAAATTTCAGCAAAATGGACTAGCCTGCTGCATAATTTTTTCACTTTGATTTACGGGGTGTCTTTGAATTCAGTCCTCTGTAGGTTGATAATTTTCATTTCCATCCAACGATGGGGCATCCTTACGTTTCTAACACATTACCCAGTCCATATCAGTATAGATATCCAGCATGATATTTTTCCCCATTGAGATCTGATGTGTTTTCAAAGTGTTCCTTTAATTTTTTTGAGCAGTGTATATATACTATACCTGGCCGAAGACCCTGGATGCTGGAAATCAGTAGATACCACTACTACAGTGATCTTGCTTCCGGGTCCCTTGCTGAGCGGCTGCAGTGTTTAGTGTAGAATTTCAGCACCACCAAGTACTGCAAATGGGGAAATACAGAAAGGTAACGGCATGTCATATGTTATGGAAGCAAGAGGCAGTGTTGTTTACCTTCAAACTAAATAGGTGTGAAGAATCAGTCCCTTTCGGAAGATGTCTATATCAAGATGATAACATCTTTTCAGCCCTAAGGCAAAAATGGATGTGAAGTTAAAGAAAAATATTACAGTTCAGAATTTGTCTGCAAGCCAAAGAGGTATTAAAGTGGTTGTAAAGGCAGAAGGTTTTCTACCTTACTGCATTCTATGCAGTAAGGTAAAAAACTTTCTACATTCAGCTTCCCCTACAGTCCACCTAAATACATACCTGAATAATGGTGTCACTAGGGTTGGTGTCACCTGGTGTGGTAAACCATGGTGTCACCCCCCCCCCCCGGGCTCCCTACTGTCTAGCCTGCCACAGTGCCTTGCAGGGCGCTGGGCAGGTTAGTTTTGTAGTTTTGGGCCAGCAGCGCATGGTCATGGTGCGCACCCCAAACCGGCACAGGTAAATTATGTGGTTGGTGCCCGGAGAAGCTGCCACTGCCCTTGTCCTTGTGGGTCTACTATCCCTCTCTCATCCTGGCCACCATCTGAGTCCTCTCCCAGCACTGCATCAACTGCTGGCCTCTATGCCATGGTTCACTGCCTCCTCTGGGCTTAACTCCCCTTGATGGCAGCCCTGGATGGTGTCAACCAGGGCCGGACTGGGACAAAAAGAAACCCCCAGGCATTTTAGTCTGAGCAGCCCTTTTTGTTTGTTAAACCAAATTACAAATAATGACAGCTACCGGTTTCTCAAATGCTTGCCCTTATCGACTACGGTGTTCAATGACAATTGGACTGTGCACACTAGTGGTAGAGGAAGAAGTGAAGTATGTGCACACCACCAACAGAGGGACAGTTCTGTACACTGGTGATGGGTGGTGGGTACTCCAGCAAAATTAGGACAAGTATAGTATGCACAGTAGCAACAGTGGGGTATGGGTGATGGGGGCAGGCAGTGTGTGCACCAGCAACAGAGGGACAATTGGAGTTTGCACACCGGTGACAGAGGGACAGGTGACGAATGCACAAGGAACAGAGGGACAACAGTAATAGCCCTGTGCACTGGTGACAACGGTGTAGGTGGCATGTGCAATGGCACCAGAGGGTTGATTGAAGCATGCACGCCAGAAACAGCAACATAGACCGGTGGCAAAGGGGTAGGTGGCGTGCACACTGGCAACAGAGTGGATAACAGAGCTGGAGTGTGCACAGTGCCACAGGGACAGCAATGACAGCCCTGTTGACCAGTGACAAGGCGGTAGGCAACATGCACACTGGTGACAGAGAGACGATTGGGGTGCATGCATCAGGAACACAGCGATAGCCCTGTAAACCGGTAACAAGGGGTTAGGCGGCATGCACACTGGTGATAGAAAGACATCAGGAGTGTGCATGCCAAAAACACAGTGAGGCCCTGTAGACTGGTTAAGAAGAGGGTAGGCAGCATACACACTGGTGACAGCGAGACATCTAGAGTGTGCACTCCAGTAGCATGGCAACAGCCCTGTAGACTGGTAAGAAGGAGGTAGGCGGCATCTGTCCCTTTCTTATATCCTACTGTCTCCCTTCACCTGTCTCCTTGACACCCCCCTGTCTACTCTCATCTGTCCATTGCCATACTCACCGTGTCTTCCTCCCAGGGCACCCGGTGTTTGGTAGATAGAGATGGAGTGGTGGCAGAGGGTTCCTGCCAGAGTGCTGCAGCCCAAAAGCACAATCTAGAAGCGGCAGCAGCTGGAACCCTTAGCAGGGCTCATGTTGAGAATTAGCCGCTCATTCTCCTGGTGAACTGCATTAATCACTGCTGCTAGTGGGGTGGGGACATGCAGATCGGGAACAGGGAGCGGCTAATCACAGAGTGCCCAGCTACGCCTCCTCCCAATAACCATTTCTCAAACGGTCTGTCAGTTTAGTGAGTGAACGGGAGCAAATACAAGAGCCCAGAGAGAAGAGGATTAAACTCTCTGGAGCTCTCTCTCACATGAGCCAGCTCTTACAACATACGGCCCGGTGTGCCCTATGGCCACTCCGGGCCTGGTGTCACCCCTTTGGTGGGTGTCACCTGGGTGTGGTTTGCAAGGGGGAAGCTTGCCATTAACAATCCTCCACACCACTCGCTAGAAACAGGTGCTAGCCTAGATCATTGAACTGTGCAGGTAGATAAACGCTGGCGACTTGGATGGCTGCACTCTGAAAACAATAATCTGCTTTATTGTAATGATAACATCTTCAATAGTAAAAGCAAGACCTTGTGAGCTGAAGGAAAAGTCAATGCATTTTACGCAATCTCAGTGCTTTCTTATCTCACTTGCTCCTCATTGGTAACTGCTGCTGTCAATCAGAGCCAGTGATGAGGGTATGAACACACAGAACAAGGCTCAGAAGCAAGCATGCACGAGTGCCCCCATAGCACTTGCTACTTGCCACTTGGCTTGCTGTGGGGGCACTCGGCAGGGGACCAGAGAAGAGGAGGATTGGGGCTGCTGTATAAAATACCATTGCACAGAGCAGGTAAGTATAACATGTTTGTTTACAACCACTTTAAGTATGCTGTATTTATTATAAAATTGGCAGTGTTCACAAATTATAGTCCATGTGAGAATATCGAAATTTGCTTATGCTTGCAGTTGCTTTTTTTTTTTTTAATTGTAATTTTCAGAATTCTTACATTTGTTAAAAATCTGGAAACTTTCATGAAATTTTAAAGTGGAACTTTAAGCATAACAGCTTATATTTATAATTGTGATAAAAATAATATTCTTTCGCAAGGAACATATATTCTACATTAACCACTTGCCGCCCAGCCACTGTAGAAATACGGCGGCAGGCAGGCAAAACCACGTTTTAAAACGTGTGTTTTGTAAACAAATAGGGGGCGTGCACGAGGCGCGCCGCTGCCCTATCTGTCCCGCTGATCACTGCCGCGGATGTCAGTCACCGGGTCACAGCCAGTCCTTAGCGGCTGTTTCCCGGCGATCGGTGGTAAACAGTGACAGAGAGCACAGCTGCAGTAGCTGTGCTGTCTGTCACTTCCTTGTCAGTTCGAGAACGAGCTGATCGAGACAGAAGAGTTTCTCTCTCTCGATCAGCCTTGTCCCGTCCAGCACACACCCCCGCCCCCTAGTAAAACACTCCCCTCACTCAGATAACCCTTCCCTGCAAAATAAAGTTAACCCCTTCCTCCCCAGTGCTATTAGTACAGTGTCAGTGTTTTTCTTTTTGCACTGATCACTGTATTAGTGTTTTTGGGGATGTCAGTGACCCCAAGTCCCGCCATAAGTCGCTGGTCGCTGCCATAAGTCACTGATTGCTGCCATTATTAGTATACAAAAAACCCTAAAAATCCCAGTATCTTTTCCGCCATTTGTAAGCGCTATAACTTTCACGTAAACCAATTAATTTACACGTATTGTTTTTTTTTTTAGAAAAGACATGTCGCAGAATGCATTTTGGCAGAAATTTATGACTAAATTTTATTTTTGCATTTTTTTTTACTGGACATGTTTTATAGCAAAAAGTCCAAAATATTATTTTTTTTTTCCTCAAAATTGTCAGACTTTTTTTTTTATAGCGCAAAAAATAAAAACCCCACAGGCGATCAAATAAATACCACCAAAAGAAAGCTCAATTTGTGGGGAAAAAAAGAATTTAAATTTCATTTATGTACCATATTGCATGACCGCGCAATTGTCCGTTAAACTAGCGTAGCGCTGTATAGCAGAAAAATGGCGTAAGTTGCAGTATTTATACCATAGTTTGTAGACGCTATAACTTCCACACAAAGCAATCAATATACACTCATTGGGATTTTTTTTTACCAAAAACATGTAGCAGAATACATTTTGGCCTAATTTTATAACCAACTTTGAGTTTACCATATATTTATACTTCAAAATTTTTGGCCTTTTTTTGTTTATAGCGTGAAAAATAAAAAGAGCACAGGTGATCAAATACCACAGAAAGAAAGCTCTATTTGTGTGAAAAAAGGGCGTAAATTTCCTTTTGGTGCAGCATTGCATGACCGCGCAATTATCAGTTGAATTAGTGTGCTTAAATGTGCATGATACTCATGTACATAGGTGAGAAGCTAGCTTAAAGGAAACTTGTCATTAGGGAAACATGTTGGCTGCCATTGCTGACTTCCTTTAGAAAATGCCAATCGTCATGGGATCCTCTAACCACAGTAGAAATATGCAGCAGATGATTCTGATCTAGCCAGCCAGCATCTGGTATTAGGGTCTGTGTGGATAGGCTTTAGTCTTGTGTCAATGGTATCAGTTTGAGACTCCTCTGCGATCATTGAGAATTCACTTACATGACCTTCATGGAGGTTCTGCATTCCCATAAACTTGACCTGGAATTCATGTGATGGAGGTGAAGATTGTTCATCTAATCGGTTCCATGTGGATTGATTTTCTTCATTTACAGAGGTGATCTCTGTGTTTTTACTGAGAATCCATATCCACCTGAACCCGTCACAGATTATATTTCCAGCGCGGGAAGATGAAGTAACTTTCCCAACACAGTTGATCTATTTGTATGGATGAGTCTTTAATTCTGTATGTTACAAAGAAACAAGAAATTTCCAAGCACACTTACCAGATAGCCTGCAAAAAAAAACTCACGTTAAAAACAATTCACGTTAAAAACAAAGGGTTTAGTTGCACACATTTGCAAAGTGAAAGCTGCACTGCCTTGCCAAAGCGCCTGGAAGGAGCCTACCCCTCCCTAAAGGTGCAGGGACACAATTGAATCCCAGCAAGAATGCAATGGTATGCCAAATCCAAAAAGATGGCAATCGCCCCAACTTATAACTAGCTTTGGCAGTAATGTGCACAGGCATGGAAGGGCTTTGCACATTACAAACAAACAACTTCCAGCTAACCTGCAATAAAGAAAAAAAATTTGCCCTGTCTAAAAATTCACATTAAAAACATAGGTTTTGGTTCCACACATTTGCATATATATTTGGAAACCACACTGTCTCGTCAAGGCTCCTCTGTTTTTTACGATGCTAACTCTATACGTTGAAAGCCTCTAAGTTGGAGCATATATAGTAATGGATAAATCGAGGGCAGATATTCCAGAACAGTAGCCCCCAAATCATTAGGTATAGCTGCTTCTTGTATGCCCGGCATGCAAATATTGTTCCTGTAATGTCTATTTTCACAGTCCTCTAGTTGTTACCACAGATAGCTCAAGCTCTGTTGTTGAATAGCGTAAGTGTTATGAACCACTTATATGGATGAGGCTTAACTCTGAATGTACCTTTGCAATGTCCTCTATTTTGTCAAAGACGTGTTGGAAATTACTTAGGGGAATCTTTAATGCCCTTAGCATGGGTGTCCTCCATGTTATAAAACATGTAGGTATATGAAGGATGTACAATATGTAAGGGGTCTTCCAAATGTTTCCTCACACATATATAGAATAGAGTTTAAAAAAGTGCAGAAAATTTTTGAAGAACCCTTGTAGTTACTCAATTGAATTAGTGGGGGATTTCCATGTCTGATTCTGCTCTGAAAAGGGAAACTGAGAAAAATCACCACTGTGATGAGAAGCTGTTGTTTTAGCACAAGAGCTCCAGTGGGCAGAAAAGCCATGTTCAGGCAGCATCATCTTGGAAGGCACAGAAAAAAGAACTAAGCCAAGAGTCTTGGGTTGTGGGGCTTCAGGTGCTGATCCAGAGGAACTCTGTGATCCCTTAGGGAAGCAGCGACACATGCATGAGAGCAGGTTGGTCAGCTGTAAGTTGTTCCCTCTCTCTTTGTATTGGCCAGGTACGTTTATATATTTTTTTACAATATGGTAGGGAGATGGTTAGTACAATAAGTGACCAGCAGAGTACCTACATATGATTGTAGGTATTTATATAATGCCAACAATTTACACAGTGCTTTACATATTTATATTGTACATTCCCATCAGCCCTCAAGATTTTTAAAGTCTAAATCCCTAAGGTTGGCCATATATGGGTGTTTTTTGGCTGATCAAAAAAAAAAAAAAAAACGAATCCCTATCCACATAAATGAGGAAGATGTACACATCCTCATTGGTCCATGACCAATCACAGCAGGTCACATGACAGTTGTATACAATGGAGAGCTTCATTCATGCCATCCATTGTATACTAGTGTGCCTAGCTGTGAATGGTCACAGCGATCACATGCACAAGCTGGGCCAATCACAGCCCAGCTGTGTCATGTGATTAGCCATGGCCAAATCTAAGCACAGCTAAGCACAAAAAAAAAAAAAAACCCTGAATGAATCGATGTCATTTAGGTAAATGCTTGCTTGTAGCAAAGTAATTCTTTGCTATAAGCAAATTGTGTTAAAAAAAAAATACTGATCACTTCCCCAAAGTAGTACAATGTTACTATGGTAACATTGTACTACTTTGGTCATAGTGAAATATGAAAAAAAATCTAAAGAAAAAGAATGTAATAAAAAATGAAAAATAATAAAAAAATAAAAAAAATTATATATATTTTTTTTCATGCTGTCACTAGTCAGTGTCCCTGATCACCGCCATGCCAGTTATATGATGATGCTGTACTGCACTGGTGACAGTATGTAAAAAAAAAAATAGTGAAAATAATTTTTTACATTTTTTCATTTTCTGAAAAATTATGACAAAAAAAATACAACTTCAAAAAACTCTCCATGCCTCTTATGAAGTACGTCGGACTGTCTACTTTGCAAAAAGGGGTAATTTGGGGGATATCTGTACTGTTCTGACATTCTTGGACCTCAATAAATTAGATTGGCTGTCAGTACTTCAGGATTGATCAATATTCAGATCTATACCATAGTTTGTGAACTCTATAACTTTCCTACAAACTAAATAATACATCCTAATTTGGGTTATTTTCACCAAAGACATGTAGCAGAATACATCTCGGCCTAAATTTATGAAGAACAATTATTTATTTGCAAACTTTTATAACAGAAACAAAGAAAAATGTGTTTTTTTTTCAAAATGTTCAGGCTTTTTTTGTTAATTTAGCAAAAATTAAATACCCCAGCAGTGATTAAATACCACCAAAAGAAAGCTCTAGTTGTGTGAAGAAAATGATAAAATTTTAGTTTGGGTACAATGTTGTATGACCGTGCAATTGTCATTCAAAGTGTGAGAGCGCTGAAGTCTGAAAAATGGCCTGGGCAGGAAGGGGGTAAAAGTGCCCGGTATAGAAGCAGTTAAATACCACAAAAGAAAGCTCTATTTGTGTGAAAAAAGTATAAAAATTTCATATGGGTACAATGTTGCATGATGGTGCAATTGTCATTCAAAGTGTTACAGCACTGAAAGCTGAAAATTGGCCTGGGCAGGAAGGGGGTAAAAGTGTCCAATAGGCAAGTGGTTAAGGCTGCTGTCACACTGGGGAGTTTTTGTGTTAAAAAAAGCACAAGAAAAGCTCATGAAAAATGCTTCCCTGTGTATGTCTACACCATTGCGGTGTAAAGAAATGTTTTTACACTTGGGCATTGTGCTTTCATTGCAGTGTAAAAAATCCTGCTTGCAGCATTTTTAGAGCATGTTTATTCAGTTAAAAAAAATACATCGAAACGCCTCTTCCCTTTGAAATCAATGGAAAGCATGTCAAAAACACACTGAGAAGCGTTTTTGGATAATTTTTTAAGTCACATGTCCTTTAAAAAGCGCACCGAAAGTGAGATAAAAACACATGTGTTTTTTTTTTTTTTGCGGCGGATCAGTGTGAAAGTAGCCGTATTTTCAAGGCTTAACTAAATAAGCTGAAGCTAACAGCTGATTGGTTACTTTACACAGCTGCTCCAGATTCTGTCTGAATTTTTATAAATTCCCCCTCACTGTGTTTTCCATACAAAGTGTGCACAGGAAACAAGCTAAGGACTTGACATTTGCCCACTGTAAGGACAGCTAGCTGACTCAAGCTGGGTATGTACCAAAAGTCACCTGGTTCAGCAGGAAGCAGCCAACTTTCAGTATGTGTATATTGTCTGTTCAACAGAAGCCAGTCATGCTGGAAAACCAGCATTTGATCAGCCTTGCAGCCAATAGCTGCAAGTGCTGATCAGTGTATCCTGACGAAGGGGGGAGTCCCACTGTCAGAATACAAAGACACAGTGAGAGAGATCTGTGCATCGATATCACATGTGTGATCACATGTACAGATATCCCTCGCTTAACGACCTACCTGGTTAATGTATTTTCGCACTTACAACAGCTTTTTTCGGCTCGGACTTACGACCCGCCCTCAGACTTACGACCCACTGTTTGGACTTGCAACCCTGCGGGGGGACATATGACGATAAACTAAGTGGCACTGCAGCCTATGGTGGATCTTCTTGTGAAGCGGCAGTATGGCCTATGGTGGCTTGTTTGTGGCCTAGGGTGTCTTTTCCGGCCTATGGTGGCTTCTGTGCAGTCTATGGTGGCTTCTTTAGTGGCTTTTTCTACTCCACAAATTCCACAGATTTCTCGGTGAGTACTGTAATGTCTTCAGTATGTACTGTACTGTATGGACAGTACTGTACAGTATGTGCATGGTGTTGCCTGCCATTCTTAGCCACCCTGGTCATTGCTGTTTCTCTGATGCTCAGCCCAGGTGGTACCATACTTGCCAACTGTCCCTTATTTTCAGGGACAGTCACACTTTTTACTCATCTCTCCCTGGCAGGCTCTGTGTCCCTGAAACTGTTTGAAACTGTCACTTCTACCCAGCAATGCTCTGTTAGAGTACAGTATTCAAGACCATTCATAAGTAATTCAGGTAGTGCATTACGATTTCAGTGTAATATTCCCCCTTACATTGTTTGATGATATACATCTCGTAGAACCACACCCATTTAAATTAATTCCCACCCCTAATTAACATACATTCTCTTCCTACCATGGCTTGCTGGATGCAGAGCAGAAAAAAAGTCCCTGAAAATTATTTTTGAAATGTTGGTGACTATGTGGTACCTGTACAGTAGTGTGACAATGTACAGTACAGCACATGTACTTTTTTTTTTGAACAGTACAGTAGTATTTTGAGATCTGGGTACCTTATTCTGTATGTACTTTATTATGTACCCCTTGGCACAAGATGTCATCCAAACACAAAAACAGGAATTCTGCAGGAGAGAGCAGCAAGACAAAAAGGAAGTCTGTTGATCTTGTACTAAAAATGAAGATCATAAAAGACTATGAAGCTGGTGAAAAAGTTAAAGCCGTAACAGAGGACTTAAATCTGGTGCATTCAACCATTTCAACAATCCTGAAGGATAAAGACAAAGTGAGAGAGGCAGTGAAAGCATATACAGGTTTGAAAACCATAATAACTAGCCAGCGGAAAGGCCTCATTCATGAAATGGAAAAATTATTGCCAATGTGGTTTTATCACCAGATACAAAAAAGAATGCCAATGAGTTTTGCAATCATTCAAGCCAAGGCACTCCGTTTTTTCCAGACTTTGAAGGCACGTGAAGGTGAAACATCAATGGAAACCTTAACAGCAAGTCATGGATGGTTTCAGTGGTTTTGTCACAGGTTCAAGCTGCAGATGTAGAAGCAGCACAACGTTTTCTTGACCAGTTTGATAAAATCATAGAGGAAGGCGGCTACTTTCTAGAACAAATCTTCAATGTGGATGAAACCGGCCTTTTTTAGAAGAAAATTCCTGAAAGGCCCTACATATACAAAGAAGCTAAAACAATGCCTGGCTTTATGGCTTTTAAAGATAGAGTCACATTGTTGTTGGGAGGAAATGTTAGTGAATTCAAATTAAAGCCTTTCCACATCTATGGCTCTGAGAACACTCCTGCATTAAAGCATATTAGTAAGCGCACACTGCCCGTTTACTATAGAGCTAATAACAAGGCCTGAATGACGCAAGCTTTATTTGAAGATTGGTTCAGCAACTGCTTTATACCCTCAGTGAAGTGTTACTGTGAAGAATAGAGTGTTTCTTTTAAAATTCTACTCCTGCTTGATAATGCCACCTACAGCATCTTGATGATCTACACCGAGCGATAAAGGTAGTGTATTTACCAAAAAATACAGCTGCTATCTTACAGCCCATGGATCAGGGGGCTATAGTTACCTTCAAAGCACACTATTTCTGCACAACTTTTTCCAAAGCTATAGCAGCAACAGAAAACAATGAAGTAACCCTTCTTGATTTCTGGAAATCATATGACATTTTAGACTGCATTAAAAACATTGAAGCAACTTGGGAAGGAGTGACAAAAAACTGTATGCAAGGCGTTTGGAAAAAATGCCTAAAAAATTTTGTGCATAATATGGAAGCATTTGACAAATATTTGGATATGTGAATCTCATAAACGAAGCAACTGTGGAGCTTAATATGGAGGTTGATGTGCAAGATATCGAAGAATTAGTGGAATATACTGAGGAAGAGCTGAGTGCAGAAGATTGAATAGAGTTGGAAGGACAGGAACACTTAGAAGAAGACAGAATTTATGAAGTACCAAAGAGGTTCACTGCAAAGGGATTAGCAGGTGTGTTCTCAAAAGTCTATGCAGCTATGTTAGAACTAGAGGCTATGGATCCAGATGTTGAACAGTTCACAAAAGTTGAACGGCAAATGAGCAAAGTTTTATGATGCTATCATGAAATTTATGAAGAAGAAAAGAAAATTACAAAACAGCACTATAACAGGATTGTTCTCACAAGCTACACCCAGGACCCTTACTTCTACTTTGTCATCTCCCTAAGGCTGGCCATACATTATACAATTTTCTTGAGAATTTTGCTTTAGATTTACCAAAAACCATATAATATGAGGTCAAACCTAAAACAACACTTTTAATTGTATCCAATTAGGCAGGCCCTTGCATTACATAGTTGAAGGTAAATCTAAAGGAAATTGAGCAGAAATTGGACAGAAAATTGTAAGAAGATTGTATAATATATGGCCAGTCTTACCCCAGCCTTCTACATCTCCTAATCATATGTCCACTGATGACACTGATGAGGACTTTGAAGGATTTGACGACTAAAATGTTATCTTCAATGTCTTTTGTTTTTTTTTCCCATTCTGTACATCTTGTTTACAGAGCTTTACTGTTTTTTGTTTTTTCTTTTTGGACAGTGCACCCAATTTTTTATTGTTGTATAGTACAGGTACTGCACAGTTGTTTTAAGTTCTGTTATACATTACAGTACAGTACTTTATACTGTGTAAGAGTTATGCAAATAAAAGCAAATTCATCAAGTTGGAGTTTCCTTTGTCCATTTCTTTGTTCTGAATATTGTAATGTACATACTAAATACAATTGCTAGTTTAACCACCTCCCGCCTGCCATATAGTAATATGACGAACGCAAGGTAGTTCTCTTGTTCTGGGAGGACGTCATACGTCTTCCTCCCATTCTCACCGCGCATGCGCGGCTCAGGGAGCGCACAGTGCGGCGATCGGCGGTACACTGTGTCCGGATCACCGATCACGGAAAGAGCCGAAGATGTCGGCTCGGTCATGTGATCAGCTGTGTCCAATCACAGCTGATCACATGTAAACAGGGAAATGCCGGTTATCGGCATTTCTCTCCTCTCTCACGTGACAGCTCGAGAGGAGAGCCGGTAATCGGTATTCCTCGGAGGGGACATGTGCACAGATCATCGGGGCACTGATGATCAGTGTGCCCTGATGATCAGTGTAGCCCCAGCAGCGCCACCTGTCAGTGTCCATCAGTGCCTCATGCCAGTGCCCATCAGTGCCACATCAATGCCACATATCAGTGCCTACCAGTGCACATCAATGCCACATATCAGTGCCCATCTGAGCTGCCTTTCAGTGTCACCCATCAGTGCCAGTCAGTGCCACCTATCAATGCCAATCAGTGTCACCTATCAGTGCCACCTATCAGTGTGCATCAGTGCCTCCTATCAGTGCGCAATAGTGCTGCCTAACAGCGCCAGTCAGCGCCGCCTAACAGCGCCAGTCAGTGCCGCCTATCAGTGCTGCCTATCAGTGCCATGTATCAGTGCTGCCGTTCAGTGCCCATCCGTGATGCCTGTCAATGCCCATCAGTGCCACCTACCAGTGCTTCCTCATCAGTGGCACCTATCAGTGTCAATCAGTGCAGCCTATCAGTGCCCATCACTGCAGCCTCATTAACGCATATCATTGACGGAGAAAAATCACTTATTTACTAAATTTTATAACAAAAACTAGGAAAAAACTTTTTTTTTTCAAAATTTGCAGTGGTTTTTGGTTTGTTTAAGAAAAAATAAAAATAAATTTAGTAGAATAAATTTAATAAATAGATTAAATACCACCAAAATAAAGCTCTATCTGTCACAAAAAAATGATAAAAATTTAATATGAGTACAGTGTTGCATGACCGCGCAATTGTCATTCAAAGTGCAACAGCGCTGAAAGCTGGAAATTGGCCTGAGCAGGAAGGGGGTATAAGTGCCCGGTAGGCTAGCGTTAACTACCAAACTTGCTTAACAGCCAGTCTCCCAGAACGTAACTCGGTCGTTAAGCAAGGGATACCTGTATACCATGCTTTACTTCACTAAAATCCCCTCTGTCGGGTTTTTACTGCTGTCTGTATCCCAACTAGTAATTTATCCACTTGTATTCTTCTCAATGATCATTGTTACAGGGACAGAAAGAAAAGCTGGCCATACAATGTTAGTTCCTTCTTCCAAAGCATGCTAATCCTTAACCACTTGCCGCCCACTCACAGTAAATGTACTGGGAACAGACGGCAGGTGCAGACTTGGCTAACATAAAAATCCATTCATTGCTTGCTACCAGGTTTGATCCTGCATGCGCTCCCCTCACTGACCTGTGCTGTGATTGGACACAGCATGATTTTGTCAGCAGGTTTCAGCCAATGTTTTATGGCTTAGACCTGCTGATCTGCTGTGGCCAGTCACAGCACAGAGCTCTGTATTTACAAACACACAGGATTCTGTACATAGAGCAGTGATCTAGCTGTTTATTCTCCCTGAAAAGCATGGAGAAAAAACAGCCAGATCTTTAGTGAAAGCAGCACATATTACACACATTACACTTGTTAGGCACACAGTTAACCCTTTAATTGCCCCTTGATGTTAAACCCTTCCAGATCACTGTCATTAGTACAGTGACAGTGTACTGTATTAGCAATGATCACTGTATTAGTGTCACTGGTGATGTCACTGTCAGTTAGTGTACCTCCCAGCAAGGGTTTGTTAGTGCCAGATTGCTTTCCACACTTTCACAGTTCTTCTCTAAGTCGTTGATCACCGCCATTACCAGAATAGTGTCATAGCTGTGTAAATTCCAGTATATATACTATAGTTTGTAGACACTATAACTTTCACAAAAAAAATTTGTATACACTTATTGGGATTTTCTTTTACCATTATACATTTTAGAATACATTTATGAAGCTATTTTATTTTGTTTTTGTTTTTATTTTTTAATTTTTGTTTATATAATAACAAATAAAAAACCCAGTGGTGACCAAACACCACCAAAAGAAAGCTCTATTTGTGTGAAAAAAATTATAAAAATGTAATTTAGGTACAGTGTTGCCAAATAGCAAAAAATGTCATGGTCATGAAGTGGGTAAAACCTTTCGAAGGTCAAGTGGTTAAAAGCAGTTTATTATCAACAAGGCTAAAATCAAGTCATGACAGACATGCTAACGTATTTTGGCCACTGAAGCCTTACTAATCATATTTGTCTGTCAGACCCTCTAATGCAAGCCATAGATGGGTCGAAAATCGGCTGATTTTTCTTTAAAAAAACGAAAAATCGGTCGTTCAAGCGACCGACGTAACCAGCAACGGTAAAAAAAAAATCGGCCGATTTTCATCCCATCTACAGCTGGCAAAAAGTGTCCCTGCAGAGAGCTCCGCTATTTCTTTGACAGCTCCTTGACATTTATAGCGGCTGCAACAATGTATCTATTTCTATCCATTTAGGATACAGATGTTTTTATTCGGAAACAAATAGATACATTGTTGCAGCCGCTATAAATGTCAAGGAACTGTCAAAGAAATAGCGGAGCTCTTTGCAGGGACACTTTTTGCCGGACTGGAATTCCTCTTCTTCTTCATCCTCTTCTTCCTCTTCTTCATCCTCTTCATCTTCCTCTTCTTCTTCATCTTCCTCTTCTTCATCCTCTTCTTCTTCTTCTTCTGCTTCTTCTACTTCTTCTTCATCCTCTTCTTCATCTTCATCCTCTTCTTCTTCTTCATCCTCTTCTTCTTCTTCTTCATCCTCTTCTTCTTCTTCTTCATCCTCTTCTTCTTCATCCTCTTCTTCATCCTCTTCTTCATCCTCTTCTTCTTCTTCATCCTCTTCTTCTTCTTCATCATCCTCTTCTTCTTCATCCTTTTCTTCATCCTCTTCTTCTTCTTCTTCATCCTCTTCTTCATCTTCTTCATCCTCTTCTTCTTCTTTTTCCTCTTCTTCTTGCTCTTCTTCTTCATCATCCTCTTCATCATCCTCTTCTTCATCCTCTTCTTCTTCATCATCCTCTTCTTCTTCATCCCCTTCTTCTTCATCTTCTTCTTCTTCATCCTCTTCTTCTTCATCTTCTTCTTCTTCCTCTTCTTCTTCTTCCTCTTCCTCTTCTTCATCCCCTGCTTCTTCATCATCCTCTTCTTCTTCCTATTCTTCTTCATCCTCTTCTTCTTCATCCTCCTTTTCTTCATCCTCTTCTTCTTCTTCATCCTCTACTTCTTCTTCATCTTCTTCTTCATCCTCTACTTCTTCTTCTTCTTCTTCCTCCTCTTCTTCTTCCTCTTCTTCATCCTCTTCTTCTTCTCCTTCATCCTCTCCTTCTTCTTCATCCTCTTCTTCTTCTTCCTCTTCTTCATCCTCTTCTTCATCCTCTTCTTCATCCTCTTCTTCTTCATCCTCTTCTTCTTCTTCATCCTCTTCTTCTTCTTCATCCTCTTCTTCTTTTTTCCTTCTCTTTTTGTCTTCCTCTTGCAGGTCACTGCTCATGCGCAGATTTTTTTTATCGGTAAAAAGATCGGCCGATTTGCCCATCATTGCCGCAAAAATCGGCCGATTTTTTTTCCAACTTTACCGATAAAATTTTTTTGCCAAAATACCAAAAAACGGCCGAACAATTAGCCCACTAACGATCCGAAAATCGTCCGATTTTATTTTCGGCCGAAAAATCGGCCGATTTTTGACCCATCTATGGCCTGCATTAGTCACAAATAAATACAAACAACCCCTTGTACAACAAGGGGAGGGGTTACATAGCACCAGCTGTATTAAATTGTAATCAAAAAGGCTACAAAACAACATACAGAACAACCACACAAATGGACAAATGCTACACCTAGAACATTTTCCACATGCATTCACATAAACTACATTACATGTATTGTAATTGACATATTGTTTGATCTGAAAATTTTCCCCAGTAGCCATAGAAACTATTTATTTGCTTTTAAGGCCTGTTCACACTGGAAAGCAGTGCGAGAAAGACACTATCTGTGCACGCTCCCCCACAGCACACATGATCACACTGCCCTTGCGAGACATGCTCAGGTGCCAAATGTTAATGGAACCCCACATGCATCTTGCAAACTCAGCACATGTGACCACCAAGCTGCATGGTACCACAGTAACATGTGGCTTGGTGCAGTGTGATTTTAAAAAGTAGATCTTGCACTACTTTATGCAAGTACTAGTGCATTCAAATTAATAGGCTGAAATTTTGTGTAGCTGTTTTTATCAAATTGAAATACTTACCCTCTTCTTTTTTTCTGCTCCTAAATGACTCCTCCACTATTTTCTGTTTCAATATTTTTATTGCAAATTAACATACAATTAAATAACTGTACAGCTATAGGCCCCTGATGGCCACACAAAAGGATCTTGCAGCACAGGCAAGACACAGAAATGACATAAAAGTAATATACATCAGCGACATATAGATTAAGTGTAGCAAGTCCAGATATCCCAATCCACCCTGAAGCAGAAAGTACTAGGATAGGTCAACAGCAGGCACAGAGGAATGGAGATGCTGAATCTATGGGAGCAATCCAAATGTGCCAAAGCCTAAGGTCTGTTTTCCTATATATCAGGCACAAGAAGAATAGAGTGCTACACAATTTGTCTTTGAATCATAATATGACGTCAAGCCATCAAAGGACAAACTGTGCAAAAAAAGATAGAAAAAATTAAAAGGGAGTAAGAGAGAACAAGGGAAGAGACAGAATCCACCCACGCGACAAGCTTGCCCATTCCAACAAAGAGGAGGTGATATTAAAATGTAGTTGGTAGGTAGCTAATCCATGGGTTCCAAACTCACTCAAACTTGGTAGAGTTATCATGCAGGATGCTGACCATTTTCTTGTTGATCGTGATCCATGAAATTTATGTTTCAATAATACTAAGTCCACCACCGGGCTCTTCCAGGCAGTTGCGATTGCAATTTTGGCTGCCAGGAACATGAAATAGATTAGGGTCTGAGCGGATCTGTAAACTCCATCAGTGGGTTTGTTGAGCAGCGCATTTCTGGGGTTTTTAATGTCATTAATCATAGTCACCGTGAAGATCGGGGAATTAACTCGTATCCAGTACCTTTTAACTTTAGGGCACGTCCACCATTCATGGACCATCGTTCCCACTTGCACACATCCTCGGAAACAAAGCGAGGAGGAGCTAGGGTACATTGTTGACAAATTGGTCCTGGACCAAATACTGTCCTCCGCTATTTTGGCTGGAACTCAATTGCATGATTGAGGTCTACTCTACAATTTTAAAACTGGCCTTTATGTCTAATTGCTTTTTTAAAGTTTTCTCTCTTAGTGTATCTTAGTTAGTTTTGTATAAAACCACAATGATAGTGCTATAATAGCTTATGTAAGAATATAGAAATTTTTTACCTATGGAGGTCTGTGGAATGGCAGTGTAGTGCCCTCCTAGTTATCCAGGGGGAGCTAGCTAATTCTTTTTTAGTTAGAAGGCTGAGTACCAGCCAGGGATATAGAGAGGTCAAATTTGGGTCAGGACTGAGAGGCTCTGCAGATAGGTTCCCTGATCTAGAGACTCGGTAAAGAGAAATTGAACCTGCTCAGTAGCAGGAGAATTTGGGTGGAAGATGGAGTGAGCAGGATGGTGTCTGGAGCCTTGGAGGGGGTCCATGAGAGGGGCCTATCTACAGGCAGAGGAGCTGGAAGGGAGGATATCTTGGCCTGAACCGTCCCTGAACAGAGGACAACCTCAGAAGCGGGGAAGGAGCCAGCCCAGCATAAGGCCTGAAGGCAGCCACCAACCTACATGCTTGCAGGAGAGAGTGAGTAATCCCACACCCCCTGGGCCAGATAAGGGGAGAGGGCATTCTGGTAGGAAATCTGACTAGCCCACATCTGGAACTGCTGATCTTAAAGTGGCAGCTTGTGGGGGGTCCCCTTGCTCAGGGATTCCCTCGGGCAGCTGGGTGAAGAGGAGATTTCATCTTGGGTCTGAGTTGGTACATCGGGAGCGGCTAGATAGCTCTCCAAAGAAGAACAACCCTTCTGAGGATTTATACATAGTTCCAAGAAGTTGCCTTTAAGGAAATGCGTGTTGTCTGGCTGTGCAGGACTATAGGGGGACCTAAATCTTCAGAGAGTCCTAAGGGGATAGTGGTACAGTATGATAGAAAACCAGTCAGATGGGGTCCTGGTAAAGACACGTTTAAGACCTGACATGGAACACAGTAGAGTTAGACTTTGACTATCAGAAGTCAGTGCTCACCAAACTTGTGCTGATCTATATTTTATATTAGAGATCTTTAACAACTACTGAACAAAAAAAGACATACAACAGTGCCAAATGACTCATACTGGTACAGGAAATGTGCATGCATATTGTGTACAAGATTGATAGCTTTTACACCAGCAGCGAGCTCCAGTGGAACCTGCGGGGCTGGAGTATGGCTACCTGCTCTTACAATGTTCTGCCCTTTTCTTTACATTAATGGAAGCCAGATCAGAAAGTGGAAGTGAAAGGCATTATGAGTTCATGTGAATGTCTCTGATTGTAGAAGTGATTGTAGTACTCTAAAGGTCTCTGATGGCAGTGTTACAAGAGATTCTGAGGTTAGAAAAACTCAGTCTGATGGTGCTCAGAACCTGAACATTAAAGAAAAACTCCACTAATCATTTCAAGGTACTTTGACCACAAAAAAAACACCCCACCCTTACAGAAAAACATTTTTTCAAGGAGCTTGGTGTTAAAAAGATTCTTGCTCAGTTTTAAACATGTAGCAGAATTTGAGACAGATGTACTTTCATGTGCCTGTATCCTAAAGACCCCTGTCTGATTTGTATGGTGGCTGTGGAAACAGGTAAGTAGCACCAGGCCCGCTGATTACTCAAAAGGATTCTACTATACAATTTTGAGAAGGAGGGGGCTTTTTCTTGACAAATCCACCTGTCATTTTATAGTATCCGTGTCTGTTGTCTTTCTTTCTCTGTATGCCATAGGTGTCAGTAATTGAGTTGGGCACAAAAACAGCATACCTCCCAAATATACTTAAGCAAGGTGGGCCTATTCTCTATTGTTCTGATTGTCTTGTTTAGGAAATTAGCTAATTTGCATATTACATATATCTTTTTAGAAGATCAGATAAATCAAGGTTATAACACAGGATTCTCAACTAAATAGGGTGAGGGGCTCCAGGCGGTTTGATTAACGCAGAGGGAACTGGTTTTTCAGTTTCCTCGTTGGTTTGTAAAGTCCGTTTTGGGACCTGGGGCATAGAGATTTCGAAGTGATTTGGGTGGGATGAAATCTCCAATCCTGGGTCCATGTTTTCAGAACCCACAGCACACTAATTGGACAGGTGGGTGCTGGCCTTTTTGTAGAGGACTAACCATGGTTTTTGGCTCCACCTTCCTGAGGAGTCCATGTGGATGCAAGCGAGCAGCCACAAATGTGCATTACAGAGTAATCTGACAGAGCAGACAGGGCCCAAGCCTGTGGGCTGGAGAAGCAAGAATGCTGTGAAAGGGCGCTAACCAAGGTGCAGCGTTTTGTATGTGAATTGTCAAGAGGACCGAGGCATAAAACCTGAGCAGCGGTAATGGTACAGAGAGCCAGGAAGCTGAATCTTTTTTGTTTGGCATTGATGGTGGATACCCCTGCATAGGAAACCTATATTGTATGCAACTTTCTTTTAAATAAAATTGGGCAAAAAATGGCCCATTAAAAAGAAGAAAGCAAGTGGTTGTGTGCTTTAACCACTTGAGCTCCTGAGGATTTACCCCCCTTAATGACATGGCATTTTGTTGCTGTTTGGCGCTGCACTAATTCAAATGATAATTGCGCGGTCATGCAATGCTGTACCCAAATGAAATGTACGTCCTTTTTTTCACACAAATAGAGCTTTCTTTTGATGATATTTTATCATCATCTGTGCGCTTTTTATTTTTTGTGCTATAAACAAAAAAAACACAAAAATTTAAAAAAAAAACAATATTTTCTACTTTCAACTATAAAAAATACATCATAAACTCAAAGTTAGTCATAAATGTAAGCCAAAATGTATTCTGCTACATGTTTTTGGTAAAAAAATCCCAATAAGTGTATATTGATTGCTTTGTGTGAAAGTTATAGCGTCTACAAACCATGGTATAGATACTGTAATTTATGCCTTTTTTTGC
The DNA here is from genome assembly GCF_062004578.1 of Staurois parvus. Classification (NCBI taxonomy): domain Eukaryota; kingdom Metazoa; phylum Chordata; class Amphibia; order Anura; family Ranidae; genus Staurois; species Staurois parvus. The sequence goes on from NW_028317941.1 coordinate 19,487,127, forward strand.
TATACAGCGCTGCACTAATTCAAATGATAATTGCGCGGTCATGCAATGCTGTACCCAAACAAAATTTACGTCCTTTTTTTCACACAAATAGAGCTTTCTTTTGGTGGTATTTTATCACCTATGCGCTTTTTTTTTTTTGTGCTATAAACAAAAAAAACACAAATTTTGAAAAAAAAACTATTTTCTACTTTCAGCTATAAAAAATATATCGTAAACTCAAAGTTAGTCATACATTTAAGCCAAAATGTATTCTGCTACATGTTTTTGGTAAAAAAAATCCTGTGCATTAGCGGGCAAACTGGCACTATATGGGAGGGGCGCTAACACTATCGGAAGTCACCAGTGACACTAATACAGTGATCAGTAAAAATCTGTTCACTGTAATCAATGACACAGGTGACAGGGCAGTGAAGGGGTTAACTGGGGGGGGATTAAGGGGTTAAACAGGATTACTGGTGTACTGGCGGGCAAACTGGCGCTATCTGGGAGGGGCGCTAACACTATTGGAAGTCGCCAGCGAAACTGATACAGTGATCAGTAAAAATCTGTTCACTGATCAATGACACTGGTGACAGGGCAGTGAAGGGGTTAACTCGGGGGAGGGGGGGGCGATCAAGGGATTAGACGGGATTACTGGTGTATTAGCGGGAAATCTAGTGCTATCTGGGAGGGGCGCTAACACTATCGGAAGTCGCCAGCGACACTGATACAGTGATCAGTAAAAATCGGTTCACTGATCAGTGACACTGGTGACAGGGCAGTGAAGGGGTTAACGGGGGGGGGAGATTAAGGGGTTAAATGGGATTACTGGTGTACTAGCGGGCAAACTGGCGCTATCTGGGAGGGGCGCTAACACTATCGGAAGTCGCCAGTGACACTGATACAGTGATCAGTAAAAATCGATTCACTGATTGGTGACAGGGCAGTGAAGGGGTTAACTGGGGGGGTTAAGGGGTTAAATGGGATTACTGGTGTACTGGCGGGCAAACTGACGCTATCTGGGAGGGGCGCTAACACTATCAGAAGTCGCCAGCGACACTGATACAGTGATCAGTAAAAATCGGTTCACTGATCAGTGACACTGGTAACAGGGCAGTGAAGGGGTTAACTGGGGGGGGGGCGATCAGGGGGTTAAATGTGACCTAGGTGTGTTCTAACTGTTAGTGTAGTGCTTTGTACTCACGTTTTCTGTGTCTTCTTCTCTGTCTGGAACAGAATGTGTCCAGGCAGAGAAGAATGACATCATATCCTGTCCTGTGTAAATGTCAACACAGGACAGGATAGGACAGGGACTGATTATCTGATTTCAGCCAGACATCACTGGCTGAAATCTAATGATTGATCCCTCCGGGATCGAATGGTGTCACCCGCGGGTCGGCGGGAGCGCGCATGCGCGCCCCCTGCCGGTGAAAACGTCAGGGGCACGGAACCCGTTTTAAAACGTGGTTGTGCGCCCCAGTGCCGCCCTGCACACGTGTATATATACTGTGGCAGGGCGACAAGCGGTTAAAAGCTCTACCTTTGATGCTAGTTCCCACAATATATACATATACACAGACACACACACAGCAGGTAAAATAAACACATCACCATTATTTACATTAAATTTTCACCACATGAAAGTGACAACCCATGTAATCCATACATACAAAGAAACCAAAACAAATAAATTCAGAGATTAAGTTATGTGTAATAAAATGGAATGACACAGAAAAAATATTGAACACATGAAGAAAGGGAGGTGCAAAAAGGCATGGAAAGCCAAGACACCAGCTGAAATCTATCAGTAATTAGAAAGCAATCCTGCCTCTTGTCGCTGCCAAATAATATGAGCTGATTCAGGTTCAACTGATGGCCTATAAAAGATGTCTCATTACCAAGGTGTCACACAAGAAACATCTCATGATGGGTTAAAGCAAAGAGCTCTCTCAAGACCTTTGCAGCCTTATTGTTGCAAAACATACTGATGGCATTGGTTACAGAAGGATTTCCAAACTTCTGAATGTTCCAGTATGCACTGATGGAGCCACACACCGGAAGTGGAAACAATATAATTTCACCTTAAACTGGCCACGATCAGGAGCTCCTCGCAAGATTTTTGACAAAGGAGTGAAAAGAATTATCAGAAGAGTTGTCCAAGAGCCAAGAACCACTTGTGGAGAGCTTCAGAAAGACCTGGAATTAGCAAGTACAATTGTTTCAAAGAAAACAATAAGTAATGCACTCAACCAACGTGGCCTGTATGCACGCTTACCACGCAAGACTCCATTGCTGAAGAAAAAGTATGCTGAAACTGTATGTATGAAGTATTAAATAAATTTCAATTAGCATGTTCAATACTTTGTCCCTGTGCCATTTTATTACACATAACTTAATTTCTGAACTTGTTTGTTTTGGTTTCCCTGTATGTATGGATTGCATGGGTTGTTAAAATTTCATGTCAACAGCACCTTTAGAAATATATTTACTGAGAAACATATATATAAAAACATTTTTGTTTAATCTGCCTTTTTTTTCTGTAACCATTTCATGCTCAGTAGCCATTAAACGCTTGGTGTCCAGGGCAAACTTAGCAGTGCCAGTATGTGTAGCTTAACAGCGCAATAATTCTATGATTCATTTTTACAAGAATATGCATGATTAGTGACCAGATCTGCCTGGAACTGCTAGGCCTGACCGCTAGTAGCCATGCACCGTGTCGGCTACTATCTTTCAAAAAGGAGATTGTAAGATAAAGTGCATCTATGGTCAAAATGTAAAGTCATATATTAATTTCCATATTGTATTATTGTACAATATAAGATTTCACAGAGCCTGCCTTTTGAACTACAGAGGTGCCGAGAGGAGGAGTACCAGGAGGCAGTACAGGAAGCGGTGCTCACAGTCAGAAAGGTACCATAGGGTACGTAATCCTTAGAATTTGAAAGTAAACCAAATGAATGAGCAGATCGGAACCTGCATTTTTAGGAATTTAATATAGTAAATGTCAGGAGTGTATAGTGCTCCTGCTCCATCACTGCTGCTGGTCTCATTCCAGGATCCTGGTTTTGGTTGTGATACATTCTGTCTGTCCACCTGCAAGTTGATTAACCCTTTGACGCTGGCGCCTCCCAGCCCTTTATGGGGTTTTAGATGTTGGGAGGCAAGGCGGGTTTTTGTAATCATGTGACCACTGTGATTGGCTGTCACATGATCGGAAAGCTCCTGATCACAAATAGAGTTCATTTTTTTTTTAGTACACATATATGCGTACTCTTGACATTAAGGCCTGCCCGCCGAGAGCCCGTATATATGTGTGCAGCCAAGGGGAAGGAGTTAATGTTGCCAGTCTCTGGGTGGAGACCATACCTGATTTAAGCCAGCCAAGCCTGCAGTCTCATGCTTGTGATAGCGTGTGTAACACTCGCTCAAGCTCCCTGTCTGTCTGCCTGGTCTGCTGTATTGATTCAACCTGTTTATGACCTTGGATCCGATATCGACTATTCTCCTGAACGTTTCCTGCCTTTTGACTACGGATTTGACCCTGACTACTCTGAACTTTGCCTGCCTTGTACCTGGACTGTCATTGAGCTACTCTGCCTGTCTGCCAACCGTACCGGTTTATTGTGCTCAGTTCTTGCCTGCCCCAGCATGGTAGCCAGGTACTATAGCATTGTGTATAAGTCCTGGGGGCAACAGAGTACCAGCAAGCAAGGGGCTGCTGTAGGTGAAGAACACAGAAGCCAGCTGTACTGTCTGATCATCTGCGTTGGGGTAAGCGTGACAATAAAATGTGAAAACCACAGTATGTTGAAGGTACTATTCTGGACCCTGATAAATATGGGCAAACAATAGCCACCCTCTTTGTAATCCAGTGCTGTCCTCCATTTTTACTTGCATCCAGTGTTGCTAGTCTCTGAATCTAAGTGATTCCTGTCATAATTCAATCCATTTCCTGTGAGCCCAGGCTGTCATGGACACACCCACAGAATGTGTGTCATCAAGCAACCTGGGTTCACAGCACTCTTGGACTGAATGGCACTGACAGGTCATTATGCGACTGCTGCTCAGTTCAGGAGAAAGGACTCCCACTAGACTGGCATTAAGAAAAAAGATAGGTATAGTTTAAAAAAAAAAGATCCTGGGGGGGACAGTTGCATGTGGCTAGATTTCTGCGTTATGTTCCTTCATCACACAGAGACAAGGTAGTCTACAGATTTCAGGCAGGACTCAGGTTTAAATATGGAAAAAGGCATTGCTGATTTGTAGACACCTGTTATGTACAGTCCATGCTGTTGTCATTTTAGGGACTTGTCAAACATTAAAGCAAGGATAAGGAAGACCGATGGACCATGATAGAGATGTCCATTCAAAATCAAGTCTGTAATGCAGCTTTGGGGGATACAGGTCAATTAGAATTGGGAAGAGGGATAGAAAGGGGTTGATTTACTAGAACTGGAGAGTGCAAAATCTTGTGCAGCTCTGCATAGAAACCAATCAAGCTTCCAGTTTTTTTCATGGAAGCTTAATTGAACAAGCAGAAGTTAGAAGCTGATTGGCTACCATGCACAGCTGCACCAGATTTTGTATTAACCTCATAGTCTGCTGCCAGTATTTTAAAGTTTTTTTGTTTTTTTTTTTTGCATAGGTACATTGGTCCACCTTGGACACAGTGTAAGTATGCATATTCCATACCTGGCAGATCTCTGTGGAGATAGAGATTCACTGTACTACCCACCGCTACTACAGTGACCCTTGCTGTGTGGCTGCCCTGCTGTATAGTAACCACACGAGGTTGCTCACTCACCATGGGCGCCATTCTGAGAATAGTTTGCATTTTTTCAATGGATGCAAAGTGTTCTCTGATTGGACGAGGCGGAGAGGCAGAAAGGTGATGTAATGATCTCAATCTTCTCCAATGAGAGAATGCCTTGTATTCACTGGGAAAAAAACCAAGGCATCCTCTGAATGGCGCTCATGCCAAGTAGACAATCCCCTGTGGCTACTATGCAGTAGGTCGTCAAAAGACCTGGAAGGTAGCGAAGAAGATCTCTGTAGTAGTGGCAGAAACTACAGCAATTCTCCACTTCCACTGGGATCAGCCAGGTATGCCAGCTGGAGTGATATAACTATGCAACCAAATAAAAAGCCATACCCTGAATTCAGCTTTAAAGAAAAAGTCTAAACATTGAACAAAAAAAATTAGAGATACATATTATACCAGCCACCAAGCCATTATCTGTGACAGAAAAGTAAGAATTATACCCTTCAGAGACTGAATGTTGATGGTCTCAGTTTTCAATATTTAGATCCAGGCTATCTGAAAGAGACAGATGGAGACTTGGGATCTTTTGTCTCAAATACTGTAACTATGACTGGAAATAGCTAGTTTTGCTTGAGAAGGCAACGTTTGTGGTTGAATGAGCTAATTAAATGTAGTGCACATAATCAGGGTAAGAACGGTCCCTTGATTGATACTAAATGATGAAAAAGAAATAGTAGACAACTGACACATTACTAAAAGGTTTATTTAAAAAGAGGAAGAACTCATATTAATATAAATAATTTATAAAGGTATAACTTCTAAGGAATTCCCATTTAGGAAGACAAAGCATTGGTCATATTAATGGTGGCTATACACTTCGACAAATGACTGTTTATTTGTCCGAACAATCTCTTTTGGAATAATCAGTCTGTAGTTGACAACCCAGGCGATCACTATGCCACACATGGGGAGGTGGCTTTCGATCAACAACATCGAAACAATATACTATATACAGTATATGCACATTAGCATGAGAAGGACATGCTTTTGTACAGATTTGTATGGCTGGAGGTTGCAGGACCACTCAAAAGCCTTTTGCAAAACCCTGCCTAATAATGAATGATAGTTCAAAATTCAGATTAAAGCCCAGCCCCAGGGTTAGCCCCCGTCAGCATATCACCCCCTAGAGCCCCTTCCCTTTGGGTGTGCTTTTACTTTGTGTTTTGTATCTGTTTTTTTACTATACACTAAATGTGCAGTACATTTTGTTAACTTATAAACACCTAATATATTGCAAAGGATCCTTAAGCACTATAAGTTAATTAAAGAGAAATCACAGCAACCACAACTTGTGTTGAGGCACCGTTTGTCTGATTAGAGCTTTAAGATATCTGATAAGGGATTTATCATCCCTGTGCTCCTAACTTTCCAAAGTGAGTGTCACGTACCTGACTGGAGGCTGAGGTGAAGAGAGGGCACCCCTGAAGGTGATAATAAAAGGTACAATGCCCAAAGAAGCACGGGTTGCCAGTGGTATGGATGCTTGGTGATGCCTGATGAGTTGAAACCTGTGGGTGGACCAGATACAGGAGGAGGTCCTCCAAAGGACTAGTGAATCCAGGTGGATGGGCAGAGCAGGAAGCAAGGTCAGCAGCCAGAGCCAGGGTCAAACACGGAATATCAGACAGGAGCAAGGTCAGGATCAAGCCAGGATCATACACAGAGCATCCTTATAAAGGCCACTGAGTGTCAGCATTATCGCATTATTGCGTCCTGCGTGTGCCGGTGAGCTTTTGTGCACAAAGATGCGCGATTACGTGCCATGTGCCTATGCACATTTGCACATTTGCGTGAATTAGTGCGGTCATATTGGGTATTGGCTCATTTGCCAGGGCTTCCTCGTCTTTTCCCCTGACAGTGAGCTGACAACATTTCTCCTCTTGCACTGACATCACAAGCAATGTTGTTTTTCTCACCTAATGTACTAAAGAATACCTCCCCGCATGTTATAGAGATGAGGAGAAGGTGTTCTGCAGTACAAAAGGGGAGAACTCAGGTAGGGTTGACAGAATGCTTCAAATTCAGTGCAGCAGAGGCAGTGTCCAGTGCTGTACTGATTGCACAGGTCTCTGGGACGGGAAGAGCGGGGGACATCTTACCAACAGGAATCCACGTAGCATAAAGTAAGTTGGTTACAAATGAAAAGAAGACAGCTGTGCTAAGTGCATGCTTTTCCTCAGTTTTTACAAAGGAAAAGGAGGGGTATAATAGTGAAGACTGTGTATAATTAGTAACACGTCGCAGAATGTACCCTTGTGGCTAACAGAAGCCAGTGTGAGAAAAAGATTTGAAAAGATTACCGCAAATAAATCAGGACCAGATGGCTTACACCCAAGAGTCCTTAACCAGTTCCCACCTGGTGAATAGCACAAAGGCGGCCGGCAAAACACCTCGTCCCTACGGGTGGATGCCATATGGCGTCCTTTCAGGCATGCGCAGTGCACCTGCCCGCAGGGCCGCTCTGTGGTGCGATCTGTCACCGGCCATGTACCTCGGACACGGCCAATGACAGATCTGTGTACCGGCCCCGTTTCCAGTACCATGTGACCTGCTGTGACCAATCACAGCAGGTCACATGACAGTTGTATACAATGGATGGCTTCCTTTCATGCCATCCATTGTATACTAGTGTGTCTAGCTGTGAATGGTCACTGCGATCACATGCACAAGCTGGGCTAATCACAGACCAGTTGTGTCATGTGATTAATCGTGGCCAAATCACAGCTAAGCACAAAAAAAAAACCCTGAATGAATCAGTGTCATTCAGGTAAATGCTTGCTTATAGCAAAGTAATTCTTTGCTATAAGCAAATTGTGTAAAAAAAAAAAAAAAAAAAATACTGATCACTTCCCCAAAGTAGTACAATGTTACTATGGTAACATCATACTACTTTGGTCATAGTGAAATATGAAAAAAAATATCTTAAAAAAGAGAAACAAATGTAATAAATAATTAAAAATAATAATTAAAAAAAATTATCAAATTTTTTTTTTTTGTACTGTCACCAGTCAGTGTCCCTGATCACCGCCATGCGAGTTATAAGATGACGCTGTACTGCACAGGTGACAGTATGAAAAATAGTGAAAACCATTTTATTAAATTTTTCATTTTCCGAAAAATTTGGGCAAAAAAATTACAACTTCAAAAAACTCTCCATGCCTCTTATGAAATACGTCACACTGTCTACTTTGCAAAAAGTGGTCATTTGGGGGATATCTGTACTGTCATTCTTGGACCTCAAGAAATTAGATTGGCTGTCAGTACTTCAGGACTGATCAATTTTCAGATATATACCATAGTTTGTGAACTCTATAACTTTCCTACAGACTAAATAATACATCCTAATTTGGGTTATTTTCACCAAAGACATGTAGCAAAATACATCTTGGCCTAAATTTATGAAGAACAATTATTTATTTGCAAACTTTTATAACAGAAACAAAGAAAAACGTGTTTTTTTTTTTTCAAAATTTTTTGTTAATTTAGCAAAAAATAAAAACCACAGTGGTGATTAAATACCACCAAAAAAAAGCTCTAGTTGTGTGAAGAAAATTATAACATTTTAGTCTGTTGTATCACTGTGCAATTGTCATTCAAAGTGTGAGAGCGCTGAAACCTGAAAATTGGCTTGGGCAGGAAGGGGGTGAAAGTGCCCTATATTGGAGCAGTTAAAGAACTTATACAGGTAATAGCCAGACAGTTATTCCTAATTTTTATGGACAGCTTAATGACTGGAATGGTACCAGATGATTAACATAAAGCCAGCATGGTACCAACATTTAAAAAAGGGCAGATATATATTCCTGGAAACAACAGACCAGTCATTCTAACATCCATAGTATGCAAACTATTAGAGGGGATGATAAGGGACTATATCCAAGAATTTGCTGATGAAATCAGTATCATTAGTAGTAATCAGCATGAATTTATGAAAGATAGCTCCTGCCAGGCCAAGCTATTAACATTCAATAAGGAAGTGAGCTGCCATCTAGATAATGAAAGGCCTGTGGATGTGGTGTATCTGGATTTTGCAAAAGCATTCAATACAGTTCACCATAAACGCTTAATTTACAATTTGAGGTCAGTTAGCATAGGTCTTAGATTATGTACCTGAATAGAAAACTGGTTACAGGGGCGTGTACAAAGGCTGGTGATAAATAGCAAGTACTCAGACTAGTCTGAAGTGGTAAGTGGGGTACCCCAAGGCTCTGTCCTGGGACTAATCCTGTTGACTTTATAAATTATATACAGGTTGGTGTAAATAGTTCAATCTCAGTGTTTGCTGATGACACGAAGTTGAACAGAGCAATGACTTAACAGCAGGATATAGAAACTTTACAAGAAGACCTCAGTAAAATAAAGGAATGGGCAACTACATGGAAAATGAGGTTTATTGATGAGAAATGTAAAATGCATTTGGGGGCTAAAAATATGAGTGCAGGTTACTTGCTAGGGGGAAAACCTTTGGGAAATCCAGGATGGAAAAAGTCCAGGTGTCCTAGTAGATCACAGGCTCAGCAATAGCAAGCAATGCTAAGCTGTCACAAGCAAAGCAAGCAGAATATTGGCATGCATTGGAAAGGGGATTTAATCAAGTGATAAAGCTATAATTCTGTCACTTTCAAAGACTGTGGTCTGGCCACATTATGAGTATGCCACTCAGTTCTGGTTACCAATCCTCAGGAAGAATGTTCTGGAACTGGAAAAGTCCACAGAAGGGCAAGAAAACTAATAAGTGGACTGGAGGATCTCCGTTACGAGAAAAAACGGCAAGCATTACACTTATTCTGCCAGGAGAAGAAATGATTTAGAGGAGATATGATAGCGATATACAAATACCTCAGTGGTGATTCTAGCATAAGGAGGAAATTATTCAGTTTTAAGGAGCTTAGAAAGATACGCTGCCACTCATTGAATTGGAGGAGAAACGGTATAACCGTAAACTGCGTAGAGGGTTCTTTATTGTCACAGTGGTAAGGATGTGAAACTCCTTTCTGCAATCGGTGGTGTCAGCGGGAAGTGTAGATAGGTTCAGAAAAACATTTAAATGGGCATCTTAGCGAATGCAATATACAGGGATATGGGAATTATTATTGACACACCCGCATACACCCACACAAGTTGAACTGGATGGAATGGTGTCTATAAAAAAAATGACAGAGGTTCAGAACTTCCCTAGTCTATCCTAACTAAAAATACAAACATTATTAAGACTGAAACAAAAAGTGCTGTTGTCTGTAGCAACCACTTTCTTTTTCCCCAGACAAGGAAAGATGATGTCCAACTGGGAGCTCTGGGCTATTGTTTAATTTTTACTCCAGTTAAAAAAAAAATCAACACATTTTGTTGCAGTGTGGCTGCAGTAGGTGTGGCTGTAAAGAAAAAAAAATGTATATCCATCACAAACACTTCTAAGAACATAGCGTGTTTGAGTTTTGATTTCCATAAATAGACCACTACTGCAATGTGGACATGTCCATAAATCAATATGGAGGTTGAGTGAGTGATCCCACAGAGGCATACTTTCCTCAGGGCTCCAGTCTCCCCATCCTGATAGACCCTATAGCAGTTGCATAGATTGCTCTAGCTACAGTATATTTATGCTCTTACTTCGAAGGAAATCTCAAGGTGAAAAGAATATATATTCACTCAGTATTAAAGTGTCATGGTCACTGTGATGTAGCACACACACATATTAGGATTACAGTGATTTCAGAAGTTGTATCATCATCTTAGCTATCTAAATGCCTTTGACTCCCAAATATTATGTTATTTAGCCTGTGAGCTAAAAAAGTAATTGAGCCTGAAACCTAGGGTAAAGGAATAGATTCCAAGACTGGACATGCTGCAATACCTTGGTTTCCTCATCATCAACATGCTGGCTGAGTGAGTCAAAACTACTGGAACAACTTTAAAGTCAGTCAGGTCGATGTCACATAAGGTTTGAAAAGAACCTTCTGGCGAACCAGCTGGGGTATGTACTTAAAATAGAGACAGGGAAATAGACCTTAGTGAAAGAAGTGGTGAATACAAAGTCATCACAAGTCCTTCACTCACTAATAAGAGGCATGGAGGAGCTCAGCTATGAGGAAAGATTAGAGGAACTGAATTCTCTCTTGAGAAGAGGAGATTAAAGGGGGACATGATCAACATGTATAAATACATCAGTGGTTCATATAGTGAACTCGGTGTAGAGTTATTCACCCTGAGGTCATCACAGAGGACAAGAGGGCACTCTTTACGGCCGGAGAAAAAGAAATTTAATCTCCAAATACAGAAAGGTTTCTTCACAGTAAGAGCTGTGAAAATGTGGAATAGATTCCCTCAAGAGTTGGTTCTGACCAGCTCAGTGGATTGCTGTAAAAAAGGCCTGGATTCTTTCTTAGATACACAGAATATAACTGGATACTAACATTTATAGGTAAAGTTGATCCAGGGAATATCCGATTGCCTCTCGGGGGATCAGTAAGGAATTTTTTCCCCTGCAGGAGCAAATTGGATCATGCTTTGCTGGGTTTTTTTGCCTTCCTTTGGATCAACTGTGGGTATAGGATTATAACTTTTTCTATTTTTAATGGTTGAACTGGATGGACTTTTGTCTTTTTTCAGCCAGACTAACTATGTAATCTAATTTCCTTCACAACAAGTAATTACATGGTTTAACCATTTGAACATCAATTATTATTTTTGCAGTGGACATCCCACATGCCAAAACAATCTATTTTTATATTAAAATGCTCTTTTTAGAGCACAGAGAGAAAATAGGTATAGGGTATACTTTCAAAGGGAATTGTCAGGGAATTGTTTATGAGTGCTGTCATCTTCTAATCCAGGTTTCAGTGCTAATTTCAGGATAGATATATCAAACTGTGGTGAGGCTACATGGGCACACAGCATCAGAACTAATGTCACTTTAGGCTTTGGTAACCAGCAGAGCTGGATGGCATCCTCGGCTGAGGCAATTAAAGATCTGACAGGGCACCTTTACTTTCTTTGCTTGATCGCCTCATAAAACTCAGACATAACCTATTTTGTAGTAAATGCCCCAATATAAATGTAAAAGTCCAAGGTTTGTCAATCCTATACAGAATTATGTGGTCCTTTCAGATCCCGACCATACATATATTTTAGGGGGAAAAGGAAATGGTAATTACAAGGACATGTACAGACAATGCTGCACCTTTTTAACAGCAACAACAACTTCCATCCCATCCAAATGATAGCTGTATGGATATCTTTTAGAAGGGGGAGCTCATATACCAGTTGTTGGCAGAAAAGCTTGTGTCTGACAACATAGGTAACTGAATGAGACTTAGCCAGCCATTGACAGTTCGAATCTCAGCCAGTTCAGCAGGAACTGGCTGAGTTTCGAACCATGTATGAGCAGGCTGAATGTACCCACGTTGGTCGCTCAATCAACTTGGGTACAACCAGCCTGCTGGATTTCACATGCGATTATTGCAAGCGGCTAGTATAGCCTGGCTGGGACAGCTCTCTACCCCCCCCACCCCCCACCCCCACCGGCAGAAGAACACAATGGCTTCATGGGAGGGATTCCCCTGTCAACACTGTGGTTTCAGAAAATACATTTACTTAGTCCAGAGGTTCATGTGCTGCCTAGGCTATTTCTGACAGTTGCAGTAGACACATCTTTATGTTAAACTAATTTGGACTAAAGTTGCAGTAGATACATCTCTGATAAACTCATTAGATTTAAAGCAGAGCTTTCTCTACTTTAAACCATCCGTAGGGCAGAGCTGTAACACTTTATTAAAACAAAGGCTAAGTTCCTTTTTCAGCTTTGGATAGAGCAGGGAAAGGCCTCTGTTAATGGATAAGTTCACCTTTGAGAACATGTTACATGTTCCACCTGTTTTTAGGGTGGAACTTGTAACATGTTCCCATAGCCGCAACTGCTGCTTGTTGCCCCCCCTCCCTCTGACAGATAGTATGGGGGGAAGTCTCCCTGTACTATTTATCAAATTTGAAGATAGCACGCCCGTGTAGTTCTCTGCCCATGGAATTCCGTGAATGAATGAACTGCAAGTCCCGACAGCCTTAGTGGCTGTCGGCTTGTACTTAATGAACTACCATGGCGCTGTGGAGCGTCGTGGTCGTTCATTGTAGCTTGCTGTCAGAATATCTGCTTGCTCGTATAACTCGTATAGCAAGCAGATATTCTGACAGGTCTGAAGGAGATACTTCCTTTTCTTGTCTATTTTACAGATGTCAGACAAAACCAGAAGAGAGAGGAAATTTAAGTCAGGAAGCCCCACTCTGTTTAGTTGTTCATACCTTAGAAGTGTGGGGAAAAGCTTTGGAACACTACCTGAAGGAATGGATCGCAGGTGTACTAGTTATATAAACTGTCTGTCACGAACATTAAATAGCGAAAACCTTGCTCACCAGTTCCTCTCAGCAACCTCTACATTAATACTGCGTTCTGTAATTAAGTGGAGGTCACCAAGAGGAACCAATGAGTGCTGCTGGGGACTGAGAGATGGTCCAAATACTCACTTTTTCTGCTGCCCACACTGCCAAACCCTGCCTTGTTCAAGTGTATTTATCCACCAAAGTCTTCTGAAACCAACACTTCTGGGAATATTTACCTCCTGGTTCTCTGGAGAGCTCATGGTTTCCTCCCAGCTACTTCACATCAGTACAAAACACAGCAGCGACATAGAAGTCTCCAGGTAATGTGGTTTTTACTAATACTACTTTAAAGTGATATTGAAGGCAATTTAAAAATAAAACAAACAACAACAACAAACATGTCATGCTTACCTGCTCTGGGCAATCGTTTTGCACAGGGCAGCCCCAATCCTCCTCTTCTCAGGTCCCTACCTGCGCTCCTCCCTTCTGCCTAGTGCACCCAGAGCAAGCAGCTTGGTATGACGGCACCCAAGCAGCTTTGCTCCTGAGCTGCTGCTTTGCATGTCCATTCACACACAGAGCTGAGGCTCAGCCCCGCCCCCCACCCCCTCTCCTCTGTGGCTCACTGGCTGTGATTGACAGAACCTGGAACCAATGACTCAGTCAAGAAGGAGGGATATTCCCCTGAGAGTCAAGACTCTCATGCGTATCGCTGGATTGCAATGGGGCTCAGGTAAGTATCAGGGTGCCTGGAGGGACTGCTGCACACAAAAGTTTTTTATCTTCATGCTTAGAATGCATGAAGATAAAAATCTTTGAGCCTTTACAACAACTTTAATTTTTATGACAGGCCCACTTTAATCAGTTAATTTATCAAACCTAAAATCAAATCTGAGAAAATCAAAAATAAAAGTTTTTTTTCTAAAACCATGAGGCCTTAAAGTAGACTTGATTAATCGGAGAAGGCTCCAGTGAATGTGCATGGTGACTTTCCCATTGTCTGGAGGGTGGTACTTGTTAGTTAATATAGACATTTATCCTTCATACTGGATAACGTAAGCCAGAAAACTCAACTCCAGACATATAGTATTATAAAATACCATAAAAGCCAAGTTATGTGTTAATTAAAAAAATATTTTAATAAAATAAAGCTGAGTTCAAAAAACAAGAAAAATCCTTTGTAGTGGAGTTTCATCCGCACTGCAAGGGTTAAATGGTTGTTTACGTCTAGGGAACCAGTAGAAAAGGCTTTTCCTCATCTAATCCCTAGCTCCCATAGGTTCCCTCAATGCTATGTGACTAGCCCCTACAGCTTCTTCTCTAAGGCACTCCGGTGGTTTCAAGCACTGTGATGTCATTGAGTATAGTGTCCACAACCCAGAGTGTCAGGGAGAAATGGAGACCATCAGCTGCTGGGAAGCAAGGAATAAGGTTAGCTAAAGGGAAAGTAGAGCTAAAGCTCTGAGCAGTCTTTGATCACTTAGTTGTCAGTGTTAGAAGTGGCAGGGGACAGATGCAGCATTGGACCGATGCTGCATCTACCTAGGTGAAGTCGAATGTTTGTTTCTTGCATTCCCGAACTTATCTTTTAAAGACATATTTACTGGTACCCTTGGTACAAACAGGCATTAACTCTGCTGGGGGGATCATCTAATCTGTTACATTGCAGCACTCAGATTAAGAGGGAGGGGTAACACTGTATGTTATTCAAGCTGTACTGCATTGACCAGGTGTTCACCTAATATGGAGAGAAAATAACAAAGTGATGGGCTATTAATGTGCTGGTTTTGATTAATTTCCATCCAGAGGCTAGGGCAGATCCTAGAGACCATGATTTAGTACTCTGCAATAATGTAATCTACAGAGAGATCTCAGAGTGGTATAGGACTAAGATGTGCTGTTTGGAATAGGTGCCAGAATCACAAAGCTGGCTGAACAGAATTTGAAGTATTTTGCTAGATAAACCAGTTCACATTACAGACCTAGCTCTGAAAACACATATCAGCCTGTAGGTTCAATTATTTCTGTTATGTCTCTGGCTGACATGGTATCTACATGCTTGTTTGGGTCAGTGAGTGAATGTACCTTACCTTCCTTGTTCCAGCAATACGTCTCCTAAACACAAACCTATGCACAGTTCTGGGTTCCACAGCTGCAGCCAGTCATCAACCTTATGTGGCCAGTAACAATTGATCATATGATGCTGAGCCCCCACCTGTTTTCCGAACCTGTTCTGGTGTACCTCTGCTTTAACTGAGCATCTCTGTGCACCTGCTACCATTGCCTGGTCCACACAGTCCATATCCAAAATGCAGATGGTATTGTTCCTGGTACACTGCATGTGTTCCTCTTGGCTGCTGGCTTTGTTCCTGGTACATTAAAATTGTAGTTCTGGCCTCTGGCACTTTTCCAGGTACACTGCACCTTTCACTCCTGGCCGCTGGCACTTTTCTCCACCTGTCTTTCCTGTCTGCAGGTACTATTTCTGGTATGTTCCACCTCTCACTTGTGAATGCTGGCACTGTTTCTGGTACGCTCTATTAGCCAAACTTTGCTTCTGTGAGGCCCTGCAGCCAGGCACTGGCACTCCTGGTATGCTTTGTTCCCAAATCTTCTCCTCTAAGCCCTTGCTGCTGGGCTCTACTACTCCTGGTATGCTCCATCTACCAAACCCTGCTCCTCCAAAGCTCTTGCAACTGAGCACAGCTATTCCTAGTATGCTCCATTTTCAAAACTCTTATGAGCGCCTCTCTACAGTGCTCCCGCCAGCTACTCTGCTTCCCCACTGGTCGCTGGTGAATATCTCCCATCCTTTAAAGGATAAGTTCATCTTTCATAACATGTTACATGTTACACTTGTATCCAGGGTGTAAAATGTTACTAAATGAGCAGTCACCGCACTCTCCCAAACTCCCATTGTGACAGTGGGCCAGGGATCTTCTCCCCACACCCACTGTCACATCTTAAAAAACCCCGCGGCTGTGCGTGGCTCCTCCCACCAGAGTTCTGTGAATGAGAGAACTACACTTACCATCAGCCAGTGCAGCTGACGGCTTGAAGTTCTCAATGAACTACCAGGGGGCTGGTGAGTTTTCCAGTAGTTAATAGACTCTTCCTGTCATTCAGTGGCGAGGCATGGGCAGAATGCTAAACTGATAGTCTGCAGGATCCTGAGTGTAGGGTCCGGTTTGCTCCATTTGCTCAATTTGTGTCACTGAAGCTATTGAATGGGCATCCATGCTTGTTTAGTTAATGTTTAATTATAAATACAATAGGTTTTGCCTGGAGGCCTTTAGTGGAAAAATCACTAATGATATGTTGAAATAGAAAAATCAGTAATGTTATCTTGATAAATAGATGACACACACACCGTTCAAGTCAAACTGGGACTTATGTGATAAAAGAACAAATTTAAAGTAGTGGAAACTGTGTTTTTTGACATATTCCCCTGCTACATTTGTACACTTATCCCAGCTTTGGCATAGAAACATTTGTCTCTAGGACAGTCTGCTTCATGTTATAATGATTGTGTTCACCGTTCCCACAGAAAGATTTGTCTCTTGTGCAATTCTTGTGCAATTCCATGACAGGTTATGTATAAATTATCCAAGATCAGGCTTTCCACACGCTGAATTTTCACAGGAATGACTACTGTGGGTTGGGAACCATCACTGCCTGGATCATCACTGACGGACGTATGGCCATGTTTGAAACGCTTGCACCATTCAAATGCCTTACTGCGGCTGAGCTTCTCATCACCATACTGTGCTTGAAGTCTTCTGTAGATATCCACTGGTTTTACGCCTTCATTCACAAGAAACGTCATCACCACATGCTGTTCAATGCACTAACACTGTTGTCAGCCACCTTGATTAAAGGTCTCAGGACTGGTCTGCGACATGTGCACCACCTATCGGTAATAAGACACACTTGCCACTTACTACTGCTTGGAGAACCGCCACGCTAGCATCCCTTTTTATACCTGTAAAATTAAAAGTCCTGGATTGACTTGAACGCCCCTCATGTGTATGTGTGTGTGTGTGTGTATATATATATATATATATATATATATATATATATAATATTCATCCAACACAACATGTGGAAGACTTCAGACACCCATTTTAAATCGGTTGTGGGAGTGTTAATGACAGGGACATCTGATGCAGTTTCCCTACCTGACTTTTTAGAAATCAGCTCATTTCATGTAGATTGATGAGCAGCAATAAAAGCTAAAATATATTGCCTTTGTATGTCCTGCCCATTACACATATGCTGTGACAGAAGGTTTTGCATTTGTGATGGTGATTTGGCACGTTTAGCCTTGATGTATATGCAAATATTGCTTTAAAAAGTAGCTAAACATAAAATGTGACATTCTTCAGAATGCAGTTTGCCGTAAAAATGCCTTGCCTTTTTGCATTACCCCAATTCTCTTGTAAACCAGATAATGCAGACAGTTGTGTGTTTACTCGGTGCTTTTTCCATGTTTTCCTTTTTTCTCTTTCTTGTTTATTACATCATAACAAAAATTATCTTTAGTAGATATGCACACAGAAAGAAAAACATAAATTGGAACTCAGTATTGTATCATACATATACTGTATGTTGTAGCAGCATGTGTCCTTCATGTGTATAGTGGACCTCCTCTGTCATTTGTCTGGTGACTTAGTAAATTAGAGTTTGTGAAGTTCTACTTCCTGGGGCACTTTCTCACTTGACAGGATTATCATCACTGTGCAGTGCAGTAGAATGACTCCCAGTGCTAACTCTTTTTATATCTCAGTGTTATTGTTACACTCTTGTGGACCCTAGATATTTTTCTTTACGTGGCTTCCCCACACTCTATAGACTAATTACTTTGTTCACCCAGTGACACGTGCAGCTGATAGACACAGCTCTTCATCAGTTGGGACCTTGGTGACCATTTTGGGTAAGCCTATGTCCCATTTAGACAAAATCTGGAAATTCATAAACTGTGTCATAGACACCCTTTAGAACTCCATAAGGGTACAGCTCCAAAATTGACAGTGTTTCTTCCTGATTTGTGTACTTGTCACAATCGGGTACATACAGTAAATCTGGTGATTTGGCTGCCACTGAGGAAGGAGTGTCGATACTGTGCCTGTCACTTGGTCCTGCCCCTTGCCACCTTTTTCCCTGTTGGCACTGTATAAATGCCGGCTGTTTCCCTATGAACGGGTTGTTTTTAAAAAGGGGTAGAGCCCCTGAAACGCATATTGGCCTTGCCCATTCCTGACATTACAGGTTGGACTTGACAGCTGCACTCTCTCTCATTGTAGCCGTACCCCCGCCGGCTTGTTCGCCAAACACTGGCAGTGGTAGATGTTAACGCTGCTGCAGGTCCTCGGCTGCACTTATTTGTTATCCATCTGATGCCTGCATTTTTGCCTCGGCTCCTGTATGCTGTTAATCAGGATTTTAAAACATAAGTGTATGTTTAATTGGTGTCTTTGTGGTTTAACTTCTGAACCTTGCTCTCTGTCCGTAACGTATCCCTGAATCCTGCACTCTTTATGAAACACACTCCTGAATCCTGCACTCTGTGCATAATGCATTCCTGAATCCTTCCACACTTTGGGTAACACACTCTTTCACAGTTTTTTGCAAAACCATTTGTAATGGAAGCTTTATATTCTTTTTATTTTTAAATGATTGTGATGTGTCCGTGAGACTCTAGCTTGTGGCACAGCAATCAAAGCATATTTTATAGGCACAAGGAAGCCCGGGTTTTGTTTAATCACACCCCTTAGGCCCCTCCCACTGTTAAGCATTTTGTCACACCCATTTTTGCCGCTATGCACTCCGCAGGTCACTTCCTCCCTCAATTGTCCCTCATTCTGAAGTTGAAAAGTTGGGAGGTATGGGGAACTCTAAGACTAGTTCCCCATCAGTAATAAAATAGGGGAAAAAAGAGGCTCATAGATTGGATGTATTGCTAAACGTACAGTATCTGCCCAGCAACCAAAAACCAAACATCAAAAAAGGGGGGATGTGAAAAGAGATTCACAAAAAAACATTACGAACAGAAAGCGATACTCAGAAATACTCAAAAAATTATGCTTTATTACACAATTGCATGTATAGACATTCCAGGTAAATACCACAGTTAGCCATCACCATAAGATGAGACAATACAAAAAATGTGACCTAAAATTAATTAAAAACAGACGTCATGACCGGTCATAGATAATAAAGTGCTATAAATATAATGACACATGGTCTAGTATATATGTGGCACTGACACATAGGTTACACCACCATGTAGGGGGTGTTTCAAAAAATTGGTCCTGACGAAGCTGAGTAAGATACGCCCATTGGCGAAACGCGTTGACGTCATACGTCAGTTACGTCACTACCGGTCAGACGCATTGGTGCCATACACGTAGTCCTGCAGGGGATGCGGTAACACACGCCGACATTCGGTGTTCACCAGGCTGTATGAGTACTAGAATGGAAGCGGAGCCCGCCTTCTTCTTTACCTGGAATGTCTATACATGCAATTGCGTAATAAAGCATATTTGTTTTTTCTGAGTATCGCTTTCTGTTCATAATGTAACCGCTTTTTTGTGAATATCTTTTCACATCCCCCCTTTTTTGATAGTTCCCCATCAGGCCCGCTTTGGTTGTGATTGACACCAGATGATGGGGATTTCTAAGCCTCTTTTGGACTGAATAGCAGCTGTTGATCTGCCTGCTACTGTGCTCTGTCAATTACAGGCAAGGCGGATCTGATGCGGAACTAGATTCTCCGAATACCCTATCAGGCACGCTCATTGTCAGTTTAGTGTGACCCTATTAAATTGAAAGTGGTGTTGGTGAGTGCAGATAGATCCATATCCCTAATATAAAGGTAGACCAAGAAATAAAGAGGAAACAATGTGGGGCTTTATACATGCTGAACCTCTCAGAAAGGGATAAACTACACATTGAAAATCACATTAGTTTATTGTGCAAATCACGTGAAAAGACTAATATGCTAAAAAGCACTTCACAATTAAATGCATAGTACAGCCATCTGAAATAATATTGATAATCAACAAAACACTTTGGGGTGGTTTACTAAAACTGGAGCGTGCAAAATCTGGTGCAGCTCTGCAAGGTAGCCAAAAAAAAAAACCTGGAAGTTGCTTATCAGTGAACTGGCAATAATTCTTTTAGAATCTGCCACTGTCATAGTGACAGATTCTAAAAGTGGCAGTAGTAAAACATTCCTTCAATCTGGCACATATGTTAGTATGAGTTCTAGGTGATTTTCTAGGAAAAAAAAGGATGCTGATTCTATCATGTACTCTATGTGAAAAATGTCAAAATTGCCCTGGAAGGCAAGTGGTTAAGCCCCTCCCACTGTTAGGCAAAATCTGGCCAAGCCCATATTTCCCCATGGCGGGCTACGTGTAGTACAGAATTTATTTTCCTGCTGTAACCCAGGGTGCCCTAGATCTTTCATTATTCTAGTCATGCTCACATATAAACATAATTTTGCGCACCCGTGCCGCCCTGTAGCAGTATATCTGCTATAGGGAAGTCGGGAAGCTATTAAATATTTATTTTCTTAGCTTATAATAGAAGTTTCTGTCAAACTTGAGGTTGTCAGTAAAAATGTTCTCTGTCAGTAAATTTGTCATATTTTGTCAGTAAAATAAGTCCAGGGGGTTGGCAACTGTGGGGTGAACCCATGCAAGGATCAGATTTTCTACCAGGGTTATACAGTCTTTGGATACCCCTTAGGAAAATTTCCCCCTGACCCCCAGATTGGACTTCCTGTGTCATCTAGCCATTTTCCCCATTGCTGTGTTGCTAGAAAAAAAAACTACAGCCACAAGGGGTTTTGGCAAAAACATCACTTATTGTATATTGTCTCTCATAAAGAACCTGGTCACAATGCTATGCCAATGCAATGCAATGTAGCTATAGCTCCAGGTTTTGATGCGAACTGCATTTATGTGCATTATGCTTTTCTTTAAAAAGTACAGTATAGCCTAATTAGTTCCAGGGCAGTTTTTGTATTAATGTTTTTCTTTTATAATGCTAACATCCAGGCTGATATAAAATACACAAATTATTGTAGCTCTGTATTCATTGATACATTACTAATGGGCATATTTATAAAGCGGTAAATGTGACTATCACCAAACATTCACTGGTGGTGAATACATTTCTGTCATGTAAAACACATGCCTCATGAGGCTTCACTTGCAGTGAATCATTGATGAATGTCAGATTACCTGCTTTATAAATATGCCATCACAATGTGTTTTTTAGTGGTAGCAAGGTAAGCACCTACATGTTTTGTTGGTATCAACTTCTTTCCCTTGTAAAACAGAACTCAAGCTGAGCAAGAGCCAAGTGGTTGGACTGCAGTGCTCATGTGCTAACAGGGAACATCCTGATAGTAAGAGAGAGCAGATTGAAAGAAGGATGGTCTAATCAATCTTCTGAGTCTCCATTCACTGTCTATTCCAGGCTTGGGAAGAGACAAAACCTGTAAGTGTAACGTAGCCTCCCTATCGGTCTGATTATGTCCATATTTCTGTGCTCAAAACGGTACATTTTTTTTCATGGAAATATGTATTTTTTTATTGTAGGCCTGTAATTTTTAGGAATAACTCACTGACATCTGTCCGAGCAAGAGTCTAGTAAACATCCCGGGTATGTTAAAATGTGAAACACGAAATCATAAATTATAATTTAATAAATAATCATAAAAAATAATAATATAATAATAAATTTAATTCAATAATATAATCAAACCAAAAACACTGAAATTTTAAATATAGAGCCAAGTTTGCACATCGCTGAGCAAAGTCGCAAAATCATTTTCAGTGTCTGATGACGAATTTCCCCACGAATCATTATCACTCAATTCTGCAAGTAGTTCTGATTTACTATCGCTGTTGTCTAGCTGGTCTAAAACTGATTTTGACCTAAAGGGATGCTTTTTGGACGTTTCTCAGTTTCCAGGCAGAACAGTAAAAATGCAGGCAGGGCACAGGACAAAGCACTAGGTACAAAATGTATGTGAAATGGTTTGATACAGTAATGTTTTACTATGTTATTTTAGTGTATTTAGTGAATGTCACTTTTACAAATTTCCCACCAGTTCCGTCCCCCATGCGTCCCGACGTTGCAGGGAACGGAACCCGGAAGACAGATGCCGGCATCCGCCGGATTACATTTCCGGGGACACTGCAGGAGGGACATTGCGGGAGCGCAGGACAAGGTAAGAGAAGAACAGGTCCCGGAGCAGCGTTACAGGGTATTCCCGAGTGTAGCTCGGGGTTACCACTTGTGGTGCTGAAACTTTACCCCGAACTACACTTGGGAATACCGCCAGTGAGGTTGACTGCAAAAACAAATGGTTTATTAACTAAAGCTGCAGAGTGCAAAATTTGTCTTACTTCTGCATAGAAACCAATCGGCTACTAACCTCTGGCAATAAAACCTGGAAGCTGATTGGTTTCCTTGCAGGAGTGAGTCTGATTTAGTAAATAAGCTCTCCAGCTTTAGTAAATAAACCCCCACATGTCCTGCCAGACAAGATCGTGTTGTGTGACATGGTAAATCTTAGCACTGGATAGCCATCAATAGTAAATGTTGCCCAGTAAATCAGCTCCCATATATGTATTTTAGTGGTTTGTTTGGAGTTCAGCTTTAAACATTCTTATTTGAGTTATTTTCTGTGTTGTAGGATATAATGCAATCGTGTTAATGCTAGCTGTATTAGAATATTTCTGGCATACAAGGGGTTGCTCTTGATATGATAAAAGTTGCAAGATTCATGATTTTCTCTTAGAAAAAGCTATTAAACTGACAACAGACAGCCCTCTGATATATTGTGGTGACAGTGTTCTCTGACAGCAAATCACATTTTCTGAGGGTATATAGTTAAAGGTACAGTGCCTTCTTCTAGATTATTGTTCTCTTCTGACTCCAGTCAAATCTGATTCCAGATTTTATTAACATTTTTTCCCACAAATGTTTCAACTCAGCTAAAAATGTAGAAAGTATAAGTCTTAGCTATAGGATATATAGTGATATTATTTTTAGACCTCTATACACTATAACCTTGTCAAAAATCTATAGTTTACTTATACATGAATGCAAAAGATCATTTGAAATGGACTTTGCTTGCTGGTTTGGATAGCTGGCTTCATTAGTGCAAAGATTAGACTAAGTAGAAAGATTTGACTCCGTCTGTACCAGGATAATTGGGGTGGAGTTGAATGCTCATTTGAGCATCTCCCTATAAATTCAGATCAGCTCATGGGGGAGATCTCTGATGGGGGGCACAGTCTCTGATGGGGGTGCTGCTTCTGACGGAGTGTGGCTTCGAAAGAGTGCGAAGCAGTTAAACACAGCAGTTGAACTAAAGCAGGAGAAAGACACAACAGCAAGAAACTCTACTGCATGCTGGACAGACTGCAAGCAAACACCCGGGGAAACATCTCTTACATGCCTGAGTCCCACTCTGTGTACCTTTATATAATACACTCCTCTTCATACTACTATCCTCTGTTCCCAAATCCCATTTCTTTACCCCTCTGCTCCACCCCAAAACTTGCACATCTCCCCCTCATTGCTATCATCTCCCTACTACTGCTCTCATCACCCCCAAAATGCCTCTTCTACTCCTCATTTTCCTCTCCTCCATTCCCAAAATCCATTCACTATATCCCTCTGCTCCTCCTAAACATTTGTATATTGTGTCCTCACTGCTTCCTTCGCCCCTCTATGGCACCCACCACCTCCTCCTATTATTCCACTCTCCCACTGACCCGAACACCTCCACTAGGAGTTTCTCACGCTCCTGCACATCCCGCTCCCATGCCACCTTTCTCACCCTTCTCCTCCTCCTAGCCGCGGGAGACATCTCCCCGAATCCTGGCCCTCCACCACCTCCCTCACCCGCACAACACCCTCCCGCCTCCATGTCCTACCGCAACCTAGTATCTGTCCCCCTGCTCCCTAAAATCTCCCCCCCGTTTTCATGTGCACTCCTGAACGCCCGATCGGTGTGCAACAAGCTTACCGCCATCCACGACCTCTTTGTTTCCCGCTCCCTCAACCTCCTGGCGATCACGGAAACCTGGATCCAGCCCACTGACTCTACCTCCCCTTCTGCACTCTCCTATGGAGGTCTCACCTGGACCCACTCACCCAGACCTAACGGTCGTAAAGGTGGTGGGGTTGGTCTGCTCCTGTCACCGCAGAGCACCTTCCGAGTCCTCCCAAACCCCCCCTCCCTATCCTTCTCCTCCTTCGAGGCCCACTGCGTCCGACTATTCTCCCCAACCCCCCTGAAGATTGCTGTGATATACCGGCCTCCTGGATCCATACCCCGCTTCCTGGAAGACTTCTCCTCCTGGCTACCCTTCTTCCTCTCCTCTGAGCTACCCACCATCATTCTTGGGGATTTCAACATCCCTGTCAACCTTGACAACCCGGACACAGCCCGTCTCCTCCACTTAACCTCCTCCTTTGCACTTGCACAGTGCATACAATCCACCACCCACTCCGACGGTAATATCCTTGATCTTGTCTTCTCCAACCGCTGCGCTCCCCACAACCTCACTAACACCCCCTTCCCTCTCTCTGACCACAACCTGATCACCTTCTCTATCTCCTCGTCCTCCAACGCCTACCCCTCCAAATGTCACACTACTACCAGCCGTAACCTCCGCAACCTTAACCCTGCCCCCCTCCACTCTGCAGCTGATCAACTCCACGACCGCATCCTCCCCCTGTCCTGCCCCGACTTGGCTATGACTGCCTACAACAACGCGCTGTCAGCAGCCCTTGACTCACTAGCGCCTTTAACCACACGCAACATCAGACTCCGACCGCTCCAGCCCTGGCAGACTGATCACACCAAAATCCTCAAACAACGCAGTCGTGCCCTGGAGCGACTATGGCGCAAAACCAAATCCCAACAAGCTTTCACCTGCTACAAATCTGCCTTCCGCACCTACACCTCCTCCCTCCACGCAGCCAAACAAGCCTACTTCCTGACCCTCATCAAGGCCCTCTCCTCCAATCCTCGCCGACTCTTCTCCACCTTCAACTCTCTACTCTCTCCACCCCCACCTCCACCCAGCACCTCACTCACCGCCCTTGAGATTGCCAATCACTTCAAAAACAAGATTGACACAATTCGCAAGGACATTGCCGCAACTCACACGCCCTCTCAACCCGTCCCCTCTCACACAGCTACCCCATCATCCCCCCTCCCCCTCGACATTACCCGCAGGGACTTCGTCGCTGCTCAAACTCCCTCCAACCCCCTTCCCCCTCACTTAGCTACCCCCTCTTCACCCCTCTCCCACGGCCTCACCACTGCTCTGACCTCCTCTCCCACCCCACCCTACATTCCTCATACTGAAGCTCCCCCAACACTCCGCACCTTTGACCTTACTACCATCGAGGAAGTCTCCAAGATCCTCTCTGATGCCCGCCTCACCACCTGCCCCCTCGACCCTATCCCCTCACAATTCCTACGACCTCCCTCCCCCTCCATCCTACGCTCCCTCACCCACATCTTTAATCTCTCCCTCTCCTCCGGCATTTTCCCCTCCCCACTGAAGCATGCACACATCACCCCCATACTTAAAAAGCCCTCCCTGGACCCCAATGACCCGAACAACCTCAGACCCATCTCCCTGCTCCCACTTACATCTAAACTCCTCGAGCGCCTCGTCTACACCCGCCTATGCTCTCACCTCAACGACAACAACCTCCTCGATCCCCTACAGTCTGGCTTCCGCCCCCTACACTCCACCGAAACCGCCTTACTCAAACTCTCCAACGACCTTCTAACCTCCAAAGCTAATGGCCACTATTCAGTGCTCCTACTCCTTGACCTCTCTGCGGCCTTCGACACAGTTGACCACCCCCTCCTCCTCAAAATACTACACTCCCTCGGCCTCAGAGATTCTGCTCTCTCCTGGCTCTCATCCTACCTGTCACAACGCTCTTTCAGCGTTACCTATAATGCTACCACCTCCCCCTCACTCCCCCTCTCTGTTGGGGTCCCTCAAGGCTCTGTCCTTGGGCCCCTTCTCTTCTCCATCTACACCTCCTCCCTTGGCCAACTCATACACTCTCACGGCTTCAACTACCACCTCTATGCCGACGACACACAAATCTATCTCTCAACCCCCCACCTCACCCCCTCGGTCTCTGCCCAAATCACACACCTACTGAGCGACATATCAGATTGGATGTCGCTCCACTTCCTTAAACTGAATCTCTCCAAAACCGAGCTCCTTGTCTTCCCCCCAGCCCGAACCCCACCCCCCATTGACTTCTACATCACATCCAACAACGCCAATATCAAACCCGCTCTGCAGGCCAGAGTACTTGGTGTCATTCTGGACTCCAACCTATCCTTCCAGCCCCAAGTCCAATCTTTAACAAACTCGTGCAGACCTCCTTCTCTCTAGTTCCCTGGTCTCCTCCTCCCATGCCCGCCTCCAGGACTTCTCCAGGGTGTCACCCATCCTCTGGAACTCCCTGCCCCAACCCATCAGATTATCACCTACTCTCCTCTCCTTTAGGCGCACCCTGAAAACCCATCTCTTCAGGGAAGCCTACCTCACCCCCTGCTAACTTGCTGACCTCCTCCACTCTTCCTACCACTCCATCCCCCACAGCTATCTCCTCCTGTACCACTATCCCATCCCTTCTAGATTGTAAGCTCGAAAGAGCAGGGCCCTCGATCCCCTCATGTTTTGCATTGTATTGGTATTGTTCTGTCACATGTTCTGTCCCCCTTTGTAATGTACAGCGCTGAGTGAACTATTGGCGCTTTATAAATACTGTATAATAATAATAATAATAATAATAAGGTATAGCAATGTCTGCTGTTGAAGAAAGAAGTTGTTTTGTTGACATCATACATCAGATATCATGGTGATATCATAGAGTTTATGGGTGTTCATGTCCAACTGGCAATTCCCAAAATCTTAAGATACTTTACAGTGAATATTTGCTTCATGCTGACTATCTAGAGAGAAGCTAGCTGCCTAACACTGTATTCACACCTGAGCAGAACAATTTTCAGGTGTTTCTTATTTGAATGTTTTGCAAGCATATTACAAGCATTTTAGATGCATATTGCAAGTGTTTTACATGTATTCAAATTTGTTTTTATATTTTTTAGCTGTTTTTATAATAGCCAATAGAAAGCACTAGGGGGAGGAGATTAGGGGTGGAGAGCTGCTGTTTTGCTGGAAAACATGCAACAAAACACTTGTAAAATGCTCATGTCATGCATTTTTCAGGTGTTCCAATTGAAGTCTATGGAGCAAATCTGCCTAAAATAAGCTCATGTACTTTTCTCCTTACAGGCATTTTGCTACAGACGACAAAACACTCAGATATTTAGGGCCACACAGGGGCCTAAATGGTTAGCACTTCCACCTGGCAGTACTAGGGTCACTGGTTCAAATCCCAGCCACAGCACCACCTGCCTGGAGTTTGCATGTTCTCCCTGTGACTGCATGGGTTTCCTCTGGGTACTCCAGTTTCCTCCCACACTCAAAAAGACATGCTGGTAGGTTAATTGGCTCCTGTCTAAATTGGCCCTAGTATGTATATGTATGAATGTGAGTTAGGGACTGTAGATTGTACACTCCTTGAGGGTTAGGGACTGATGTGAATGTACAATATATATGTAAAGTGCTGTGTAAATTGACAGCTCTATATAAGTACCTGAAATAAATAGATATGCACAGGTGCCATTGGAATGAATGGGATTTGGTTTGTTAAAGCTACAAGCTTCAAGCAGAAAAGTGCTCAGGTGTGAATGGGGCATAATAGGTAGCATCACTATGGGGTTGAATTACTAAAACTGGAGAGTGCAAAATCTGGTGCAGCTGTGCATGATAGTCAATCAGCTTCTAACTTCAGCTTGTTCAATTAAGCTTTGACAAACAACTGGAAGCCGTTTGGTTTGTACGTAGAGCTGCACCAGATTTTGCACTCTCCAGTTGTAGTTTTTGTAAACCTCCCCCCTTGTGTCTGCTGTTGTTTATTTTTCAGAAAAGTCACCTGTGTGTTTTATCTGAAATTATTTTCACTTTGCTTTGGAAATCCTGACTTCTCAACTTGGGTAATAAACCTCTGACCCCTTGGGTTAATTACACACAGTGCCACATACACCTTTATTGCATGTAGTGTCTCATGCCTCTCTATGACATGCAGTGCACCATTCCATAGCAACAAATAATGCTGTGTGTCTTAGCCCTGCAGCGTCATTGGTTGTTATGGTACTGGCTGCCGGCACACCTGCCACCATGGCAGTTTATGATGATCCAGGTCAAACTGGGTCCCATGCTCGCAGCACCCTGGTTGAGAAACACTGGCTTATATCTCTATATTGAAAGCAGTGGTGCATACTTCTGTATAAGATACACTTTCTCATACCTCTGTATTACACATAGTAGCTCATACTTCTGTATCACACACAGAGTCTCATACATCTCTATTATGCACACCTCTTTTCTTTTGTGCAGGCATTTTGGCATTCTGTACAGGTCAGATAATCTTTCAATTCATTAAGCCTTTACCAAGTCATGATATTTTTTCTTCTACTCAAGACATTTTACCCTTAATGTCTGCTCTAGAATTTTATAGTTCTTCTTTGAAGGCTGATTCTATTGTGTGTTGATTTCCTGGGATTTAGACAGACGTTCTGGATGAACGTTGGCTAATTTTTGTTGGCATCTCATAGGTTACTATGGCAGCAAGCAGGTGCTCAGTGTTCTTGTTCTTGTTTTTTTTTTAATTAGATATCTCTACATTTTTCACTGTATGCCTACTTAAATTCAAAAAGGAAACATAAAGCTTTTAAACTTATGTACAGTATCTGATTGCCTAAACTTGTGCTTTGCCACTCAAACTGTTTATGTGTATCCCACTTATTTTCTGTAAAGGTTAACTCCTGCGCATGGGTATGCTTATACTGTTATTATTGTAGTTCTACTACCATAGGAGCTGCAGGAATACTGTCCAGGTCCTCCTCAGTTATTTTGCCCTGCAGCCAGGCACATAGGCTCATTCACAGGTTTCTCCAATAACCAGTCTAGGGGTGTTGTCTTTGTTTTTATTTTTGGACAACTTGGAAAGGGATGAGAGAGATGAGTGGAATACTCCAAAAATACATTGTGGACTTTATCTAATCTTCAGGATAAGCTATGTTGGAGTCCTTGCTTGAATCTATCAGTGGGCTTCAGCTTAAGGTCAAGGTAGTAGCAGTAGTAATAGTACTACTAGTAGTAACTTCTTTAAAGACCCAGAGCAGTGTCCCTTTAAAAGTAGGCAAGGTGGACAAAGCTGTAAGGCACACCAGCCGTGGTTCCCTGTAGCCTAGACCCGCAGCTGACTTTCTAGCACCAGAGGGGGTTATACAGTACTCAGTCTGTAAGATCCTTTAGGGATGTCTGTATTCACAATGCCCAAGAGCAGCTGGATGCCTTCCTCCATGATACCAGACCAGATTTTCAGTAGACAGCCCCTGAGTCAACATAGCAGAACCTAGGTCTAAGCATTCAGGCCCTCAAGTTGCCTGCCTGAGGCTGTATGGCAGCAGTGGCCTGGAAGGGCAACGTGCCCTCTGCCAGGCTGAATAAGTCCAGGACAGGAAAGAACCTTGAGCCCCGTGTGCTTACTGAATATATACACTTACCCAGCATGCCTTAGAGCCCCTCTCTCTGGTATAGGCTTAGGTTGTATCAATATTTATGCTGCCATCTGCATACCTCCACACCTATCATCCAGAAACTTCTAAAGTTTCCTTGATACAGGGGAAGCTAGGATTTGCAGCATCTGAGCAGACCAAACTAAATTATCACAGCTTGCTAAGTACAGTGAGATAACTATGGTTTTTCCTAAATATTTACAGCCACTCTGACTACAGAGTGACAAATTTATTATTATACAGGATTTATATAGTGCCAACAGTTTGCTCAGCGCTTTACAAAATAAAGGGAGACAATACAGCAACAATACAGTTCAATACAAGAGGGTTAGGAGGGACCTGCTCCTTGGAGCTTACAATCTAAGAGGAAGGGGCTGGTGGTACAAAAGGTAATAACTGTGGGGGATGGACTGGTAGAAGGAATAGAAGGTTCCGGTATTAGCTGAAGGCAGGATAGGCTTCCCTGAAGAGAGATATTTTCAGAGATTGCCTAAAAGTGGGCACAGTAGGTGATAGTCTGATAGATTGGAGTAGAGAGTACCAGAAGATGGGAGAAGCTCTGGAGAAGTCCTGGAGACGAGCATGGGAGAAGGAAACAACTAAATTTACCTATCAAAAACACAACTAATTCTATCTTATCTAACTCTAGCACCTACCTAGGTAGGTGCTACATTATGTTACCCAGACACTGTGTGTAAAAGGAGTGTGTACAATGAGAATAAAGCACGTGGGCAGTTTTTAAAACTGCTTGAAGTAAAAATAAATGTCAGTATTAAATAAAGCAAGTAACAAGCTTCATGTTATTCACAGTACTTAAATTAACTTAAACATATACAGTATTTCCTACATACAGTTTTCAGTCATCTTGGTTTGTCAGTGTTTGGAATTTCAGTCTGCAAAATGCAATTATTTGCTCTTGGGGAGCAGTAGAGAGAGACCTGACGTCAAAGGCTCTCCATTTAAAGAATTCCCACAACTACAGACATACATGACAAAGTCCACTTCCGTGCTTTGTAAGTACACAGTTCTTCTTATGCACACTGATGCTGTCAATCTTAGGATTTTTAATGTCAGAGCGGGGCTAAGTGACACAGTGAATTGCATGGTATCACTTATATTTGCCAGCACATTCACAGGTCAAATGCAGGGAAAGACGATCATGGCCAGAATCTGGCCACAACACATTTATGCAGGTACCTATGGTATATTTATGTTACAAGGACATTTAGGAAGGTGCAGTCTGCTTTCTCTACTGTAAATGGTGCTCAGCCGGAGCGGTGCTGCAGCTGGAGAGGAAGTCAGGAGAAACCTGGTTTCTCTATGGCCTCCTGGCCACTGGAGGCAGCATGCCAGTTGGCTACACTGCATCCAGGTAACCCCGGTAACCGTCAGCAGAGCCTTTTTAAGAAAGAGAATCCATCTTTCAGGGAAAGCGATTAGCGGCAGCGAAAGTTTCCGGACAAGTAGGGACACACCATTCTGCATTGGAATCCTCCCCCTTTGGGCTTAGACAGGTCAAACCAGATTTCGCCCTCAGAGACAGAAGCTGTTGGTTACCCTCTGTATTCTGCAAACTGCACAGAACTTTGAGTGTTCCCCAGCGAGATGCTCTGCTGCTGGGTAGTTTGTTTACTTTGGTTGCTTCGTTAATACAAGC
This sequence comes from Staurois parvus, assembly GCF_062004578.1. NCBI lineage: Eukaryota > Metazoa > Chordata > Amphibia > Anura > Ranidae > Staurois > Staurois parvus. The sequence continues at coordinate 19,518,681 of NW_028317941.1, forward strand.
CTTGTTATTTACAATTGGACTTTGTGTATTTACTGCCACCACACCAAGCTTCACCTACCCACATACATGTATTATTTTGAAGGTGAACTGCCACTTTAAAGGGTAACTCCACTTTTTTGTGAAAAAATAAGAAATAAACAATGTATATTGCAATTAAATACTATTAAAAGATACATTTTCTTTTCAATCTGCAGTGCTAAAATTTTCTGTAAAATTCAATTCAATATGGCCATCTGGAGGTGTTCTGCACATCATTGGAGTTTGGAACACCCCCAGAAATGTCATTTCCTTCTTGTGTAATTGGTTCACCTATTTTTCCCAGAAGTTTGCACTAAGATATAAGTCAAATTTTAGGCATCCTCTTCCACAGAAATTTCATTGGTACTCCACTCAGTTAATCACATCCAAAGGGATGCATAAACTGCATTTTCCTCACTAGAGCACTGCAAGTGCATCAGCTGATTAATAATGGAAAACATTACTCCATGTCAGATCCACTCTGCAGACAACAAACTTTTCAGGGACAACTTTGTAAACGTTCTAGAGTGGCCTAGCCAGAGCCCTGACTTGAATCCTATTGAATATCTCTAGAGAGACCTGAAAACGGCTGTCCACCGACAGTTCCCATCCAACCTGACTGAGCTTGAGATGATTTGCAAAGAAGAATGGCAGAAAATCCCCCAATCCAGGTGTGCAAAGCTTTTCACACCAAAAAGACTGGAAGCTGTAAATACTGCCAAAGGTGCTTCAACAAAGTACTGATAAAGGGTCTGAATACTTAAGTACATGTGATATTTCAGTTTTTTCTTTTTATTAAATTCACAGGCATTTCTAAAATTTTATTTTCACTTTGTCATTATGGGGTACTGAGTGTGATTTATGAGAAAAAAAAACATTGAATTTAAGTAACTGTAGTATCAGGCTGCAACATAACAACATTGAAAAAAGTAAAGGGGGTCTGAAAACTTTATGAATGCACTGTATGTGTCAGAGGGTCCAGCAATGAAGTATCCTGCCATTGTTTTTGGCTCTTTTCCTTGAACCAGGAGTCTTAGGGCCTGTTCACACCAAAACACGATGCCGAAACCCACGTTTCGTGCTTTTTCTGTATAGGGATAACTATGATTCTTACTGAGTCACATACATAGAATATTATAGGATGGCTATGTATACTCCATTTTGTCTCATCAGTAATGCTTCTAATTGTTTATTACAAATGACACAAACACATATCTAAATTGCAACTTAGCCAGCAGGATTGTGTAACGTTTTATGGGGAGTGTACGCCATTCTCTACCCTGTGTCACATTTTATTTGATAAGAAAGGATATATAAGTGGAGAAAATCTCTTTGGCAGGTGGAATACAGTGAGCGCGGACTTCACTTCCCATATACGTATATGCAACAATAAATATAATTCGGAGCCTTATCTTGTCTGCAGGTAATTGTTCAAGTTTCCTTAAAAATAGAGGAACTTGTGAAGGAGGTACCATCCTCCCTATACATTCAAAACACACTGCATTTGCAACATGCAAGTTACTTCAAATGCAGGCTGTAAACACAGTGTGTTTGCGTGCATCAGATCGCATGGTACAGTAGCACCATGCGATCAGGTTGCTGTGCATTTTTTAAAGTAGTGCATACACTACTTTTGGTGCGGTCCAGTGTGATTTCAGCCCATTTAAATGAAGGAGCTGAAATCCCACTGCACCCAGATCACATATGAATCACACAGGAACACACTGTGCATTCCTGTGCGATTCATGGTATGAACCGGCCGTTACTCCTTCTGCTGCAGTTGAAGGTAATTAAGTTTTTCTGTTGCATTTTTCAAAATATGATATAAAAAAATCCAACAGGGAGTGTGAGATCATCTGATCCTAACCATATTACCTTGACATGCCTGAATATTGAAATATGTAGAGATCTCACCGTTCACCTCAAATATTTACCTGAATCCATGGTCACAAGATGTGGCTCAAGTCTTCTTTCTTTTGGACTACAGGGTGGGAGGGTCCTTCTTCTGATGTACAGTCACTGTCTGGTAACATGGACACTTCCTATTGGGTCCATTGGTGGGATCCTCTCCGTGATCTTAAAACTCCAGCGATGATGAATTGACATCACAATGAGGGATGGTGACAAGACCAGTCAGCAGCAGGCCTGGACTGCAGTGATGGATCACCTCTCATAACTCCAGAAAAAGTATTTTTTACATTTTGGTAATCAGTCGAGGAGGGTGGGTAACAGTATTGGAAGGAGGGTAGGAGGGTTTAAACTTTTTCTGAGGGATGAGCATTAATAGCTTCCTTGTTTTTGTATAATGGAGCCATATAAATCATTGTTTTATGCCTATGGGTCAACTATCCAGAACTTTGTATAGCACAGACACAGCTTAATTTAGTCACATTTTCTCACTAGCATACACCTGTTTATATTGGTGATAAAATGTAAATGCCGTCTATTTTAAGACAACAATGCTATATTTTATAGTGCTTTATGTTAGTTTTGGCACACCTTACCATAAGTTCACTAGCTATCCTAAGGTTGTAGAATACAATGCTTAATTATAAATCTAGCTATATTCCTCTTTCCAAAGTGATATTTTATAAGCACTTTAATAAGTGTTAACAATCTATAGTAGGTTGCCGTAAGCAATTGATAGGATCATTTTATATCTTAAGAAAAACTGCTTTTTCAGCTGCTAATAGATAAAGGGGAAATGGGCACTCATAAAACACAACGTATCTGGAAACTATGCAGTCTGTAGAGACAAGAATGAGGTGACTTTCTCAATGATCAGGAAACACACTACATATTAAAGGATCATTTTCAACTCAAGTGCCACCTGGGAAAACTTGCTAGAAATCATAAGGCCCATTAAAATTAATTGAGGGTATATGCACATGGACATTTTCACTGTTCCCATGTTCCATTTTGTGTTCAGTCCACTGCGGCTTTATGAATAATCCAGGATTTTACTGAAACAGCTGAGTAAGTTGTTGAAATGGAAGTATGTTTGCCAGCAAATACTGATTTCTGTAAAGTCTAAGGGCATGTTCACACTGTGGCCAAAGCGCTTGAAAGCTAATACTAATTATTATAATCTTTAAAGATCTTCATGCCAGTGCATTGCGTTAGAGACAGTGTCTTGCATTTTAAAAAACATCCTGCTTGCTGCATCTTTTATGTACTGTATTTTATCAAAAACCCGATTTACATTACAGTCAATGGCATTGCACGGAAAATGCACGAAAACTATTTGCGTTTTAAATCTTACACTTCTCAAGTCATATCCATATTTTCTGTATGCCTGCAGGAAGTAAACACGTCAAATGTATGCAAATTAAAAAGCATTTTGTGTTGCCTTATATATTAACTCGTTAAATGCATTAAATTTAATTAAAAATGCATTATGAAGGAGCCTTTGGGCTTGTTCACTCTAGCAATTGACATGAATTGCATGGCTGCTGGAGTAAGAAGTATGAAGTGCCAGTGTACCAATCCCAGCACATTACACTGTTTACTTCTTTTCAGCTCACACAACTGCAATGAAGTGGGACTGCACTGAGGATGGCTGCCACAGTCCCAGTGCACCTGGTCTTAAAGCGGAACTAAAGTCTCAATACTTACCTCCAACAGTCCTGCACTGGCATCTTCTTCTAAGCACCTGTCTTTGGAACACTTCTTTGGCCGGCGGGAGATGATGTAATTCCTGCGCATGCGTAGGAGCCTTTCATCCCGGTACTCACACCAGCCTGCATGGGCAGCTCAGTTTACAGTGCTGGAGAAGACGGCGAGCAGGCAGGTTGTTAATTGCAGAAGAAACAGTGCATGTCTATTCTGCCATAAAAGCCTGCCTGCTTGCAGTTTTTTTTACATTGAGACTTCAGTTCTGCTTCAAATACCTCGCTAAATATCTTTTATGTTTGAAAAAGCCATATAACATGACCCCAGTGTGAGTTTAGGTAAATTTTAATCCTTTTCTTTCCTAAGAGAGACTTTGGAGTCTATTTAAAAACATTTTGATGGTCAATTTATCTGACATTTATCCAAAAGTCATCCAAAATATTTTGTCAACAAAGTGCCAAAAGCAGAACGTAAAATGTTTTGTTTTGTTTTTTTAGATTCTTACATCATAAAAACCAACATGTTTTAGGAGTCCACCTTCATCAGGGTAAAAACGACACATAAATACTTTGATTAGTATATAGTATTGACTGGTGTATAAGGGATATAGAATATAAATTGTAAATGCGTAGGGAGTTTTGGTACCATACACTATTAGTCAAGTACTGACAGGAAATATAGAAAAATTATATATAAAATAAAGCTATTTAAATTATATATAAAATAAAGTTATTTAAATTATATATAAAATAAAGCTAATTCTAAACAGAAAACAAACAGACAGTATAGATCTAGATCGAATTTAAAAGGTAACAGCAGACAGAAAATCGTGTACATATGAGTTATAAGCAAAACACAGTTATATCTATAACAATGCAATATTTAGTGTAGCAGCAGAAAGTATAAGGTATGTACTGAATATATAGGTGGAGCACTGTAAAAAGTAGATTTTTTGTGTGGAGTGAATACTTTAGTTGACACGTGGGTACTGCTGAACAAAATGTGTACTGGATGTACGTATTTGACTTTTAACCACTTAACCCCCAGGCCAATTATAACATTTCTCTCATACATTTAAAATCAGCATTTATTTTGCTAGAAATTTACTTAGAACCTCCAAATATTATATTTTTTTTTTTAAAGCCGAGACCTTGGAGAATAAAATGGGAGTTGTTGCAACTTTTTATGTCACACAACATTTGTACAGCCATTTTTTAAAAAAGTTTCAGGAAAAAATAAACTTTAATGAGTTTTAGTCCACACAAATACAATAAAATACCCAATTTTTGGTACAATATTAAAGATATTACGCTGAGTAAATAGTTACCTAACATGTCATGCTTTAAAATTGCGTATGTTCGTGGAACGGCAAGAAACTACTGTACGTACAAAATCTCCATAGGCAATATTTTAAAAACCTTTACAGTTTACCAGTTTATTAAACTGTAGGGCTGGCGCTAGAATCATTGCTCTTGCTCTGACTGGTACTGAAGGAGTTGAGACAAGGCAAAATATATAATTACTGGTGGCATCAGAAGATAAGTAATTATACAAGTGACAAACTCTGTAGACTGAATCCTTTAAATGGATAAAACCTGGAAGTAAATGTATCCTTGGTCTTCAGATAGCTTATGGTGGGGCCCAAAGGTATCACTGTGTAATAGCAACTAGCAGAGTAAATGTGATAGCAGAGATATTCCCTAAGGCTACGTTCACACTAGCCTTGTGTGCAGGCGGCAGAGAGGCATTTGGGAAGCGTTTTTACCGCTTCCCAAACGCCTCTGCCAATTCTGCACATTACAGCACATGGTGCTGTTCTAACGGGAGCGTTTGCGTTGCGGCAAAACGGACGCCTCTGGACGAGTCAGGAGGCTTTGAAGCCTCCTATTCTCGTCTATGGTGCCGCTCCGCAAACGCCCGGCCGGCGTTTGCGGTGCGGTTGCAACGCGGTTGCGGGGCGTTTGCGGAGCGGTAACACAACTCAAACTGCATTATAGGCGTTTGTGGGGCGTTATTAACGCTCGGAAAACGCCTAGCAACCGCCGCTAAACCGCGCATGCGGCGTTTGCGGAGCGTTTGCGGAGCGTTAAAAAACGCTCCGCAAACGCCGGACCAACGCTTGCCAAACGCTATAGGGGCGTTTGGCAAGCGTTGGCAAAACAGCCTAGTGTGAACGAGCCCTAACAGAAGCTTTTAAATGGGTAATGGGGGGGGGGGAAGGGGGGGGATAATGGTGTCTGCATGCAGTGTCTATACTGTATAACATTTGGGGATGTTTAGCTCAGTGGTAAATGCATTTGCAAGTGAGGTCACGCCAGTCAGGAACTATTTTCAGGGCTTGCTTGCCCACTTTTATTAAAAGGAAAGGCAAAACAAAAGTCCAACATAAGGTTTCCCACGTTCTTGTCCAGTAAGATATGCACAATCAAAATGAGAATGCTAGCCCACCTGGCTACTCATCAGCAGCACTGCTGCTATAGTTCCTTGTCCCTCTGATCACCAGCTCTTCCAGGCACATAGCTTAGAGCTTCCCGAATACACACACAGCTCCCCTAGTCCTCAGGCTGTTAATCGTCTCTTGCAGACAATCATACTCTTGCTGTCACATGCAGCCTCTCTGACTCCTGTAGGAGACCTTCTGTCTCTCTTGGGTGGAGCCCTGAGGTATTCCTACACCTCCATTATAAGGTCTATGTATATGACAAGTGCAGCGCTCGTCGCTAATAGAGTGAATGGATGAAATACAGTATCATAAGTCAAATTGAATTCCAATAAATGTAAGGAGTAGTCCCATAAATATAAATAAATCAGGATAATACAACAGGATAATGAAAGGTGACTTCGTTGTCCGGGTAGTAGTGGAAATGAAATGCGCACTCACCGGACGCGCATATTAAATGCGCCTTGTATGTAACAATCCTGATCCTAGATGGTAGGAGGTCTTCCTTCAGTTGGAACCCAGATGAACTATCCTCCTCACTCAGATATGCCTGTGTGGTCCTGGTGGGTGCTGTCACTCCCAAGGGACTGGGTGGTAAGTGGTGATCCGCCTTAGCAATGGACCTGTAGGCAGCTGGTGATGTCACGCCGCCGGAGCATCGTGGAGCTCCGGCGGCCATTACAAATTACCAGCTGCCTACAGGTCCATTGCTAAGGTGGATCACCACTTACCACCCAGTCCCTTGGGAGTGACAGCACCCACCAGGACCACACAGGCATATCTGAGTGAGAAGGATAGTTCATCTGGGTTCCAACTGAAGGAAGACCTCCTACCATCTAGGATCAGGATTCTTACATACAAGGCGCATTTAATATGCGCGTCCGGTGAGTGCGCATTTCATTTCCACTACTACCCGGACAATGAAGTCACTTTTCATTATCCTCTTTTATTATCCTGATTTATTTATATTTATGGGACTACTCCTTACATTTATTGGATTTCAATTTGACTTATGATACTGTATTTCATCCATTCACTCTATTAGCGACGAGCGCTGCACTTGTCATATACATTGTCTCTTTCATAGGTTATTGGTACCTAATTCTGTGCATAGCAGCTTGTTTATTTACACTAAGGCGCTTTTTACTCTCTATATACATTATAAGGTCTGTGTGCACCTGGGCACACACCCTGATGTTTCTCCACAAAACCCAGACACTGGGTTGGAGATTCCATCCCTTCCAAGACACTATGGAATCTCCAAACTATGGAGCCCCTTCCAGGAATACCAAAACCTGGAGAAAGCTGCAAAAGCAGTTTTCTCCACTCAACAGCTATACTCTGTAGTCCTGCACTCAGCCAATGTGCACACCCTGTGTCCTTTAACTGACAAATTTCACAGTGACAGAGTCTCTTCCTGTCACAACTGTGTTAGGGAGAATGCTGGGCTTACATCCGCTCACCAGACCCCTGGGAGATGACAAAACCAAAATCCACAGTGGAAGGTCAGGCCTCTGTCAGAGTAGAGTGGCTCCAGATTGCCTCCTAACAACTGATCAAGACAGTGGGTAGTGATGCTTGTAAAGTGCTCAGCAGCAGCCGACCCAATTCCCTGAGTGTACTGCGGTCCCTGGATCATTGAGAGTTGTCCTGTAGTGCTGGGTGATGCTGCACTGCCGAGCAGGTTTACTGCACTGGATGATGGGGCCACAGCCTAGTCTTGAAAGGGAAAAAGACAAGCTCCCCCCTGTCAGCCTCCAGGTCACAGTGCCTTGCATCCAAATATATGTTAGGTTGGGAAAGGCGCTATGCGCCCCCAGTTGACATCCATATTAAAATTGTCAAAGGCATAAAGAAAAAAGGAAAGTAGAGAGTAGAAAGGAAAAAGAGAGATAGAAGGATGGAGACAGGTCCCCTCAAACCAGACATACAACCCTCAGGGCGTCCCAGCTGCTAGGGAGCTATAAGGTATTTGATCCAGGAATTCTATACTTTTTCAAACCTTGCTTGTTTGTCCTTGAGGATACATGTCAATTTTTCATTAATCATATTCCAGGATATTTTGTGTTTGACCAACGCAACATTAACCACGAGTGATTTCCATGCTTGTACTATGGTAATTTTAGATGCTAGGAAAATGAAGAAGATGATGGTTCGGAGTTGTCTGGGGATCTCATTTGATAGATTGGTGAACAACACTGTTTTGGCATTTTTGGGTATATTCCTCCCCATCACCGAATAGATAAGATTAGAATAGATAAGATTGATTATTCTTATCCAGAATTACTGGACCTTTGAACAATACCACCAGACACGAAACAAATTGCCCTCTTGCCCCCATCCTCGAAAGCAGAGGGGCGAGGTGCCAGGGTAGCATTTTGCTGCGCTAGGACAAGATACTAATGAGACAATACCTTGTAATTCGCTTCCTCGAGGTATTGAGCATTCGCCTGTGCACAATGGTTGACTATTGTACCCACACTTCCTCCTCTAAAGCCTCACCCAGGTCCGACTCCCATGCCGTTTGATAGGAAAGTTTGTTGCTTTGGCTTGTAAATAGGATATATAACTCTGAGATCCCTCCGTGTGTCCCCGGGACCAGGCAGACATTTGTTTTCAAATAAAATCCTGGTGGATATATCCACCTGGTTCCTACATAGTGCCTTTAGGAAATTAATAATTTGACACAAGCGGAAAGTTTCGGTGGGGGGCATATGTAACGTTTCTAAAAAATAGGACAACTGTCTGATCCCTCTATGGTCTATAAAGTACGATATCCTATAGAGACCCTTGTTAACCCACCAGGTAAACTGCTAGAGATTTTGCCCTGGGGGGAAAATGATGATTATTAATAAGGGATGCCACTGGCGTGAATGCCATATTTTAAGGGGCTACAAGTGAAAAACATGAAGCTGAGGAAAGTGTGTGTGTGTGTGTGTGGGGGGGGGTTATAGAAAAGAAAAATGCTGTTTTGTTTGAATGCAGCTCACATTGACGTTACATTGCATGAAGTGCTTAACAACCTACAAAGGGCTATAGAAGTGGGACATACATTATTTTGGGATAAATAGTAGGATTTCCAAACAGTTTTCACAGCTTTGGGAGAAGGGAAGTCTATTTTTCATGGCATTATCCATGTCAGAATCCAGTTTCAGTTGGGTGAGTTGTGCAAACACTTAGACAAGGTTAACAGAGATAATCTTTACTTATTACTTCCTGTGATGAAACGTTACAGTTTCTGTTGCTGTTGTGTTCCTGCTATGGAGATTCACCCCTCTAACTCTCCTGGTGACCATTGTAACCAAGACAGAAAGTGTGATCCAGAAATTCTTAGCTGACCAGGGGAGTGCTAACCTCTGTCCTATGTAGCAAAAGGCACCATTCTAAATGTAATTGTAAATAAGGATCTGTGATTCAACTGCAACTTGATTGGCTGCTTTTGCCACTGAAAATATACAGAACTCCACTCATATAGATTATGTTGCCTGGAGAAGTGTTTTAAATGTGATATGAGGCTAGTACTGGTAGAAGCTAGAGGAAGGATCAATTGGGAAGCAGCAGCTTTTTGAGAACCAGCAATCCTCCTTTAAGGGATCATAAGTTTGGGTGAAGGTGATGCAACGTCATAGAAAGTATGGTACTAATTTGTGAGTGCAGAGTTATATTTTAAGCTTGTGGCATGTGCAAAAAATGTATACAGTTTGTGGACTTTCATATTTCAGGATTATAGTATATTGAATACTTATTACAGGTTGCGGAGTGATGGTGATCAGGGCACCGATTCCCCAAATTTAAGATAAAAGAAACCATATGCACACAGGAATTTCAAGATGCCAACCTATATGACTTAGTATTTGGAACTTTTTCCTAGGCTAAATAAAAATGTGTTTATCTGTGACACAATGCATTAAATTTCAAGATGTCAAAGTTAAGAAAGGGTGTTTGTAAAGGGTGTGGTGCGTCAGGGTAGGTGGGATGTTGTGAAAATCAGCAGCAGCAACGTACAGGCAGTGCTCTCACTATTTTTACAAGCTTCCAAGAGAACCATGTTTCTAATCAAACTATTTAGGATTGTAGAGCACGTGACTCGGTCATCATCGCATACATGATTACAAATTACTGGAACTCACAGTATGCCTGAGTATGCATCTGTTCCTGTATACCGGTTGGCTTGCTTTGTCTCTTGTCTGTAGACACAGTCTAGGTTTTCAAGTGGAACTGACACTGCTAAACTAATTTCTTCATCCATGTGAAGGTGGGAAAGTAGCCACAGGCCCTGCTTTTGATGAGACATCTCCATCAGTATTTGGTGGGGATAAGGCGCTTTCACACAGATTCATTATTCTTCTACTTTTGCATTAAAAAAAGCAAAAGAAAAACGTGTGACCATGTATTACTATGGAACTCTTCACACTGATCTGTTGCAGGTCTGATGCATTTTTTAAATCCTGCTTCCTGCATTTTTGGTGCAGGTTTGGTGTGGTAAAAAACTGTATATATAATGCCCTTCCCCATTGAAATCAGTGGAAAACTTGGCAAAAGTGCATAAAAAATACACCCATGTTGGGTTTTGGGTGCAATTTTTTAAGTTGCATGTCCTGTAAAAAAACACACTGTAAACGTAGTAAAAATGTGGTTAAAACATGGGCAAAATGCAGCAGCTGTACATGATAGCCAATCAGCTTCTAACTTCAGCTTGCTCAATTAAGCTTTGACAAAACCTGGAAGCTGATTGTTTTCTTTGCAGAGCTGCACCAAATTTTGTCAGTGGCAGCCAGAATGGAGGAACCAGATCAATAGGACGAGGAGGAAAATGGCACATTTGAGAAGGAAGCTGATGGAGAGTTCTAAAAACCTTTCCTACGTTTTTGGTATCTTTTTGCTAGTGGCTTTAACTATAATGATTTGGCCTTCTCTGCTCCATTATAGCACCATCCAGTGCACAATCAACCTTTTGTCTCATTAATAGGAAGAAGTAAGTGAGAGCTCAGTCACAGAGTTTCCAGCAAGTTGGAAAAATATGTTGTCCAAAACAAGTGCCTTTGATAGTGAGAGTGCTCCATCTCCCATAAACGACTGATTTCAGCATTAAAGTAGAACTTTATCTTCAGTTTCACTTACCTGGTCTAACTTAGAGCTTATTAACTCCTATAACTCATTTTGTCTGCATATAACAGCTCTATGTAGTGCCTGCCTGCAGACATCTGCAGAATACCCCTGTCTGGCTCTGGCTTTGTTTAAACCGATTTGTGTGATAGCATCACAGAGGCGTTTCATGTCCTTGCCTTTGTCCTTATTACATCCTCTTTTAGTTCTTCAAACTACATGGGAGACATATTTACTATCCTATTGTGTCAGCAGGCGTTAATGCAAAGTAATGCCCACATCCAGTGGCTGACACCCATTGTCACACCCAAACACATCACAGGCTCACACCTCTTGCAGCATGAGTTGCTACATCTTCTGGGACATGCAGTCCCTATAATGGTATATAATTCATTAATGTCAGAATGTTGAGCTCTTCTGCTCCCTGCCCTCACTTTGCTCACTATGAGGGGAAGAAAGAGAGCTGAACAGTCATGTGACTGCGACTCCAGAATGGAGGGTACTTTAATTTTTTTTTTTGTCAAGAATGTTGTGGACATTGATTGAGGTAGCGGTGGTAACAAGGGTTATCAATATTTGCTAACTGGAGCTCTGCTTTGTCAGATAGTCTGATCTTTATATCAGCAGAACAAATAAATAAATGTCTAATGCAGGCCATAGATGGGTCGAAAATCGGCCGATTTTTCGTCCGAAAATAAAATCGGCCGATTTTCGGATCGTTAGTGGGCGATTTGGTCGGCCGTTTTTCGGTATTTTGGCAGATTTTTTTTTTCGGTAAAGTTGGAAAAAAAATCGGCCGCTTTTGCTGATCGGCCGATTTTCGCGGCAATGATGGGCAAATCGGCCAATTTTTTACCGATAAAAAATCTGCGCATGAGCAGTCACCTGCAAGAGGAAGACAAAAAGAAGAAGAGGATGAAGAAGAAGAGGAAGAAGAAGAGGAAGAAGAAGAAGAAGAAGAAGAGGATGAGGATGAAGAAGAGGATGAGGATGAAGAAGAAGAAGAGGGTGAGGATGATGAAGAAGAGGATGAAGAAGAGGATGAGGATGAAGAGGATGAGGATGATAAAGAAGAGGAGGATGAGGAGGATGAGGAGGAGGATGAGGATGATGAAGAGGATGGGGATGAAGAAGAGGATGAGGATGAAGAAGATGAGGATGAAGAAGAGGATGAGGATGAAGAAGAAGAAGAAGTAGGATGAAAAGTAAGAAGAATTCCAGTCCAGCAATTCCAGTGTCCCTGCAGAGAGCTCCGCTATTTCTTGACAGTTCTTTGACAGTTCTTTGACATTTACAGCGGTTGCAACAATGTATCTATTTGTTTCCGAATAAAAACATCTGTATCCTAAATGGAAACAAATAGATACAATGTTGCAACCTCTGTAAATGTCAAGGAACTGTCAAAGAAATAGCAGAGCTCTCTGCAGGGACACTTTTTGCCGGCTCTAGACGGGATGAAAATGCCGAATTTTTTTACCATTGATGGTAACATCGGCCGCTTGAACGACCGATTTTTCATTTTTTAAATGAAAAATCTGCCGTTTTTCTCCCCGTCTATGGCCTGCATAACTGTATGGATAGAAGCTGTGTCTATTATGTAGATTGTGTTTATCTAATTATTCCTTTTAATAGTGGTGATTAAAAAAAAAAATCTGATAATTAGCAGCATTGCTTTTCATGGCATATTCTGGCAAGCTAACTTTGCTCATCTTTTCTTTGTTAACAAGTGTAATATCAGTAATTAACAGATTTAACTGAAGCTACCTTTCAAAGACAGGGCAATCAGTGGTCACAGATAACTGGAAATCTCAAAAGTTATACAAGTATCATCACGATGCAAAAGTCTGGATAAAAGTGAATTTAACTGCGAGTGAAAGTGATCCAGGGTATATATAATGGTGTGCTACATTGCATCTAAGAACTAACCTAAGCTTTTCAAACAATGTAATAGCTTGATGCATATCAGATGTGTGAAGTGCTTGCTATATTTTAATTTTTTTAGGATGATAGATTCTAGTGACCTAAAGTAAGCCATAGTTCTCACCTTGTTCCCAGACCCCAAATTACCATTTCCTGCTGCTGCCATTGTGTCAAGATTGACAGGACTAGGCTAGGTGATGGGGCAGCAGTGGAGAGAATAACTGCACCTTTGCCCAATTTATCCTCTAAAGATAAAATAACAGAGGAGAATTTTCCTTGTCCCTTGCAGCCACAAATGTATATTGAAGAACAGACCAGGATAACAAATGTGCTATGTATTTCCATCTGTTCCCTGTTATCTGCGTTTGCCTTTCAGTTCTGGGGACAAGGAGTGCACTGTCTGTGCAATTTGTATTACATCCTCTGCCTCTCTATCATTTTTTTTTCTTGCTATTCCACAAGAAATGCAGCAAAGGAGAGACAAAGCAAAATCTCGTGTATAATGAATGAAAAAAATAATCTGGTTATTTGGATGATACACAATTAGGTTCAAATATCCTTTACACGCTCTCTTCTGCTCTGAAATAATTTTACTGGCCACTCAGGGCCATAGTTGTTTTTACCAGTGTTAAGTTACTGGGAGCGTCCATTCTTAACAAATCAATGCTAGCACTGCCTTATCCGAGAACTGGACTTTGCATTGACTGAAACTCACATGTACATATGCCTGTACATGTGCAGCCTGGTCTAGAACACACACTTTCCCCCTTCTCAACCTATGACTGGATAAAAAAGGAGCAACAACACTAATGAGATAATCGTTGTGCTCTCTCCTTCCTAGAAAGCTCTCTATATTAAACTTTCATCAGAGAAAAATGGGGGGTGTCATTGCTGAACCATTTCTAAAAATATTAGTTTTATTTATTATACTGGCTGAGCCCAGAAAAAAAAACCTGATCAAGACATTTAGAGAAAATCTGAAGTTTTTATCTGCATATTTGTTTTGGATCAGTGATTTCATGGGTGAAGCGTAACTATAAGGCAACTAGCATTTGCAGAATGAAAAGTCAGTAATGGCAGACACCATGTTTTTCTCAGGAAAGGTTTTCTGTAAATGAACATCTCTCTGCAATGTAGTAGAGTACATTTCTTCCATGACCTCTCCCAATCTCAGTCCTGCTGAGATCAATGAATGGAAGTTCACTAAACTCCTTCCCGAATTCTCCTCCCCAGTAGCACTAGGATTCCAGAGGGTCCAGCGGAACTGAAGGATCTGGAGTGGAGGTACTGGAAATAGGAAGGAGGGTTACTTTTGCTGTCATGAAGAAGTTATAGGGTGGCCTTATAGCCACCTGAATCCTTTCCACATCTATGACAGAATATAAATTCAGCTGACTTTTCCCCATGCAGAGATGGCTGTTCTCAATGGATAAGGGAAGAGGGGGTGGGGCCCTGCTGGATCAGCTTGAATGTAGTTCGGCTTGAACCCCTGCCATGCCCTATCCACCAGGAAGAGGACCAGGCACCCTACCGGAAGAAGCAGCATGCATGACACGAGACACACTTTATTACAGGTAAGTGATGTGACTGCAGTTATAGGGGAGCATTTTTTTTTTGGCTAAACAGCTTTAAAGCCAGTCTCTAGGTAAAATTCCTAACTCCACCCCACCTCCTACCTCAGGGGTTATTTTTTTAAACATGGTAAGGACCTGGTACGTGCCTAAAGTGACAGTGCTGATTCCTCTGAAATTCCTCCTAGCTACAGTGCTCAAAATAGCATTCAGGAGTTCTGAAATAAATTAACAGTAACCCAGGACAATAGTAAAAAAAAATTCTGGATGAGGGAGGGGGGTTGATAAGTAAAAAAAAATTACTAGTTGCACTTTATGTGTAAAGACAGTTAAAAATGTAACAGCCACATTTCTGAAATGTTTGTACATAAATGAACCAAAATGTATAACTTGCTTCACTATTCGTATAGCGTCTCACCATTAATCGCACATGTTGGAATAATTGCATATTTTAATTTGAAAAGACTGACACCCGCGAGCCCCTTCTCTGCTTTTATACACACACAAGGGAGTTCATGTCAGGTTATCTCATGTAACACCAGGAAGTGTGCTGTCTCTTTTTCTCTTGCAACAACATTTGTAATATCTTGAGCTGATAAGCCAGATATGCACAATCACAGCAAATCCCTGTTATTAGAGAAGTGGAATGAGAAAAAAGGCTTGTGCATTGTCAGCTGGGTGATTGAAACGGTAAGACTGATGAAATAGAACTTGATTGGCTTCTCATCTGCCTGTGGCCCAGAGCAGCAGCCGCTGAGAGAATATGATTTTCTTCCAAGCTGACAAGTAGAAAGGAGCAGGACGGTCTGCTGGTGCCAGACACGAATCCAGCTGCTAATGCTAACCTCGACATCCGTCTCTAAGAACATGTTTTAACAAGCGTAGGCTCCTGTGCTTTATGTTAACTCCTTCCACCTACTCTGTTACAGTATTTCTTCAGGATGTCTTTTCAGGAAACGCACACCACTGCAGCGAACAGGCTAATGAGAGTCGAGAAAATGGTGATAATTGTTCTAGCAACCTTACAAACACTGCTAATATGGGGGATGATCAGATCTGTCAAGACCATTTAAGGGCCTTTGTCTGCCTTTTCAGGCTTGTTTTTTTTAAGAATATTCGGTGTATTCAGCAAGGCAGAAAAAAGGAATAGTGAAGTAGAATAGAATGTATAGCCACCTATAGCAACCAATCAGCCTTGCTCATCTGACTATAGAAAAAATTAAATCTGATTGCCTAATAGATTACTCTGGGGTGGCACAGTGGCTTAGTGGTTAGCACGTCTGCCTTGCAGTAAATAGGACATGGGTTCGATTCCCGACCATGGCGCCTCCTGCATGGAGTTTGCATGTTCTCCCTGTGTTCGCATGGGTTTCCTCGGGGTACTCCGGTTTGCTCCCACACTCCAAAGGCATGCTGGTAGATTAATTGTCTTCTGTCTAAATTATCCTAGTTTCATCCCTGGCCATGCGGGATCTCCTGCATGGTAGGGGTTGGGGAACAACCTGGCAACCTACCCTGTAAAATAATTGCTAAGGTAATTCATGGAAAAAGTCGCTTACGAGTGACGTTCCATGCAATAGCCAAGGGTCAGTTACGACTGAATGGATAGATAGAATAGATTATTGTACACTACACTGAATTTTGTATTTTTGAGTTTTGGATCAGAGCAGCACAATAATATTATGGACTTGATTTTTCAATAATTTTGTCATTACTGTTGGAATACAATGTTCAAGTATTTTTGTACAACTGTATCAGTAAAAGTATTTGTAGAGTTATATTCTTCAACCAGTAGATGGCAGTGTTTATAAGTTTGTAGCTGCATCTATGATTAAACTCTGTCTTTTCTCTATAAAAAAAAAAAGTTCCTGTTTCCTTTTTGCGGAGAAGCAGCAGATAAACACATGTGGACTAAGCACTGTCTGTTCTGTAGGGCTATATACAGAATCTCTAACAATTACTTATGATACAGATGTAATCTGTATATTTTTGGGGGTTTTGTCCAAGTATATGATTTTTTGTATACAGGTTATTCAGCATACGTGGCAAGCTATGGGGATGGACGCTGCATCTGTGCCTCCTGAGCACAAGAAAATATCAGGATTGGATACACATGGGCTGAATGTCCAGTGTGCACGTGGCCTAACATGAAGTCATACCCTGAAATAACATTTTGTGTATGTTTGTTATTTCCCTTATTTCTGCGTTACTCTTTTATATATTTCTGCATCTCCTAGGTCCTCAATAGTGACGCCAATAGTCTTCATATAACCAACATGTGGCATGGTGGGGGCACCTGCACATTGCATTTACAGTGCCTTGAAAAAGTGTTCATGCCCCTTGAAATTTTCCACATTTTGTCATGTTACAATCAAAAGTGTAAATATTTTATTGGGATTTTATATGATAGACCACCGCAAAGTGCCACATAATTGTAAAGTGGAAGGAAAATGATATGGTTTTCAAAATGTTTTACAAATAATTATCTGAAAAGTGTGGTGTGCATTTGTATTCAGCCACCCAATACCCAAAAGTCAATACTTTGTAGAGCCACCTTTCGCTGCAATTACAGCTGTAAGTCTTTTTGGGTATGTCTCTACCATCTCTGCACATCTAGAGAGTGAAATGTTTGCCCATTCTTCTTTGCAAAATAGCTCAAGCTCTGTCAGATTGGATGGAGAGTGTCTGTGAACAGCAATTTTCAAGTTTTGCCACAGATTCTCAATTGGATTTAGGTCTGGACTTTGACTGGGCCATTCTAACACATGAATATGCTTTTAACTAAACCATTCCATTGTAGCTCTGGCTGTATGTTTAGGGTCGTTGTCCTGCTGGAAGGTGAACCTCCGCCCCAGTCTGAAGTCTTTTGCAGACTCTGGCAGGTTTTCTTTTTTTTTTGACAGCCTGACCATATTCCCAGTGATCAGTGAATGCTGTTTAGCAGCTGTCGCTGCTAGAAATGCTGCCAGCATCCCTGAACTCTTACTCCAAGCACATGTCCCACTCCTCAGATTGGATCTTCTGCTGGACAGTAAACCCTAGAAGAAAACTGTATTTCTCACGAAATGCAACTCATGAAGAAAAAAGAACCTAGACCTGTACTCCTCTCACATGTTCTTCTGTACTTTGTCCGTAGAAGAGGTAATCCAAAGAGGCAGGCCTGCAGCATTAATACTATGTACTGAGATACAATTTAAATCAGTGGTCTCTGTAACACGTTTTAGCAATCACTGCAACTATGCTAATGAAACAGATCCACTCAGTTTACTGTTATTATGCAGCATAAGAAAGATATGATGCCTCTAGTCCTATGATTCTGTGTCATGTAGCATGATGTGTGTGCTTCAATGAATGTGGGAAAGATTGCACTAGGCTCTGAGAGAATGCTGTGCTGGCACCAGTGAAAGTATTGGCCTGTATTTGGCGGCACAGTGGCTAAATGGTTAGCACTTCTGCCTGGCAGTACTAGGGTCGCTGGTTCGAATCCTAGCCATGGCTCCACCTGCCTGGAGTTTGCATGTTCTTCCTGTGCCTGTGTGGGTTTCCCCTGGGTACTCCAGTTTCCTCCTACACTCCAAAGACATGCTGGTAGGTTCATTGGATCCTGTCTAAATTGTCCCTACTATGTGTATGTATGAATGTAAGTTAGGGACCTTAGATTGTACACCCCTTGAGGGTTAGGGACTGATGTGAATGTACAATATGTATATATGTAAAACGCTGTGTAAAATGACAGCGCTATATAAGTACCTGAAATAAATAATATTTGCACAAATCAAGATCCTGTGTCAACAGTGGATGAGGGCACCAACATATATGATCTAACTTTCAAGTCAGCAAAGTGAAGATAATTTTTTCCAGGTTGAAATCTAGAGTCCATTGTCCCTGAATCAATCTCAATAAAGTGATCAATATGAATATTATTATGATGTGGTCTTCCAGCTATCCAGCAGATGGAACGATAGTCTTCTTTTCATATAGGAAGCAGTATCAGTAATTCTTTTACAGTATGAGAAATCACAGCGGTGGCTTATCCTTTATCATACAGCCATGTAAAAGATTTTATTCAGACAAAAAGAGCTGCAAAGCAAGCTTCATTTTTAGTGCTTCCTCTTTAGCTAAACCCATTGGGGTTAATTTACTAAAACTGGAGAGTGCAAGATCTGGTGCAACTTGTCATAGAAACCAATCAGCTTCCAGGTTTTATTGACAAACCTTTTTTGAACAAGCTGAAGTTAGAAGCTTATTGGCTACCATGCACAGCTCTATCCATATTTAGAAAATCAACACCATTGTGTTTTAGCAATGTTTTAGCAAGTATTAAATTATATATACTGTATATACAAATATATGTCATATGCCAAACCTCTTGATCCCACACTGGGGTAAGAGGTCCAGACAGGCCTCAGGAGTTCAGCATCCAGCATCTCAGTTTGCCAGAGAGCTCATCACTTGCTCACAGCTTGGAAACCTCTCCCCACTCTACCTCACTGACACAGGTGCTGTTTCCTTCTTGATGCCTTTCAAGACTCCCCTGGTTGATACTTATCCCCTTCAAGACCAGCGTCCTTGTAGTCAGGGTTTGGAGGTTCTTTCCTCCCAAAACTCTTTGAAGTTCCAGGCCCCTAATAAGAACATTACCAACTTAGAGAGTACTGACAATCAGTTCTTTCTTCTTCATTTGGACTGCACCAGAACCCCTCACCTTGCATGAGAACCCCTGAATACTCAACCATGCCTTCAAACTGTCCCCCTTAAAGGGACCAGACCTTAAATATCAGGAAAACTTACCTGCTGTCCAGGACACATTCTTGGTATGTGTCCTGGATAGTCCTTAAATAACTTATAATTCTTTTTGAACCTGGGATTTACTGTATGCTGAGCTTTAAATGAAACTGCTCAAACCTAAACAGAAAAATTACATCACATATCTAAGAGTCGAAATGAAGCTTTTAGTCAACAGTGATTAAGATGGCTGCTAATCCATAACGAGGTTTGGTGAATTTCAAAATGAGGCTTGGCTGATTCAATTTCCTCAGGTAGTGACAAAGTCTATAGGACATGGTGACCCAACATGGCTTCCATGCTCTGGAAGATGTCAGTTATGATGAAACATGCTGGAAGGAGCCTGTTGTTACATCATCATGTTTCCCGGAAGTGAGCTGGAATTGCAATGTTTGTGGGAGTTTGTTGATTTTAAGCAGTACTTTTCATTTGTGATTGCAATTTTAGGTATTTTAACTAAAATCTTATGGTTTTCACACTATGGGGAGCATGTGATCTACTTTTTCTGGGTACTTACCTGCATGAATGGATCCCTTACGTAGCAGGTGCTGTGGAAGTATTCCCTGATAGAGAGAAGCTTTTTTTACGGACAATGAGATGCCAGGAGAATGATGAGGATGGCCAGTATGGAGTGCAATCAAAGTGCAGTTTGACTCTTGATGGTATGAGAGTCATATCTGTTTGGTAAGCATATTTAAAATGGTTCTAAAAGCTTAAGGTTTTTTACCTTCGTGCATTCTATGCACAAAGGTAAAAAACATTCTGTGTGAAGATTCCCCCTCAGCCCCCTAATAAATACCTGACCCCGAACTCAATCCAGCACTGTGCACAAGAGAAGCAGCTCTCCCAGGTCTCTCCCTTTTCATTGGCTGAGATACAGAAGTAGGAGCCATTGCCTCCTATTGCTGCCACTCACAGCCAGTGAGGATGCAGCAGAGCTGAGCCATGCTCTGTGTGTCTTATAGACTTACAGAGGTGGCGCGGGAGCGAGCACACACAAGTGCCCCAGAGCAAGCAGCTTGCCCTGGAGTCACTCAGCGGGGGGGAGGGGACAGGAGCACCGGCGGTGGACCCAAAAAAAGGAGGATTGGGGCTGCTGCATGAAAAACCACTGCAGAGAGCAGATAAGTATATCATGCTTATGGTTTTTGTGTTTTTTTTGTGTTTTTTTAAGGAACCTTTAGTATCTCTTTAAGTCTCTTTCTGGTGGTGGAGCACTACAGATGAGGTGTCTTTAAATCATTTTTCTTCTCTTTTTTCAACTTTATCACAAGAGACTCTTATATTGGGACATTTAAATTATTTTATGTTTTGTTTGGTGATATTGCAGCGCAGCACATTTTACTTACATTTTGCTGTAATAAACATCTCATAGTGTGTTGGCAGCTCTCATATTTGGTATTTGTTGGTTTGGATTTTTGTTTTCCACAATCGCATAATTGTGGAAATTAGTGGAGCAGTGGAAACTGCATTTATTCTTCGACATTCTCCCCTGCTACATTTATACACAGCCATTTAACTATTGCCTGGAAAGCTTTGGCATAGAATGATTTGTCAGAACGCCTGAACCATCCAAAGACAGCACTTCGTCATCATTGTGTTCACTGTTCCCACAGAAAGATTCATCTCTTGTGCAATTTCAGGTTATGCGTTGATCAGGGTCAGGTGTTCCACGTGCTGAATGTTCACTGGAATGACTGCTGTGGGCTGAGAACCACCAAGGCCGGGAAACATTTATACCATTCAAATGTCTTACTGCGGCTGATTGTCTCATTACCGTACTGTGCTTGAAGTCTTCTGTAGATATCCACGGGTTTTACCTTTTGGTCACAAGAAACTTCATCACCACACGCTGTTCCATGTGCACACTAATAGTGTTGTCTACCATCTTGATTAACAATCTCTGGACTAACCCATGACATGTGCGCTGCCTATCAGTAATAGGACACACTTGCCACTTACTACTGCATGTAGTACCGCCACTCTAGTACCCCATTTTATACCTGTAAAATTAAAGTCCCAGCTTGACGTGAACGATTTGAACATCCCTCGTATAATAGATATAGCATTGTCTGAATATTGTATTAAGGAGAAATGCTAGGGTTTTTTTTTTCATTATTAATTAATAATTAAAGCAGTGTTTGGCCAGTGGAAATCCAGAAATGATCTAACTAAGCTTACATCTGCTTCCACCCCCCTTCTGAATCTTATACTCACTACGCTGTAAAAGGAAAATGCTTATACTTACCTATTCTCAGGGTACTCTGGTCCAGTCTCCTCATCTATCCAGCAGCCAGCTTCAGGGGACAGATTGTCAACAACAGCTGAAATACCTGGGCAGTGATGTCACCCATAGGCTAATTATGGAGCATCTGTTGTCGGCTGCCCTTCCTCTCTCCTGATGCCAGCCACTGAGAACCGATCATGTGACCAGACCAGAGTGCCTCAGAATAGGTAAGTATAAGCACCTTCCTTCTACAGGGTGTTTTGTATAAGATTTAGATGGTGGTAGAAGTAGATTTAAGCTTAGTTAGCTTGATCATGAACTTTAAATTGTCACATATAGGAACCATCAATATTGAGTTACTGTGTGTTGGTTAGAGGTACAATAAAGATTAGTGATTAACAACTTAGTTCTATAAGTGAACACAGAAAAGACTGTGATTCCAACCCACATACGTTAAGTAGATGAACACTGTAGGCAGGCTCAAGGTACCTGTTAAAACCTATGAGTAGTTCTTTTCTCTTTTTTTTTTTCTATCCACGGACAAACTTTAATGAAACGGTAAAACAAATATTTGTACATAAACATGTTTCATAAGCTTGTATCCTTAAAAACAAGTCAACAGTGGCAGCTCTCTTAATTGTGTTCATACAGATTCTCCTTAAAGAACTGTTAAGGATTCAGGGTAGGTATGAAGAAGCCTCTTGGAAGAAGCCTTGTCTGGCTACATTCAGTTTTCTGTGTGTGCTTACATTCCGCTAGCACATTGTGAAAATTGCCTCCAACATGCCTCTGGCGGATGCTTTAGCTAACTACCTATTAGTCTAGTGATGGACAGTGTGCTAATCCAAGCTAATAAATGCAGTGGGGGCGAATTCCCTACAGTAGCACAACAATGCATCTTGAAGCTAGGATTTGCCTGAACATTACTTTTAACACTCATTTGTTTTTTACCAGAATGATCACCCCAAGAAGAATTTAGCTCTATATGACCATATCAAAAGATTGCAAAAATAATTTATAAAAAAATCTTGTTATGCAACAACAGTTTACCTTACAACAGCATATTTACATTGTCTGCTCTACAAGTCAGAACTCTCATCTTGTGTATGGTGCTATCTTAATAAACCAAAGGGTTTGCGTGATATCATTTTAAGAAACTCATACATTAGCTTTGAGCACCACAAGATCATGCTAGCAGTTTTTGTTATAGAGATCCCACCACAGAGAGGAAAGCTCCTTCACACTAACCCACTGTAACACTAACCCTTAGGCTCCATTCACACTAGTGCAACGTGCCATGTGACTTTGGCCATTTGAAGTTGCATTACAGATTGTAGCCCATTTATTTTAATGGCACTCATTTTAATCTTTGTGAATAAAGTTGCAGCAACTTTAAAGAAGGTTCCTGCACTACTTTGATGTGACTTCTTTGCGACTTGAATGCCATAGAGCGTAAAGTCGCATTAAAGTGGCATAAATGTTACATTAAAGTTGCACCGCAATTAGCGCAACTATGGAGTTGCACTAGTTTGAATCGAGCCTTACACTAACATCATTGTAACCTCTCACTTAAACATCACTATGTAAACGAATCCCTTGTCCCTTCAAGTCCAAGTGCCAAAATCTGCCTATTTGTAAAAATACATATCAAACATCAACATTTAGTATTACTATTTAATACTAATATAATACTATATTTTTCAACCGGACTAACTGTGTAGCTTTGTAATACTTTTCAATTTTGACTGCAAAATTTTGTATGCAACCTTTTTTTATTTTCTACAATTATCTTGGCAGTGATTCTGTTCATCAGACTGCTCTGTTCTGCAACTCTCTATTGTTGATGAAAACTGTCCTAGGTTCAGGCCTGTGGTAGTGCAGTACAAAGGGTCCTGTTTCCAGCCCTACACATCTGAAAATATAGTGCACAATATATTTATCTGCATTCACTAATTTTATAAATGCATGCTGCAGAGCCAATCTATTTCTGAGTTTCTTAAGTCTCAGGACCAGCAGCATGAGCCAGTCTGTCTGTAACTTAACACCAGAGTTAAATCTCTGGTGTTAGGCCTGGTTCACACCAATGCAGTTTGCTTTTGATCCATTTTAGCAATCATTTTCGCATTTCGCTTTGCGTTTTTACACACGCGTTTTAGCCACGTTTTTACTGCATTTTTACCATGTTTAGCATTTTTCCAGCGGCTTTTTTTGTTTGTTTTTTGTTAAAGAGGAAATGTATTTGATGTTGGACAGAATAAAAACACAAAAACGTGACAAAAAAAGCACTACATACATTTCAGCAGCCTCTCCTTTGAACTCTATTATAGTAAATATTCTGCTTTTTGTGTTAAAAAAAATCCCTGACCCTTCCATAAATGCAGCTGCTCAAAAAAGCATAGATGTGAGCGTGCCCCAAGGGAAACCATGTTAAATAGACTGTAGTGCATTTGTGCAAAAAGCACTAAAAAACGCATTGGTGTGAACCAGCCCTTAGGTGACAGACAGACACAGGCAGATATACGCGTACATCCTTATGAATCAATACAAAGAACTAATGTAGTTAGTTATAGTTAGATCCAAGATTAGAATTAAAAGAGATCACTGGACTTGAAAACAAATTGTGTGTAAATACAAAATTGACCAAGCTAACAGCAGTATAAGCCAGGCTTTTTACAACTAGAATCTGTGGAACCCTAGTGTTCAACTCTATAGGGGTGGAGATCTACCTAAATAAAATGTAGGAGATCAAAGATCACCAGGGCACAGTGCACTTTTTTAAACGAGATAACCTAGCAAAGCAAATCAAAAACTAAGAAAGTTGTAAAGAAAACTTACAAAAGTATAATAATACAAGTATCACAGTAAAAAATATAAATGTATCTTACTTTTTTGGCTTCCTTGAAAAACTTGGTCAGGAGTCAGCATAAGGGCAATTCTCCTCAATGAAGACCAAGTTAAGGGGCATTTTTTCTATTGACCACCAATGTCGGGGCCCCTAACCCATGAACCACCAATGTAGCTCTGTACTAGCCTACCATGTAAGTGGACAGTACACTGACTAGCAATGTAAAGGGCTTCTCCCAAATAAACCCTATCTCTCAGGGCAGTTCTCCCCACTGAACCCATGAAAGTATCAGGGCATTCTATCCTCTGAACATGAGCGTAAAAGGGGCACTACACCAACCACCAATATGAAAGGCATTATACCCATTCAACACCAATGTAAGGTAATCAGACCCCAGCTCTTCCCCATCCGACAATAAATACCCTGTGTTTGAGCTAGTTACCAGCAGGGTGGCAATGTTATATAGGGGTTGCGCTTGTGTGTGTGTGTGTGTGTGTGTGTGTGTGTGGGGGGGGGGGGGGGGGTGAGAGTTGCCTATTTTTATACAGACTGCAATGTGAGTCAAGTTGTGAGCCACTGGGCCTTGGTGAGTTGATCATTTCTGCTACATATACAGGATGGCACCTTCTACGGTCAGCTGTTGGCACTTGCAAGAGCTTTAGTCATTTTGTTTCATGTACAGGTTCATTTAGAAGTTTCAGTATGATAGTGAGGAGTGCTTTTCTTTATTCTGCTAGTTTGATACTTGAGGCTAAAAGAGACATCACAAGGTAACTAACAATCTTATACTTGTAAACTCTATGTCTGATACGTGGAGTTTTAAAGTTGACCTTACATGAAAATGCGATATTTGATGTTTTGTAGTTCCCACCCCCCAATAAAACATGCTAGCTGAAAGAAAAAGAGATAAACAGTGAATGAATAATATAAAAATACCTTCTTACTTACCTTACATGCTGGCTTTTGTTTAGTTTCCATAGGTGGGTGAGTGATAACTGGGCTTTCTTGGATTTTGCAAAAGTGGAAAACTTCAAATCTGGGCTTCTCAGAAATCCAGGTTCATGGAAGAAGCACCAGTGGTGTGACCTTGTCTTACAGGAAGGGGCTGGAAGCCAGGGTATAAAGGTGTTTTTCTTTTTTAGAGTTTGCATTTTCATAAATGGCCAGCTTTAATCATGCCTTATTTATACCCAGAATATTTAGCTCCTGCAACCTTCATGTTAAGATTTTTTAACTTAACCCTTTTATGACCAAAAGTCAGTGATGTCTAGGCCAAACGTAGGAGTATCAGCATGTGTTGGTTAACATGACAATAACTTTGACTCATTTTCATGCCTTAAAGTGTTATTAATCCCACAAAAGTCAAATCTGTATATATATGTAGTAAAGCATGCTTGTTACACTCACTGTGGAACCTAAGGGATTAATCTTCTGCATAGTATAAAAAGGCTGTTTGATCCTGTCTTCTTTGATCCTCTTCTTTTTCTACTGTCCCCAATCCATCTGAATGAAAACTCCTTCTACAAGCTTTAACCAGTGCTCAGCTGGGCAATGATAGAAGTCACAAGACTGAAATATAATGCTGATGAGAACAGGTATTGAGTAGTTTATATTTACTAAAACAATTGCATTTCCATGTTCTATGTACTCTGAGAGACCAGATGTAGTGAATGCAGGGTCCTGGTTTAAGTAACACTTTAATACCTGCCAGTGCAAGCTTGGATTAAGAGCCACCAGCCATGCAAAGTATTGGTTTGGGGCTGTCAGAGAAGGGATGCTTAAAACATTAAACCCCAGCATGGAACATCATTCTGGGAACATTATTATTAATATTGCATGCAGGAAGGGGTTAAATATTGTGAAAAATGTATCTGTTCACTATATGGTTCATATAATAATAATATTTTTTCTAATATTGGTATACCATAGGTTCTAATCAGATATCCCAGAATATTCAATCTTTTTAGGCATTTGGGCTAATTAGCATGTATGTACAGGACCTATTTTACAAAAGCCTTTTATTCTTGAAGTCAAAATTACAAAATATGTCTGTAGTTAATGTGTTAGTACAAAAAGCAGCATACCTATAGAGCCATATATAAACTGTACTGAAAATGGTTATAGTTATTATCATTATTTTTATCATTAAAATATAATGAAATTTAGTTTTGGGATAGAATGGAGATGGTTTAGAATATCTGTTAGGTATTTATTACTATTGGGCCCCAATTTCACCCTCTCTATTTTTCATGTTCACAGAAAGTGAAAGAAAATCCTAAATGTTGGGCTCTCCCTACAAACAGTAATAAAGGGTAAATCTTCCAATGGGGACACTAGTTCTGGTGACAACCAGGGATTTCCTCTTACTTTATTTTTTGGCTATGGGACAGGAAATGAACAGAATCCCTCAATGGAACACAGATGGAAAAAAAAATCCTGACAGGAATTATAACCCCTTCCTTACTCTATCCAAGATGAAGACAAAGCTTTGCCTTTAGGTTTACTTTACAAGTGTACCTCAGTTTACGAATTTAATGCGCTCTGTGGGACTTTTCGTATTGCGAAACATTCGTAAACCGAAACGCGGTTTCCCACAGGAATGCATTGAAAACTAATTAATCTGATCCGGAGGTAAAAAAAAAGTAAAAAAAAGTCTTTTATCTGTTCAAAACTCTTTATAAAGTGCACTTTAAAGGCATAAATACTGTACAGGGACATGATTAAAAAAAAATTGTAAATGCATTGAAAACTAATTAATTTGTTCGTATTGCGAAAAAATTTGTAAACCGAGGCTATATTTTCAAATAGATTTTCATTTGTAAACTGAAAATTACGTTAACCAAGCCGATCGTAAACCGAGGTATGCCTGTATGCTCCTTGATTGGACAAAGTGACAATTACAGTAAGGGTTAGTAGGCTTTAACAGGGAGATGGGTGCCTATAAGGTGTTTTATGCATTTGCATCCTATACTGTCATACTGTTCTGAACATTGGGTGCATCTCTCTGGCCACTGTAAGCCACTCGCTTTGGTGGTTCCACTCAGTGGACTCCCCTCCGGAAAGGCATAGCAGCTCTAGAGAGAACCTGAAACAACCATGGTACTGGATGTTTCCTGTATCCAGCTTCCCTGTAGTCTTACAGTGCAACTACAAGGCAACATAAACTTAAAAATATTAGGCACTTTTTAGAAACTATAAAATCAATTAACTTCTTCCAGTGTACTAGAGTTTTTTTTTTTCCAGTCGGCCTATTTAAAAAAACAAAGTCAATACTGCATCCATGTCTCCACATTCATGTCTTAAAGATTAATTTTTTTTACTCCAGCTGATTTATTTCTAAATTAATCATTTCCATTGAAACAGTAACATTTTGAGTTTTATTTCATGCTGGTTAGACCCTAGAATATGCTGCCTTTTATCTGCCTTATGTGTCTGGATAACACAAGGGAGTGTTGTTCCCCAGTAATATAATGACTGTTCGCTGAGAGTATCGCTAGAAGGAGAGATCAGTCTGTGATGGTAAATCCTGCACTGAGTGAGAAGAGCTGCCCTTTGGCTGATCCTGCCGCATGGATAAAAGCCAGGATCCTGGGCTGTTTGAAACTGTTCTTCTTTCAGAACGCGCTGCCTTGTGCTAACCTTGACATGCTTGAAGTCAGCCCTCTTACACAGCAGGGCAGGAAGGGACCATGAAGAGATCATTCTCCAAGCACATGGCTGGAGGGCTTACAGTTTTCTATTACGCTTGCTTATAACAGTCTGTCTGTTTTACAGCAGTGAATTAAAGCTTAGCCATTTGCATAGGGTGCACTTGCGGTCTAGAACGACTCTAATTCAGACACTGAAACTTGTATCATGGGGCATTTTGTCAGCTGCAAGCTTGTTAAAATCCACTATCTGCTTTAATAGTGTTTTTTAAAGGGTAAACCCTGAATCTGAAATCTCTTTTTTTTTTTTTTACATCAGAAAGTAATGTTTATTGAACATATAAACATACAGTGCAGAACATAGACTGAAAAGATTCCAGTGTGCACAGCCACCTGCTTAGCAAATACAGTGTACAATATGGTAGAAGATAACAGACAAACTCTGATTTAGTGTAAATAGAGTTTTTTGATACTGGAAAAAGAGACAACAGAGCTACCCGGAGTGTACTATATCTTATCTGAATACTACAACATAAAAAGGTGGAGGCAAGATGAGTTAAGCCAGCCATAGATGGATTGAATCTCAGCCAGTTCAACAGGAACCGGCCGAGATTCGATCCATCTATGGGCAGCCTGTGGAATTTTTTTACATGCAATTACTGTCAGTGGCTATAGCCGCTAGCAGTAATCATGCTGGCAGAACATATTGGCGCTGCAGGAGGGATTTTCTGATCAACACTTACTGTGTTGATGGGGGAATCAAGTGATTTTCTTTTCTTCCACCCATGGAGGAAAGACATTCATGGTAGGGATATATTAGTCATTTATATCTTAAGGTAATCCTCCATGTTACGTATCCAGAGCTTCCGATTTCCAGTATTGGAGAAGCAGTTTGGGGGCATGAAACAGCTCCTTAGAGATTGTCTCTATCAGAAGTGACTGCTGTGTGACATTGTCAGGTATGCCTAACAGACATTGTTTCGAGTCAAGCTGTATGGTAGTTTGAAAAACAGAATTAAGAGTATCTACCGCCGACACCCAATAACAGTGCAACTTAGGACATGGCCATAACATATTAATGAGATCCACATGGCACCTTTTACATTTCCTAAATATAGGGTCCTGTCTTAGACTCATAGCATGCGTTTTAACAGGAGTATAATGAACTCTTAAAAGCATATAGAGTTGAGAGGTGGAACACATTCAAGGAACTAAGCTGCATGGATTGCAGTGTGTTTTTCTACTGGTCATCCTCGATTGTGCCCACATCTTTTACTAACCCTACTCGGGTAGCCCTTGAGGTAGCTGTTTAAGAGCATTACATAACAGTGAGAGATGTGACATTGTATGTACAGTGAAGGAAATTTGATCCCCTGCTAATTTTGAATGTTTGCCCGCTCACAAAGAAATGATCAGTGTAAAATCGAATGGTAGATGTATTGTAACACTGAGAGACAGAAGAGCAACAAAAATTCAAAAGAAATGCATATCTAACAAATTATGCACTGATTTGCATGTTCATGAGGGAAATAAGTATTTGATCCCCTCCACAAAACATGACTTAGTACTTGGTTGCAAATCCCTTATTGTCAATCACAGAGGTCAGACGTTTCCTGTAGTTGGCCACCAGATTTGCACACATCTCAGGAGGGATTTTGGCCCACTCCTCTTGTCAGATCCTCTCCAAGTCATAAAGGTTTGGTGGCTGACGTTTGGCAACTCAAACTTTCAGCTCCCTCCACAGATTTTCAATCGGATTAAGGTCTAGAGATTGGCTAAGCCGCTCCAGGACCTTAATATGCATCTTCTGGAGCCACTCCTTTGTTGCCTTGGCCGTGTGTTTTGGGTCATTGTCATGCTGGAACACCCATCCACAACCCATTTCAATGCCCTGGCTGTGGGAAGAAGGTTCTCATCCAAGATTTGACGGTACGTTGCAGCGTCCATCGTCCCTTTTGATGCAGTGCAGTTGTCCTGTCCCCTTAGCAGAAAAACACCCCCAAAGCAGAATGTTTCCACCACCATTTTTGACAGTTGGGATGGTGTTCTTGGGGTCATAGGCAGCATTCCTCCTCCTCCAAACACGGCGAGTTGAGCTGATGCCAAAGAGCTCGATTTTGGTCTCATCTGACCGTAACACTTTCAACCAGTCCTCCTCCGCATCATTCAGATGTTCAGTGGCAAACTTCAGATGGGCCTGGACATGTGCTTTATTGAACAGAGGGACCTTGCAGGCACTGCAGGATTTCAGTCCTTGTTGGCTTAGTGTGTTACCAATTGTTTTCCTGGTGACTGTGGTCCCAGCTGCCTGGAGATCATTGACAAGATCCTCACGTGTAGTTCTGGGATGATTCCTCACTGTTCTCATGATCATTGACACTCCACGAGGTGAGATCTTGCATGGTGCACCAGACCTAGGGAGACTGACAGTAGTTTTGTGTTTTTTCCATTTGTGAATGATTGCACCAACTGTTGTCACCTTCTCACCAAGCTGCTTGGAGATAGTTTGGTAGCCCAGTCCAGCCTTGTGTAGGTCTAAAATCTTATCCCTGCCATCCTTGGACAGCTCTTTGGTCTTTGCCATGGTGGAGAGTTTGGAATCTGATTGTCTGATTGCTCCTGTGGACAGGTGTCTTTTATACAGGTAACAAAATGAGATTAACAACACTTCCTTTAAGAGACTGCTTCTAATCTCAGCTTGTTAGCTGTATGAAAAACACCTAGTAGCCAGAAATCCTGCTGAATGATAGGGGATCAAATACTTCTTTCCCTCATGAACATGCAAAGCAGTGCATAATTTGTTAGACATGCATTTCTTTTGAATTTTTTGTTGCTATTCTGTCTCTCAGTGTTACAGTACACCTACCATTCGATTTTTAGACTGATCATTTCTTTGTAAGTAGGCAAACATTCAAAATCAGCAGGAGATCAAATACTTATTTCCTTCACTGTAGTTAAATATGGAAGTAAAGAAAAGGTGCCATAAGTCAGGTGGTCCTTGGGCCTTTACCGCATGTTTAAGTTGACTGTAGTAAAAAGACATAGTGTCCAGCAAATTATAATGGAATTGCAAGGCAGTAAAGGGGAGAAGTTGACCATTATCAAATATTTGGCGTAGATATGTTATGCCATAGGCTTGCCATTTAACAGCATGCTGGAGTTTGGCGAGTTCAGGGTAGGTAGAGTTAAGCCATGTGGAACTATAATTTGTAAATCCTGTAACTATTTGTAATTTCTTGGTCTTGGCCCAGATTTCTTTATGTGGGGTTATACAATAACTGAGATTCAAAAGTTTTAGATAAAGAGCTTTAGTAAAATGTGGGATATCCTGAAGGTCAGACTCTCCAGATGGTCAGGTTCAGACCTGGCCATCCCCCTTATTATGCAACACCTCCCCCCCCCCTCTTTAGTGCATTGTAAATGTTTAAGTTTAGTTCTTGGTGAACGATCCCCCCAGAGCAGAGATCTAAATACAGTTGTACAAAAGATTCACCAAACCTGTTTTTTTGTTTATGAGCTATGTGTAGTTAACTATACTTGTTGTATTTGTAACTGGCTGGGTTTTTCTTTAGCTTTTTGTTCTCAAACTCTGACCAACTTACCAGAAACCCATGCTAAAACAGAAGAACTGTGAGTTCATTACAACCATAAACAAATCTGCAGTTTTCATTCATGCGGTATTCTGTGATGCTTTCACCACTAAGCTGCACTGTACATTGGATGTGCAGGAGACCTTGTCAGAGTTAAGCCACACATATTTATTAGAATCCCAAAAGTACCTAGTTAGGGGACGCTCTGAGACTTGACATAGCTGAAAAGATAAAAGAGCAAATTTATTTAAAGGTGAAATCCTAAAACAAGCTCATTATTTGTATAAGTTCAGTATCAATAGCGCTGACATACTTAAAGAGGAGTTCCATCCCCCCCCCCTTCCAAAAATTAAAAGTCAGCAGCTACAAATGCTGACTTTTAATATTAGGGCACTTTCCTCCTGTCCGGGGATCCAGTGGTGTCCTCACCCCGTGCCAATTCTTTAGTCGGCTGTTGGGTGTTGGCACTGACATCTTGACTAAAGGAATCTGGCAGTGAAGCCTTGTGGCTTCACAGCCGTTTTCCTACTGCTCATGCGTGAATTGTGCTGCGCTTCGTGAATAGGCCGCATTCCTCTGGGACCTGTTAAATTTGAAATGGGGGGGGGGAGAAGGGGGGAGGGGGCAGATAAGCGGAGCTTCCACACTTTGATTACATAATTTTTTTACTTCCCAATCCATTATAATTGGAAAAAATCTGAATCTATTGAAAAGTTAAAGTTAAATTTGAATAATATCTTTTTAGAATGTGATCATAAATATAAAATTTTTTAATTCCTTAAATTACTTGGTAGTAGGCTTTACTATACAATAAAATAGCATGAGATGTTGAGAAACATTAGAGAAAAAGTCTGCAAATAAAAAAACATTAGGAGACATAAATTTTTTTTATTTTTTGGCAGGGGAGACATGCAAATGTTCCTCTGCCAAATATCTTCTCTCTTCCCCCTAGTAATTTTTTCTTTTGTATACACCCCCTTTTGGCACATGCACAGTGCAATGTATGCCCAAGGAACACTCTAGCCATCTGTAAGATGCCAAAAATGAAGCTTGGTGCCAGGATGATGTTATTCCTGTGTGTATGCCCTGTGGTCGTTCAGGAGGGAAGACAAACCTAGAAGCATGACTGAGAAAAAGGTGGTAGAAGGGGATGGAGCGGTGACAGCAAGGATCTGCCAGTGCTGAAGTGTGCCATATTGCAGCAGCATGCTGTGGAAACATGCACCTTACAGCAAACACACACACACACACACACACACACAGAGTACACTTACACTTAAGGTGTTCGACAGAAAAAATAAAAATGCTGCATGTTTATTATGCTGTATTAAATGTTTATTTGTAACAAAAGAAAAGCATGGAAATGGAAATAGAGACACCTTTAATATTATGTCTCTATCTCCATTACAAATTGAAAACACCGCTCACTGCCCAGATCAGTTCACAATTCCATTATTCACTCCAACCCTCTACCATTTTTCCAGTTTTCCTTATCAGCTTCAAATTCCACCTTTAACCATTGCTAACCTCAACTGCACCACCATTTACTCAACTCCCCAAATCTGCACCATGCTACAATATTCAACCACCTCCCTCTGCTCAGTTTCTCACTCCACAATTCTCCTGCCGCCACTGATCAGCACACCAGAATAACAGTTGAAAAAGATCTTATTCAATAATAATCACACAATACAGTGAATAATATTTTGGGGCCTTGCAGGACCCACTTCATTAAAGCATGTGTAATGTTAAAACAGTGCAAAAATTTAAACTAGTCACTATAGAGTGTCCATTCTACTGACAATGCCAAATGATGGTTATCACAGAACCTACCACAAGTATTCCAGTACAATGTGCGATGAAAATATAGTATACATTCATCAGAGTTAGCTTTCTTGTACAGCTGGATAGTTTGTCCAGCAATCCCCCCCCCCCCCAAACCATGGGAGTGTTTCATTAGAGGTCTGTCTGCTATTGGGAAAAGACAACTTTGTGATTTGATGCATGCTGTAAAACACTACTACTAAAGGAATCCTCACTATGCTATCTTCCTTGGCTGCCTCTTTAACACTCAGGGAATAGAAGCTATACTATTTTCTTCTGACACAGCAAACGACTACTGACCTTTTCAGAAAAATCAAGAGCCTTGGAATTTCCAGGATAGATTCTTTCTGAGTGCTACAGGTCCAGAAGATTCCTAGAGACTTCTGCATAAATAAAATCAGCCATTTATCAGATTGTATAAATGTGAATTCAGTAAGCAATGGTGTGAAGTCTCTAAACAGAACTCTTTAAATTTCATGCTAATAGTTTTTGAGGTGGTGCAGGTAAATTTGAGCTTTAGAGTTGTCCTTAAAAGAAAAACCTAAGGACAAAGAGGATAAAGAGGACTTATGTGACATTGCAACTGAGATTGTGACATGCATCGAAAGACAGAGACAGCAATAAAGGAAATGATGCTTTCAAGTGAGCCAATACTACTGGTTTGTGATGGTAGAAACTTGGTGCCTAGGTCTGTTTTGTAAAATCGTTCCAGATGTATAAAGCGTTGGTCAGGAATACAGATTCCTATGCTTTGTATTTCAATGTTTTTATTCATTTATAAACAGTTTAAGACAGGAGCAACAAAACACGCCCATGCAGGGACTATCAATTGCACATAAAAAAAAATACAAAAACAGTGCTCTAACACCAACAGAGCAAAAAGTGCGCCCATGCAGGGGCTATCAATGGCACATAAATGACAAAAACATTAGTATAACACCGACAGTAACTCAAACTAAAGGCAGCTATCCACTGCCACACCAAAAACAAACAGAAAAATAAAAGAGGAGTACAAAAGGAAAAAGATAAGACAAAGAGCTGGGGTCCGAGAACACCAATACCAAGCAACATCACAACCCCAGACTAGCCGGGGGGAGCGTGGGAAAGGCATATTGCAACCATGGCTCCCCTATTTTCAAGAATTTCCGTTGGGAGTCGTTACAGATACTCAACATCTTTTCATTGAGCATCATAGTGGTCATACGGTCCCGCACCCCCTGAAGAGGGACAAACGGGCTCTTCCAGGCCTGAGAAAATGTTCTAGTGGTCGACAAAAACAAATAGGAAGCCAACTTCTACTGGTCAGCCAAGAGGCCCGGTGTGGGACAATGAAGCAAAGCATACAGACCATCCCAGCGTATGGAGAGATGGAACAAGGTGAAAAGGAGGCCAAACACACGAGACGAAAAATGAAACAGTCTCGGGCATGACCACCAGATATGCAATACATCACCATGATAGCCACAACCCCGAAAGCATCGATCACTGCAGGCAGGGTTCGCCTGGGCCAAACGAGCCGGAACCCAATACCAACGAAACAATACCTTGTATGCCACCTCCAGCGTGGTCGTATTAAATGAACATTTAGCTATAAGTGACCAGGCCCTATTCCAGTCCTCCAGATCCATGACTGTCCCCAGGTCGCACACCCACTGAGTGACATATGAGAGAGAAGTATGCGTTGAGCATCTGTGCAAAGCTGCATAAAGAAGGGAAAAAAGGCCTGGGGCACCTGGAGGCTGTTGGCAAAGCAGTTCAAAGGCAGATTTCTGGTATGGGAAAACGGAAGCGCCCCGCAGGCAATGCCGCAATTGAAGGCAACAAAAAAATTCCGGAGGGACATCCCGTGACTCCTGAAGAGAATTCCAAGTGGGGAAGGACCGAGAAGTCAAAAAGTGTCACGCCTGCGAAAAACCATTGGCCACCCACCAAGAAAACGCCTTTGGTTGATCTAAACCCGGTGGGAAGAGAGGGTTGTTAATAATTGGAAGCAAAGGTAGGAAAGATGACATCAGGCCACTGAAGTAACGTACCAGGTCCCACACTTGTAAGCCATGGAGCAAAATTGGACTCAGTGCTATAGGGTGTAGGGCAAGGGGAAGCCATAGAAGCCTCGATGTCGCAGTAGGGGCACAATTAGGTAGTTCCAGCAGGACCCAGAGATTAACCCATCCTATCCAAGACAGGTGCGGAAATTGCAAAGAGTGCATAAGAGAGGACACAAAACAAAGCAATGGATAATAATTTGCAGCAAACAAGGAGCCATAAGTAGGGGTTAAGTGAATGCCTAGGTATTCAAGAGAAGAGTAAGCCCATTTGTAAGGGAAGTGGGACTGTAGGCGCAAAACCAAATCTGAGGCCAAAGTAATATTGAGAGCAACAGTCTTATCCAAATTAATACGGATACCCGAAATCAAGGAGAAGCGCACAAGAACCTGTTGTAAATTTGGAAGCATCGTCAAGGGATTAGTGAGAGTCAAAAGGACATTGTCTGCAAAAAGGTTCAACTTGAACTCCTGTCCCGTGTATGGAACACCCAATACATTACAATCGGTCTAGAGCTCTAAAGCCCGCGGCTCAAGCACCAGGACAAAGAGCAGCGGAGACAGGGGACAGCCCTGTCTCGTCCCACGCCAAATAGGAAAGAGATCTGAGAAATACCCAACGTATTTAACGGAAGCCGAAGGGGAAGAATACAAGGCTTGAATCCAAGAAAGAATAGAATCTCCAAAACCCCAAGGAGACAGCACAAACCGCAGATATTCCCGGATAGAGAATCAAAGGCTTTATATATGTCTAAGGACAGTAAGAATCCCGGGATTTTCCGCTGTTGTAGAAAATGTATAAGATGGACCACCTTACGAACATTCTCACCCGCCTGCCTCCCAGGGAGGAAACCTACTTGGTCCCTGTGGACCAGGCTATGCAAATATTTATTAATACGAAGACTAAGGATCTTGCCCAATATCTTCAGGTCTTCATTAAGAAGAGAAATGGGCCAGAAGGCTTGTGGTTCCTGCACATCATCGGTCGTTTTAGGAATCATGGAGATATGAGCTCTAAGCATGTCCGGAGAGGGCAAAGAGCCCTGTCATAACTCATTGAAATAGTCAGCCAAGAAGGGCGCCAACAGGGTTGCAAATTTCTTATAATAGAGACTGGAGATGCCGTCGGGACCTGGGGCCGCGGTGGACCCTAGAGATTTGATAGCTTGGAGCACTTCTGATACGGTGACACCGGCGTTGAGGACTATCTGCGCTGCCTCGGATAATCCTGGAAGTAGGAGATCTTGGAAGAATGCCTCTGCCTGAGTCACAGAGAAGGGATCTGGTTTATCGTAAAGGCGCGAAAGGAAGTCCGCATCGAACCTGGTTTATTAGCACAGGAATAAAATTTGCATTTGACCCAACGCAGGGCCCGTTCTGCCTCCGAAGAAGCAAGTTGGTCCAACTCTACAGCCAGAGTGTCCCATGCGCGTTTATGGGCCGCAGATGGAAATGACTTCCAACGAGCATCCGCAGGTGCCAGTAGAGAATGAAGCTCCAAAAGTTGGCACTCCCGCTCCCACTTCAGAACCGCCCCCAGCTGTATAACATGACCCCGCACCGTGGCTTTATGCGCCTCCCACAGGTTCACTGCCGAAGAGACAGATCCTGAGTTTTCTGTAAAGTATGTGCATAAGAAAGATTCTATTTGTTGGCAGGTAGCCTGAGTGGTCAATAGAGAATAATTATTGTACCAGTGAAAGGGGTGCCATACCGACCCAGAGAGGGCAAGGGGGAGTACCAGGGGATCATGGTCCGATCAGGGTGAGGAGGGAATAGATATCGCCTGACAAAGGGAAGCTGCTGGACATGCATGAATATAAGGTAAATTCTACAAAAATTATCATGAGGATTGGAATAGAATGTAAAGTGGTGCTCAGTTGGGTGAAGTTCCCTCCAGATGTCCGCCAGCCCCGCTGTCTGCAAAAGAGAGCACATATGTTCCTCTAGCACAGGGGTGGGCAAACTTTTTGACTTGAGGGCCACAATGGGTTCATATATTGGACCCGGGGGCTGGACCAAGAGTAGATGAATGATGTGTATGTGTCATCCATAGTAAGCATAGTAATTCATCCCCCATATAGTAATTCATCCCCCATAGTAATTCATCCCCCATATAGTAATTCATCCCCCATATAGTAATTCATCCCCCATAGTAATTCATCCCCCATATAGTAATTCATCCCCCATAGTAATTCATCCCCCATATAGTAATTCATCCCCCATAGTAATTCATCCCCCATAGTAATTCATCCCCCATATAGTAATTCATCCCCCATAGTAATTCATCCCCCATAGTAATTCATCCCCCATATAGTAATTCATCCCCCATAGTAATTCATTCCCCATATAGTAATTCATCCCATATAGTAATTCATCCCCCCTATAGTAATTCATCCCCCCTATAGTAATTCATTCCCCATATTAATTCATCCCCCATGTTAATTCATTCCCCATATTAAGTCCCCAAGTCCCCCCTGTGTCAATTCACTTACCTTTGCTCCGCGCGTTCCTCTCGCCGTGTTCCCGCGCCGTTCCGGTGTAGCATGAAAATCTGTCTCCTGTGAGGATCTGTCCCCCTCGACGTATCTGCGCATGTGCCAGTTTCAGGTATTAGCAGCCGATCAGCGATCTCTGGCACATGCGCAGATACGTCGAGGGGGACAGATCCTCATAGGAGACAGATTTTCATGCTACACCGGTCTTCAGGGCGGACTGTGAGAGGAGCCTAGCTCCGCGGGCCGGATTAAAAGGTCCGTCGGGCTGTATACGGCCCGCGGGCCGTAGTTTGCCCACTGCTGCTCTAGCATGAAATCGTGGGAAGGGGTCGCCCCCTGGGCATAGCGCTTATCCAATGTGGAATCCATGGTAACATTTGAATCTCACAAAAGAAGAAGAAGACCTTTGGAGTGTCTGTAAACGATGGTGCAAAGATGAGAAAAGAATTTATGTTGAAAGCGATAAGAGACAAAAGTAACCTCTGGTCCCAGAGGGTGCCCTGCAGGAGCAAATACCCGCCTGTGGGTTCCGCTATATTCCGAGCACAGACAAAGGGGAGATTGCATTTGAAAGCTATCAGTACACCCCTGCGTTTCTCAGGAACCGAGGCCATGTAAAAAATGAGATAATGAGGCGAAAGATACCGTGGGGCGGAGGACTGAGAAAACCTGGTCTCCTGTAAACATACCACGTAGCGATTTGAGGTGATGAAAACTTTTTGCCCGCTTTTGAGGCGAATTGAAGCCTTGAACATTTTGTGAATGTACTTTCAAAAGGGGTGGGGCCATGGCAGCATCAGCACAGCGTACTCAGCAGAAAAAGCATAAGTCAGCCAACAATTTCCACTCCCAATGGCGATCGGACCATGGCATCCCGAAACCCTGCATAAAACAAAAACAGAAGAGCCAGAGAAGAAAAGAAAAGAAAAGAAGAAAATGACACAAGAAGTATGTATAACTGTACAATCGTATCACGCCAATGGTGACGTGCATCCTACACTTAAAGGATACCAGTTGGGGGTGGCTCTACCACTGGACACATGGCTGCAAATGAAAACATCAAAAACATAAGCCCTCAGGGGGCAAAAAGGCAATAAATACAATATAACTGGGTACCAAAGTAATAAAAATAACTCCCAGAAGTGAGAACATCCGCGGTGACCTCCCCATGGAAACCCAGCTAAACTTGTGGGCCAACCCCTCCAGGAGGACGACTACAGGCCACTGTGGTACCCCACAACACTGCCCAAGCAATCCCCCACTAACCTCCCAGTAGGATCGACACCCAACCCAGGCCTACCCGGGCCAACCTCCCACCCCGGAGCCCGAGGGAACCATCAGCCCATTCCACCAACGGAACCCGATCAACGTCACCTGGACCCGTGGTAGGCCGCAGCAGCAAAGTCATAATCCTCAAGTCCAGGATGAGACCCCCTCACTCAAGGATGAAACCCAAGGGAACAGGCTGGATCAGGCCCAAACTGGAACACGAACAAACTGGGAATGCCCTAAGGGACAAACTCATGGTCTCGTCAGGTGAGTCCAATGGTGAAACACAACGTGGGAGGTCCAAGATACATCTTCAGCCCGGAGAAGAGCAGGACGAACTTGATCGTAGAGGGGTCTGAGGGAGTGCTCTCTTCCTGTTGGATGACCACTCCCAGAGGTGGCCCAGAGGAAGCGGCCTCACCGGGGATCCAGATGAATGAGTTGGGCTCTGAGTAGAGCCTCCTGGTGAAAGAAGGTGTAAAGATTCCAGGAGAGAGTGGGCCTCCTCCTGCGTGGCAACAGAGTGACTGCGGCCCTGGTAGTTGATGGTGAGGCGGAACGGAAAGCCCCAAGCACATTTAATTCTGTGGTTCACCAGGACCGAAGTGAAGGGCTTCAACTGGCGGTGCTTCTGAAGAGTGGTCTGGGAAAGGTCTGCGAAGAGCTGGTAGCGATGCCCCTAGAATCTGAGGTCTAGGTTGTTTCTGGCCACCAAGAGGATAGATTCCTTAGTGAGATAGTAAGTGAACTTGATGATAATGTCCCTTGGGGGCCCATACGGTTGTTTAGGGCCCAATGCACGTGTATGCGGTCAAATTAGAGCCGGTCAATGGGAGGGGCTGGAGGGAGGACAAGTAACCCCCCTGAGGGCTGGAAAATTGGGCGATGTGTTCGGCGACCGAGGAGCAGGCCTAAAATGCGGCCATCCATTCTGCTGCTCACGAGCACCCACCCGATTCCTATGCTTTGAAGACTGGCCAGGGAAAGAGTGGTTGGGTTCACTTATAATTGCATTAACCAGTCCATTCCAGGTCTAGCATTGTGGAGAAAGCCACTATTGCCTAATTAAAATCCAGGTAACTTAATGCTGAGGTAGAGATGAAAAGGTGTTTGCTTCTGTCTATAAAGAGACTTGTTGGGGCCATTAAAACCCATCTCTGGGCAAATCTTTCTTTTGCTGGTATACAGTATATGCATACATGCACACACGCATATATTTTTTAATAGTAACAAAAACAGGTATAAGTGCTTGTTCACAATGGAATGCCTTCTAAATACACTGGGTGTGCGAATTGTGCAGTATGTTTTGCCTGTGCCAGATCACATGGTACCGCAGTACCATGCAATCTGGTTGTAGTGCATATTTAAAAATAGTGCATGCACTACTTTTGGTGTGACGCAATGTGGTTTCAGCTCTTTCAAATGAATGGGCTGAAATCGCATCACACTGACTTGCACAGGAACGCTTTCCTGTGCGATTCCTAGTGTGAACTGACACTAAGACAACAGGTTAAAATTTTGATTTAAAGCCATTTTACTAGCTCTAATGATAGTTTAATTTTGAATTTCTGCATAGATCATGTACCCAAATATTTATACTATCCGTCATGGTTCATAGTAAGCATTTGTGTTTACAGCTCACCACACATTTTAATTTCTATTTTTTGATTTGGCAATTTGTCCAGTTGTTCAAGAAAGCTGATCTTCTTTCCTATTGTGCCAGGAGAAGCGGCACCATCATTATTGTAGCAATTTGCACTCAATAGGAATGCAACCTCCATTATTATGAGTGCAAGCCTTGTTCAGGTCGATAAACATATTGGTGGGTTTTTCTTCAGTTTCAAGAATAGAGCTAAAGCTGAACCCTTATGCCTCGTATCTTTTTTTCCTTCATATTTTGTGACCAGGTGCCAGTTTTCTCCATAAGGAGTAATGGTTCCTGATTATGTATCCTCCCCTGTGTACTGTACAGAATGAGCTGGTGACAATTTACTGTTCGAAGGTACAACTGCACAGCCCCTGGTCATGACAAACCCACATCCATTAATTGTAATGTACACCAATCAGCCATAACTTTGACTACCCACCTAATATTGAGTAGGTCTCCATTGTGCTGCCAAAACAGCTCTGACTGGTCAAGGTATGGATGTCACTACACCTCTAAAGGTATGCTGTGGTATCTGGCACCAAGCCGTCAGTAGTAGATACTTTAAGTTCTGTAAGTTGCAAGGTGGGGCTTTCATGGACAGGATTTGTTTTTCCAGCACATCCCACAGATGCTTGATTGGACTGAGATCTGGAGAATTTAGAGGCCATGTCAACACTTTGAACTTATGTTCCCCAAACTATTCTTGAACCATTTTTGCAGTGTGGCAGGGTGCATTATCCTGCTGAAAGAGGACACTGCCATCAGGGAATATAATTTCCATGAAGGGGTGTACTTGGTCAGCAACAATGTTTAGGTAGGTGGTACAAATCAAGTGACATCCACATTGATGGCAGGATCAAAGGTTTCCCTGCAAAACATTGTCCAAAGCATCACACTGCCTTCTCTGCCTTTTTTGCTTCCTATACTGCCTCTTAGTGCCATCTTTTCCCCAGGTAAGCGATGTACACATAGCTAGCCACCCCCATGTAAAAGATATAAAAGAAAACCTAATTCACCAGACCAGGTCACCTTCCACCATTGCCCTGTGGTCCATTTCTGATGTCATGTGCCCATTGTAGGTGCATGGCACCCTGGCCAGTCTGTGGCTACGCAGCCCCATACACAACAAATGGTGATGCCCATCTTTTCTTCTTTCAATCATGGACAACATGTTTACTTGCTGCCAAATTTATCCCACGAACTTTCAGATGCCATTTTAACAAGATAATTAATGTTATTCACCTTACCTGTCAGTGAGCTTAAAGTTATGGCTGATTGGTGCATAGCTCGCTATTGCAGAACAATTCAAATTCTTTTGTGGGAAAAAATGTGATTTCACAATATAAACCTTGGAGCTGGCATGATGAGCAAACAGTTCCCTCTGCTTCTGATATAGAACAGCTGGGATTATGTCCAAAAAAACCAAGCACACAGGTGCAGGAACTGAAAAAACAGAGCGGTCACTGCATCTGCTATTGTGACATCACCGTATAAATACAGCTCACAAAATTGTTGACTGCGCTGAAGAAATGAATCCTTACCAGAGTCCGCTCTCCCAGAATATACAGTCAGGTCCATAAATATTGGGACATCGACACAATTCTAACATTTTTGGCTCTATACACCACCACAATAGATTTGAAATGAAACGAACGAGATGTGCTTTAACTGCAGACTGTCAGCTTTAATTTGAGGGTATTTACATCCAAATCAGGTGAACGGTGTAGGAATTACAACAGTTTGCATATGTGCCTCCCACTTGTTAAGGGACCAAAAGTAATGGGACAGAATAATAATCATAAATCAAACTTTCACATTTTAATACTTGGCTGCAAATCCTTTGCAGTCAACTACAGCCTGAAGTCTGGAATGCATAGACATCATCAGACGCTGGGTTTCATTCCTGATGATGCTCTGCCAGGCCTCTACTGCAACTGTCTTCAGTTCCTGCTTGTTCTTGGGGCATTTTCCCTTCAGTTTTGTCTTCAGCAAGTGAAATGCTCAATCGGATTCAGGTCAGGTGATTGACTTGGCCATTGCATAACATTCCACTTCTTTCCCTTAAAAAACTCTTTGGTTGCTTTTGCAGTCTGCTTTGGGTCATTGTCCATCTGCACTGTGAAGCGTCCAATGAGTTGTGAAGCATTTGGCTGAATATGAGCCGATAATATTCCCGAAACACTTCAGAATTCATCCTGCTGCTTTTGTCAGCAGTCACATCATCAATAAATACAAGAGAAGCAGTTCCATTGGCAGCCATACATGCCCACGCCATGACACTACCACCACCATGCTTCACTGATGAGGTGGTATGCTTAGGATCATGAGCAGTTCCTTTCCTTCTCCATACTCTTCTCTTCCCATCACTCTGGTACAAGTTGATCTCGGTCTCCTCTGTCCATAGGATGTTGTTCCAGAACTGTGAAGGCTTTTTTACATGTCGTTTGGCAAACTCTAATCTGGCCTTCCTGTTTTTGAGGCTCACCAATGGTTTCCATCTTGTGGTGAACCCTCTGTATTCACTCTGGTGAAGTCTTCTCTTGATTGGTGACTTTGACACACATACACCTACCTCCTGGAGAGTGTTCTTGATCTGGCCAACTGTTGTGAAGGGTGTTTTCTTCACCAGGGAAAGAATTCTTCGGTCATCCACCACAGTGGTCTTCCTGGTCTTTTGGTGTTGCTGAGCTCACCGGTGCGTTCCTTCTTTTTAAGAATGTTCCAAACAGTTGTTTTGGTCATGCCTAATGTTTTTGCTATCTCTCTGATGGGTTTGTTTTGTTTTTTTCAGCCTAATGATGGCTTGCTTCACTGATAGTGACAGCTCTTTGGATCTCATCTTGAGAGTTGACAGCAACAGATTCCAAATGCAAATAGCACATTTGAAATGAACTCTGGACCTTTTATCTGCTCATTGTAATTGGGATAATGAGGGAATAACACACACCTGGCCATGGAAAAGCTGAGAAGCCAATTGTCCCATTACTTTTGGTCCCTTAACAAGTGGGAGGCACATATGCAAACTGTTGTAATTCCTACACCATTCACCTGATTTGGATGTAAATACCCTCAAATTAAAGCTGACAGTCTGCAGTTAAAGCACATCTTGTTCATTTCATTTCAAATCCACTGTGGTGGTGTATAGAGCCAAAAATGTTAGAATTGTGTCGATGTCCCAATATTTATGGACCTGACTGTATCTGAGCTGTTCACAGACAAGGCAACACGCTGTTAGCCAGATATTGGGGGGTGAGGCAAGGACTTGTCAGTACTCACACCATTAACCACCTCTTCCCAGCTTCCAAGAATGAGGTTATGGATAGTCACAGTGATAAACAGTTCTGTTGACATTTTCTGAGAAATCACTACCTTCAACATGTTTACTGGCAGCATTGCATGGTAGTTTACAACCCTGTGCAGCCAATTTTTTATTAAACAAAACTTCAG
Organism: Staurois parvus; assembly: GCF_062004578.1. Taxonomy (NCBI): domain Eukaryota; kingdom Metazoa; phylum Chordata; class Amphibia; order Anura; family Ranidae; genus Staurois; species Staurois parvus. The sequence goes on from NW_028317941.1 coordinate 19,563,173, forward strand.
TTTCAGCAGTGTCAGCAGTTCATTTGAAATTGGACATCTGCATCTGTAAATATTGCAAACACATCCATATTTTTGGTCTATGTAATATATTGAACTGTACTTTCAGGTCATCACCGAGGACAAGGGGCACTCTTTACGGCGGGAGGAAAAGAGATTTAAAGTGTTACTAAACCCACAACAGTAAAATCAGTCTGTATATGCAGTAAAACATGTTTGTTATACTCACTGTGGAACCTAAGGGGTTAATCCTCTGCATTATGTAAAATTACTGTTTGATCCTGACTTCTTTAGTCCTACCCTTCTTCCAGTGCCCCCCTCTTATCTCCTGATAAGACATATCGTGTGGAGACACTATGCACATGCTCAGTTTGGTAGAGAAGTTTTTTTTTTTTCTTGGGAGAGTGCATGTGATCAGCACAAGGCTGATCAGCACAGGGCCAATCAGCACTGTCCAGACAGAGGTCATGGGTTCTGCATCCTCCTAGGGCAGAAAGAAAACTCCACCTACGATCCGCTGCAGCTGAGAACTGAGCGATCAGTCACTGCTGTCTGCTTTGCCCCCCCCCTTCCCCAGCGCTCACTAGAGCACTGGCTGTGGAGGGGGTGGGAGTGACTGGCTCAGGCTCTTAGGGGCTCTGTGATGTTGGCTGAAAATGGATCACAGGAGTGCAAACTGAGCTGCAGTCCTGTGATCCACAGGAGGAGTACAGCAAAGCGAGCTGTACTCTCCTTCAAGGGAAAAAAAAACCTTTTAGTAGCTGGTCCCTCCCCCCCTTCTCAAATATTTACCTTCTTGTAAACCTTGTATCTTGTAAGTCTTGTATGGAGCCAGAGTTGTGCTTATCTGCAGCATTGCACTTTCTCTGTGGTCTCACAGTTCACACAGTCTCACAGTGGCTCCTGCTGCTGTCAGGCAAGTCCAATGAGGAGGGGGGGCAGGGCCGAGCTTTGCTATGTGTGTTTATGGGCACACACAGTGTGGCTCGAGAGTGAGCCTATACGTCTGCCTCCATAGCAAGCAGCTTGCTATGGGGCAGGCACAGAAGAGGAGTGGAGAGCACCAGTGGGGGGCCCCAGAAGAGGAAGTTCAGGACTGCCTTATGCAATACCAGTGCACAAGCAGGTGCGTATAAACCTCTTTTTTTACTTTATCTTAAAGTAGGCTTTACAATTCCTTTAACTCTATCTGTATTGTGTTCACAATTATTTATTAACAACTGTGTACTAGATTTGAACACTCTCTGTCCTCCTGCATTATATGTTAATGAGGGATACTGTGGTGACAAATATATTTAAGACTATTCAGAGATTCTTAGAATCAGCCATGACATAACATTTTGTAAACAAATATTCTTTCTTTATAAATGGAAAAAATGTAGTCTCCTACATTTCTTTGGTAAAAATAACCCAAATCAGTGTATAATACTTAGTCCATTTGAAAGTTATAGAGTCTACAAACTATGGTATATATTCAGTTAGGTCCATATATATTTGGACACAGGCACAATTTCAGTTTTTTCAGGTATTGACCAAAACATATTCAAGCTATAGTTATATAATGGATATGGGCTGAAAGTGCACACTCTCAGGTTTAATGTGAGGGAATGTACATCAAAATTGGAGGAAGGGTTTAGGAATTACTGCTCTTAGAGTAGCCATCCCCCCTTTCTCAAAGGACCAAAAGTAATTGGACAATTGAATCAAAAGCTGTTTCTTGGCAAGGTGTGTGCTACTTCATTATTTCTTCATCAATTAAGCAGATAAAAGGTCTGGAGTTGATTCTAAGTGTGGTATTTGCATTTGGAATCTATTGCTGTGAACCCTACATCATGCGTTCAAAGGAGCTGTCCATGCAAGTGAAACAGGCCACTGTAAGGCTTCAAAAATGAAACAAATCTATCAGATAGCAGCAACATTAGGAATGGCCAAATCAACAGTTTGGTACATTCTGAGAAAAGAAGAACGCACTGGTGAGCTTAGCAACATAAAAAGGCATGGACATCCACGGAAGACAACAGTGATGGATTGCAGGATCCACTCTATGATAAAGAAAACCCCATTCACAACATCCAGACAAGTGAAGGACACTCTCCTGAAAGTGGGAGTATCATTGTCAAAGTCTACAATCAAGAGAAGACTTTACAAGAGCAAATACAGAGAGTTCACCACAAGGTGTAAACCATTCATAAGCCTGAAGAATAGAAAAGCCAGATTAGACTTTGCCAAAAAACATCTGAAAAGCATTCTTTGGATGAATGAAAGTAAGATTAATCTGTACCAGAATGACAGGAAGAAAAAAGTGTGGCGAAGGCTTGGAACAACTCATGATCCAAAGCACACAATGATATCTGTAAATCATGGTGGAAGCAGTGTGATGGCATGGGCATGCCAATTCTTCTGTCAGTTGTGGCTGCAATCTTTCTTGGTCTACCTTACCTTGGCTTGGTATGAAGAGATCCCTGAACTTTCCACTTCTTAATAGGTGATTTAACAGTACTGATTGGCATATTCAAGGCTTTGGACATCTTTTTATGTCCGTTTCCATCTTTATAAAGTTCCATTACCTTGTTACACAGGACTTTTGACATTTTTTTTCTGATCCCCATGGCTCAGTGTCTAGCCTAGTCAGTGCTTCCACGTAAGAACTAACAAACTCATTTACTATTTATACATTGACACTAATTGCAATTTAAAAAGCCACAGATGTGGGACATTAACCTCTAATTGGCATTTTAACCAGTGTGTGTCACCTTGTGACTTGTGTGTGTCACCAAGGCCAAACATTCCAGGGTATGTAAACTTTTGATCATGGCCATTTGGGTGATTATTATGATTTCAAAAGGAGCCAAACAACTATTTGATAATAAATGGCTTCATATGATCATCATCCTTCATGCCAAAAAATTATCTTTTATTGATCAATCATATTTCCAATATCAATGCCAAAATTTCACAATTTCTGCCAGCGTATGCAAACTTTTGAGCACAACTGTATATGGACCTAACTGTATATATTTGAAAATTGATCAGTCCTGATGTACTGATGGCATTTCTCATTTCTTGAGGCCCTAAAATGCAAGGGCAGTACAAATACCCCCCTAATGACCCCTTTTTGAAAAGAAGACAGTCCAGGGTAAAAGGCTTGGCAATTTTTTCTTACATTTTTTTGTCACTTTTTTTGTAAAATGAAGAAATTAAATAAAATGTTTTTTTTTTGTTTTTTTTTTACACAATTTTCTTTTAACAAGCTGTCACCAATGTAGAATAGTCTTATCAAATGACTGGCATGGAGGTGATCAGGGATACTAACTGGTGACTTTTAAAAAAAAAAAAAAGTAAATTTTTTTTAATTCAGTTTTTTTAAGCATATTTTTTCTTTTTTTTTTTTTTTTTTTTACATACCGGGCTCCATTCACTAAAGCAGATCGCACGTGGTATTTAGGTGCTCTGGCACCTTTTTCCCAAATATCACGTGCTGCTGAAAATGTTTAGTTCACTATCCCCTTATGTGGTATTTACCTCAAAAAGCAAAAACGCTTGGTAAATACATACCTCATAAAACAGTGTCAATTCACTAAAGGAAATAAATAAATAAATGCATAAGTTAAATAAGTAGTGGTCCAGGCAGGCAGAATTTTAAGGAATGTAAAAGTATATTAGCCAGTTTTGAGTACTCTCTATCTTTTTGGATCAGTTCTCTCAACAGTAATGCATCAAAACTTAAACATGAAAACACACAGAATCATTGGGGTTGATTTACTTAACCACTTGCCAACTGGACAATTTTACCCCCTTCCTGCCCAGGCCAATTTTCAGCTTTCAGTGCTGTCGCACTTTGAATGACAATTGCGTAGTCATGCAACACTGTACCCAAATAAAATTTTTACAATTTTTTCTAGACAGGTAGAGCTTTCTCTTGGTGATATTTAATCACCACTGGGATTTTTATTTTTTGCGAACCACTTTCCCACCTCCCTATAGCAGATATACTGCTACAGGGCGGCAGGGGTGCGCAAAATCATATATATATATATATATATATATATATATATATTTATTTGATTTTGCATTTCCAGGTAGGGCACGCGCGTGAGATGCACGCGTGCCCTACCCATGCAGGTATTTGCGGCCTTGGCTGTCAATCACCAGGTCCCGGCCGGTGATTACTTGCCGGCACCCTGTGATTGAGGAGCGTTACCGATGGAGGAAGAGAACTGTAAGTGAACAATACATTTCTCTCCCTTGTCAGCTCCTGCATACTGCTATGTATGGCTTTGCATAGCAGAGCCCTGCAAAGCAGTGTGCTTACAGTAAAACAGCTAACCGCTTGATCGCCCCACATGTTAACCCCTTCCTGCCGAGTGCCATTAGTAAAGTGTCAGTTCTTTCTATTAGAACTGATCACTGTATTGGTGTCACTGGGGATGTCAGTGACACCAAGTCAGTTCCCCCCAGTGTCAGAATGCCTGCCGCAGTCCCACAGTTCCACTATAAGTTGCTATGCGCTGCCATTACTAGTGAAAAAAAATAATCCCTGTATCTATACCACCATTTGTAAATGCTATACCTTTCATGTAAACCAATTAGTTTACATGTATTGGATTTTTTTTAGCAAAGACATGTAGCAGAGTACATTTTGGCCTAAATTTATGGCAACATTTTATTTTTTAAATTTGGTTACTGGACATGTATAGCCTCCCTAGCGGTCTGATTATGTCAATATTTCTGTGCTCAAAGCGGTACAATTTTTTACATGGAAATATGTTGTTTTTTTATTGCAGGCCTGTAATTTTTAGGAATAACTCACTGAAATCTGTCCGAACAAGAGTCTAGTAAACATCCCGGGTATGTTAAAATTTGAAACATGAAATCATAATTTAATAAATAAGCATAAAAAATAATAATATAATAATACATTTATTTCAGTAATACAATCAAACCAAAAACACTGAAATTTGAAATATAGCGCCAAGTTCGCACATCACTCAGCAAAGTCGCAAAATCGTTTTCAGTGTCTGGTGACGAATTTCCCCACGAATCATTATCACTCAATTCCGCAAGTAGTTCTAATTTACTATCGCTGTTCTCTAGCTGGTCTAAAACCGCTTTTGACCAAAAGGGACACTTTTTGGACACCATGGACATTTCTCAGTTTCCAGGTAGAAAGAACAGTAAAAATGCAGGCAGGGCACAGGACAAAGCACTCGGGACAAAATGTATGTGAAATGCTTTGATACAGTAATGTTTTACTATGTGATTTTAGTGTATTTAGTGAATGTCACTTCTTGACATTTTTAAATTTCCCGCCGTTCCGTCCCTGTACGTCCTGACGTTGCAGGGAACGGAACACAGAAGACAGATGCTGGCATCAGCCGGAGTACATTGCCGGGGACACTGCAGGAGGGACATCGCGGGAGTGAAGGACAAGGTAAGTGCATAAGGGATCCTGGAGCAATGTTGCAAGGTATTCCCGAGTGTAGCTTGGGGTTACTACTTGTGGTGCTGAAACTTTACCCCGAGCTACACTCGGAAATATTGCCAGGGGGGTTAATAGCAAAAAGTCAAAAGTATTGTTTTTTTCTCATAATTGTTGGTCTTTTTTTTTATAGCACAAGAAATAAAAAATGCATAGGCAATCAAATATCACCAAAAGAAAGCTGCATTTGTGGGAAAAAAGGGCATAAATTTAATTTGGGTACAGCGGTGCATGACTGCGCAATTGTCAGTCAAAGAAGTGCAGGAGCCGTAATGCAGAAAATGGCTTGGTCAGGAAGGGGGGTAAATCCTCTGGAGGGCAAGTGGCTTAACAAACTAAAAAAGACCGAAAATTTAAAAAAAAACAAAAAAAACTTTTTTTTTAGTTTCTGTTATAAAATTTTGTAAATTAGTATGTTTTCTCCTTCACTTATGTGAACTAATGAGGGCAGTGATGGGCACTGATAGGCGGCATTGATGGGCATTGGCAGGCATCACTGATGGACACTGAAAGGCAGCACTGATAGGCGGCACTGACTGGCACTGATAGGCGGCAATGACTGGCACTGATAGGCTGCACTGACTGGCACTGATAGGCTGCACTGACTGGCACTGATAGGTGGCACTGAAAGGCATCTCTTATGGGCAGTGATATGTTGCATTGATGTGCACTGATGGGCACTGGTATGTGGCATTGATGGGCACTGACAGATGGCAATTATGGGCACTGAAAGGCAGCACTGGTGGGGCTACACTGGTCATTAGGGCACTTATGATCAGTGCTCTGAAAATCAGTGTAGATTTTCCCTATGAGGAATGCTGCTTACCGGCCATTCTCTTTTCACACGCTGTCAGCGTGAGGAGAGGACTGCAGATAACCGGAATTTCCTATTTTCATGTGATCAGCTGTGATTGGACACAGCTGATTGCATTATAAAAACCTGTGCTATCAGCTCTTTACTGCGATCAGTGATCTGCTGTGTCCCAGGGACACAGCGCACCACTGATTGCTGCGCTGCAAGCCCCCAGGACTGCGCATGCGCAGCTAGAGTAGGAGGAAGTCATATGACATCCTCCCAGAACAAGAGAGCCACCCCCTGCCTGTCATTTTCTTATATGCCGGGCGGGAGGCGGGTAAAGTAGAACTAAAGGCAAAACATTTTTATTTTTATTTTTGGAGAGTAAAGATGGAGTAGGACCTCCGTCAGTTTTTTATTGCTGTCCGTGCCACTGTTAGGGAGATTCACCCCCTCTATTTGTCCTGTTTACCATTATCATCGAAAGTGAAAGCAAAAGAATATCCCATATTTTAGGTTTCCAGAACATTAAAAGAGGAGAGCCCTTTGTCATCAGAGTAGTTCAGTGTCACCAGAGTGACACTGTACTATTCTGGGAAGTGATCAGGGTAACAAACATATAGTGAGGTTTTCTCAAATTGGACTGCAAAAGAGGAAATACCATTTAAGCAGAATAGTTTTTGCTTTTCTGAATGGCTCATAACACGCTGGTATGCATTGCTGTCTAATAAGACAATGTTTTAGCTGAATATGTATCATATGGTCAACTGTGACTTTTCACTGGAATTGATTATGTGGGAAGACAAACTGTACCATGAATAGAAGGCTGGGGGATATGTGAAGCAAAGCAAAGCAGAAGCCGATAATAGACCACTGATGGCAAATCAGGAATTGACTGTAGAGCATGGGGGAAGAAAGAGGCAGAGTAGCAGCTGATAGTAGATTAGGATGGGAATATGCCTTTCTATTTTTCTATATTTTACACTAGGTCCATATGGACCTAGTAGATCTTCCAAGCCACCCTATTGTTTCAAGGTTGGGAAGACCTGTGAAGAGATAAGGTAAGCATTTGGATGTGTAGTTAAAACCAGTTGTCATGAGGGTGCCTTCCTATGTGCAAGATTCTAAAGAGGTAATAAATAAATAAGGAAAGTAGGTGAAAATTGAAGGAAACTTTATCCTGGTAGAATTGGATGTTGAGTCCTTGTACATTTCCATAGCACTCAGGATAGGGTTGTAAATATGTAGGAGCATGTTAGAAAGATAGTACAAAGATCTGGGAGAACATAATAGAGCTAATTTACTAAAGGCAAAGGGCATTTTCTCCAGAATTTAGTACATGAGGTGAAGCTTCACTTTGCAAGGAATATCCAATCACATGAAAGAAAAATAAAACAAATCAGCATTATTGCTTGTACATGATTGCATGATGGAAGTCAGCAGAGCTTTACTAAGCTATGGAGCAAATGCCTGTGCAGATCACAGTTACACTTGCAAAGTGCATAGTCTATTTGCCTTTAGTAAGTCAGCCCCTGTGACCTATAGTATGCTTCAGTTTGTTCTTACAGACTATAAAGTCATTGGCATGTGTTAATAATGGATACCATACTACAAGAAATAGTACATTCACATCCAGCATTGATTGCAAAAGAGGAAGAAATTTGAGAGACACTTAGTAAGAAGTGAATTTCAACCATTAAGTAGCAATAGAAGATGCAAGGCAAACAGGGTGTTTTGGTGTAGAGCGTGTCTCATATGCAGGTACATAGAAGTTAGAACAAACTTTGCAAATAGGGATGAGTCGCAGCTGTTTAGTGTTGACATCTTGTGTAATTTCATTGATAGTGTATTAGGTGATCAGCTCCTGCATCATAAAATATACTGAAAAGACAAAAATGGCAGTTAAAAAAGAGCATTTACAGTAGATGGAGATATACAGTAAGTTTGGGGAGTGATAAAGTCCTTTTGCTTTACATTCTTCCTAAATTTGTGGTAATTTCCATAAGGTGTTCAAAGTAAAACGAATAAACCAGTTATGAATGAGCCCACCCATGATCATGATTTTGATCATTTTCTCCTACAAAGAAAATCCTCCGGGATATATGTGTTCAACCTACAGCCCAAAGGATTTAATCATAAAATAAAATTGTGTTTTTTTTACTAAGTTTTGTGTTTATGAGAAGTAATGGTAAATTCTACCCATTTGCAAAAATTCAAGAGCCCCTTGTGAGGTTTTTTTGGACAAGTATAAAGGAAAGTCCTTGACACATGTGAAGTAGCATCCCAATGAAGCTCACTGTTTGAGTGAAACGTGTTGATGTGATGTGGCAGCCTTCGCAGTGCCCCCACACATTGATCACAGCCGTGTAACAGCTGCAACCTGTATTGAGCATCAAGGATGACTGACACCTACGGATCTGGCTGTAAAAGGACTTTGCCAGTTCCAGCTGAAGACAATAGGAGATGGCTATCTCAGAGAAGTGGAAGGTGCAGCTCACGTCATGTTATAGACTGATGTAACAGCTTGGCGTTTGACAGTTGTGTCATGTGTATGAACAGATACCCTGCATATGTCGGGGGAAATATGCAGGCTCCTCAGCTGTTTTCTGGAGATATATGATTGCTTCACACTACATTTTAAACACTGGGTCAAAATGCTGTATAAAGTGTGGCTTATTTTGCACATAAGGAGTTAAAATAATATATGCTGTCTGAAGTAGTGGAAACACACAGACGCATATTGTCATTGTTGATGCAGTGTTTAAAGTGTTGGGGTTGTTCTTGTGCAATACAATTTTTTCTGAGATGACTTCACCTAGTTTGTTTTGTAAAAGGTGGATATTTCTCTGCATATTTGAAGTAAATTTTAATCTTGTCAGAACATAACATATTTTGGCTTAAACTGGAGATACAGTACACAAATCAAAATTCAGCTGGTTCAGCAGGAACCAGCTGAATTTTGAACAGTGTGTACTGCTCTCTGTTCAACAGAAGCCAGTTGTTAGACCAGCTTCTGTCGAACAGTTCTATTGGAAAACCAGCATTTGTTAAGCCGTTGCAGCCTGTTACAAATTCCCTATAGAACAGACAGTGCACAGTCCACATGTGTTTGTCTTCTGCTTTCTCTGTAAACAGGAAACAGGAACTTTTTTATTCTGGAAGAAGACAGAGTATAGTCATAGATGCTGCTTCAAACTTATAAACACTGCCATCTACTGGTTGAAGAATATATCTCTACTGAATACTGTTGGTGTAGCTGGTGCACAAAAATACATAAACAATGTATTCCAACACCCCCACTCAACAACTACTTCTTAACAGTCCCATTTTAGATCTCTTTTGTTCCTCTTGGGTTGGAAGTTTTTGCATCTTATCCCATGAATCTGGCTCTGGTTTTAGTGCTACACGAGTAGCATAGGTTAGACGTTTAGCTGGGGTGCCTTTATTGCTTCTGGTGGATTTCCTGATTGGAGCCTCTTGTGGCCTGGTTTCTTCTTTTACAATACTTAGATTGTCTGTCTGCATTAATTTTTATTTCTGTGTCACTTTGTTGATTATCTTCATGTGAAACTGGAATTTCCCTCAGTTTGAAGCATTTGTGTTCATGAAATTTTTAACACACTGAAGTTTCATCAACAATTATACTTTTACTGATGGTTCTTGTCGTGTCTTGATGTAGAATTCTGTATCCCTTTTGAGATTCACTGTACACTACATAGGCATCCTATTTTGTACATTTTTCTTTTGGGGTGTGCACACATAGACTTTGCTTTCAAAAATTTTTACATGGTTCAAACACAGGAATTTTCTATTCCACTATTCAAATTGAGTTTTCTCAGTTTATTTTTCTGGTAGTATGGTAGCATGCCATCATAGTTACCTGCACCCAATATGTAGTTGGCATATTTGCATAAAACAACATGGTTCTTCCACTCTCACATAGAGTATGGTACATTCTTTCTGCAACCCAATTTTGTTCTGGGTTGTACTGTATGGTACAGTAGTTTGAAATATTATGCCATGTTTTCTGAGAATCGCCTGTGTGTTATCACCTGTATATTCAGTTCCATTGCTTGTGTACAATACATTCAGTATTTTGCCAAAGTTGTTGCTTACCTGAGCCAAATACTGTTCAGGTTTCTGTAGTACTTCATTTTTATTGTGTAACAGATTTAGTGTAAAATACCTGGTGTAATCTTCTATAAAAGTGAGAAATTACCTCTTGTTTCCTGGAGTCCTTTTTTTAATTGGACCACAAAGATCTGAATGAATTAAGTCCAGAGGTTTCTTAGCTCTGCTGTTATTCTGCTTTTGGAAAGGCCTTTCTTGTCATTTTTCTTTTATACAGCTGGTGCAGTTCGTTGTTTGAACACATGGACTGATTTTTATTCGACTTGCTTAGTCATTCTCAGCTAATTTCTTTATAACGTCAAGACTTCTGTGCCCAAGTTTTCTGTGCCATGTGTGAAATCAGTTTTAATGTTTTTTCTTCTTGGCAGTATTAACCATCTCATTGCAGTTCTACTGATACAGTTCAGATGTAATTTTTCCCTTTGCAAGTAAGATATCCCCTTTTGTGGTGGCACGACTGTCATCTTGGAAGATCACTACATTGCCTTGTTATGTGAGCTTCTTCACTGACAAAAGATTAATTTCAAGAACAGGGACATACAGGATATTTTTCACAGGTATCTTTCTGGTGACACTCTGGGAAATAGGGCAGTAAAGAAAACTGTCTCTTACTCTTTCTGCTTCCATTTTTTGACCATTAGCTGTTGTGATTTTTTCTGTTTTATACTGGTCAAGGTGAATAAAGAAATTTCTGTCATTTGTCATGTGACTCGCAGCTCCTGAATCAACTTTTGGATTGAAAAACATAATCATTATCTGAAGAAAAATTAGTTTCTTCTTTCATACTTTTGTCCTTTTATAGTTTACTTTGTTTTTGCATTCTAGCCTTGCAGATTCTGTAATCTGCTTTTAAATGCAGACACACACAAAGCATTCATGTGTTTCTTGTTGCATGTTACTGTTTTTTTATTCCTATTTTCGTCTTTAAAGCAGACTCTGCAACAGAGACACTGTCACTATTGATGCTTTCTATTTTATGCTTATATTCATCCATAAACTTGCCCTTAACATATTTTAATGTCAGTTTATCATCTGGACTTGTATCAATTGCTGTGACAAGTGTTTTATAACTTACTGGTAAACCACTAAGTAATAGTGCTGTGACATGAAAATCTTTTATTTCTTCTACTATACCTCTCCGGTGTTCAACCATTTCCAAAGTGAACCTTATGTAATCTTGTATATCCTGGCCTTTCATTTGGCCTTTCAGTTTGTTTTGGTATAACTTTCTAATCAAATACAGTTTATTTTTTAGATTAGCTCTTCAATGCACCTTTTGTAATCCTTCCCACATTTCTTTAGCCTTTTCACACTTAAATATGCAGTATGCATGATTTGTTCATCTTCTATGCTAAGAGAGATTGTGCTCTGAGCTTTCTGATTTTTCTCTATCCACTCAGCTGATGGGTGTTCTGGCCTGACTTCATTTATACATTTCCATGTACCTTCTCTTATTAGCAGCATTTTCATCTTGAATTTCCAAGACTGGTAGTCCTGGCTTGTCAGATTTTCAAATTAAAGCTTTGTTGCAGCTGTGTTACTGGTCATTTTCTTTGTTTTTTGTTGCAGTCTTCTCTCTGTTGCTGTATCTTGTACTTCTTTTGTGGTAGTCGGCTATGACTGGGTGTCTGGGCCCATGACCTTTTAGAGATTATGTATATAGCCCTACGGAACAGACAGTGTACAGTCCACATGTGTTTATCTGCTGCTTTTCTGCAAACATGAGACATGAACTTTTTTTTATTCAGTGAGGAGACTTATAGCCGTAGATGCAGCTTCAAACTTATAAACACCGTCTTCTACAGGTTGAAGAATATATCTATGCTGAATACTGTTGCTGTAGTTGAACATGAACAATGTATTCCAAAACAGCCAATGGCTGATCAGTAAATTCTGACGGGGATGGTGGGGGCGTCCTTACTTTCAGAATACAATAGTGCAGCGGGGGGGGGGGGGGGGTATTCCTGCATCCACCGCATTTGTGTGGAATGCAGGAATCTGTGAGGTTTTGTGTTCAACTCGCTCGCTGCTTGAATGAAAAGAAACTCAATGGAGTTGATTTACTAAAACTGGAGAGTGCAAAATCTGGTGCAGCTTTGCATGGAAACCGATCAGCTTCCAGATTTTTTTTTTTGAAAGCTTAAGCAGGCCATACATAGGTCGAATTCTGAATGATTTTTCGATCAAAAGTCGAAAACAGCTTTCGTTCTGTATCCTGATGGTGCCACCAATGTTTTTGAAAATCGGTAGTTTTTCACAAATTTTCCAGGATGCCCCATAAACAAAATGAGCAGGAACCATGAAAATCAGCCGGTGCCATTGCCCCATTAACAGAGCGAAAATCGTCCAATTATTCTTATGTCCGATTTTCGAATGAAAAATCGACCCATGTATGGCCGGCCTTAATTGAAGAAGCTGAAGTTAGAAGTGAACTGGCTACCATGCACAGCTGCACCGGATCAACTCCAGTTTGTATATCCAGCTTAAGTATGTGGGATTGTAAGTAATGACATCCCCAGCTAGCTAGATTTTAATTACAGATCTGAGTGTTTTTTTTAATGGTGGTATATGTGCTTTACATTTACAGTACAAACCGACCACAATCCTGACAGCCAATGCCTCACAATATATAAAGCAAATTTAAAATATATCTAATACCGAAAATATGTTTTCCATTTTGCTTAGAGTAGGAGTCAACCATTATTTGTCATGTGAAATGTGTCATTTGGGTGAATGTCTGTGGCAGCAGTGATTCAGGAATGATTTATACCCGTTTTTTTTTTTAGTCAACTGTGTGCCACTGATAATGTTCTTCCCTTTCTGTCATAAAAACAAAGCAAGAACTGAGAAGTAATCTCTCCAAAATAAGTGAAATCCCCTCTATTGCTGTTCGGGTGAATTTGTATTTATCATTTACTTTTTCAGTCCATGTGACATTTTTACCAGGATTAAAAAAGGGATCTCTCCAATGGGGACACTGACAGTAATAAAAACTTTACAAACCCTCACCGCCCTTTACTGAATTGAATTAAAAGTTTGGGCTTTAACAGAGTAGGATGTCATTGCACTTCCTTCTAAAAATGCTGGTTGGCCAATTATTAAAAGTATTAAAATGGAACAAAAATTAGATTTTTATGTTTTAACTACAGATAAGCCTGTAACCACTTGCCCGCTGCCCCATAGCAGATGTACTGCTACAGGGTGGCTTCGCTGGGCAAAATCACGTAAATATACGTGATTTTGCATTTCCGGGTAGGGGGCACGCAGGCTCTTGTGCATGTGTGCTGCCCTATCCGTGCTGCATTTGGCTCCTGAGGATGTCAAGGATGAACAGCAGAGAGATAGAAAGCAGCAGGTCTGCTTAGTAAAACAGCACACAGTACACAATAAAAACACTTCCTAACACACAGTTAGCCCTTTCATCACCCCATATCTTAACTCCTTCCTGCCCAGTGTCATTAATACAATGTCAGTTCTCTTTATTAGCACTGATCACTGTATTAGTGTCACTGGAGATGTCAGTGGTAGTTTGTCAGTTCCCACCCAGTGTCAAATGCCTGCCGCAGTTCCGCTATAAGTCGTTGATCGCCGCCATTACTAGTATAAAATAAATAAAAATTCCAGTAATACTGTATATATTGCCATTGGTAAAACATAACTTTCACATAAACCAATTAATATACACTTATTGGGATTTTGTTTTAGCAAAGATATGTAGCAGAAAACATTTTGGCCTAAATTTATGATGATTTTTTTTATTGGATATGTTTTATAGCAAAAAGTCAAAAATATTGTTTTTTTTTCAAAATTGTCAGTCTTTTTTTGTTTATAGCACAAAAAATAAACAATGCAAAGGTGATCAAATACCACCAAAAGAAAGCACTATTTCTGGGAAAAAAATTACATAAATTTCATTATGTACAGCGTTGCATGACCGCGCAATTGTCAGTTAAAGTAACGCAGCGCCATATCGCAAAAAAAAGGCCTGGTCAGGAAGGGGGGTAAATCTTCTGGAGGGCAAGTGGTTAATAAGACTTACCTGTAGGTAATTTTCATATATCCTAAATGTGCACGCGTGCACTGCGCAGTATGCTGTCCATTGAGGGAGCCGTGCCGTGACTGAAACCCGGGAGGAAGACTGGGTGAAGATGGAAGTGTCGTGGAACAGTGACAAAGGTCCACTGGAGGGCTTCGTTTCAGGTAAGTCTTTCAAAATATGCTAGTATGCGATGCATCGTGCTCTTAACTTGCAGGGAGAAGATTTTTGGAGATATATTTTTTGCAGTTTACTGTGGCTTGAAGCCAGATGGTCAGCTAGACTTCAGAAAGAGAGCTCAACAACACCTTCCACGGTTTTCTTCAACAGATTTATTTTAAGGTAGGATTCAAAACATTTTTTGTAGGGAAGTATTTAAACTTCAGGTTTTTTATTACGATTTCCTTGAGACATCAACTTTTTATGTCAAGCCTTTGGCGTGAGTATCAGATTAAGGTATTAAAGTCTGGTGTCAGAGTTAGGTATCAAATGTCAGATTCCTGACTCTGAATCTGACACTTGACTAAAGTCTGAATTGGAAACTGCATTGCAAAATCTGAGAGCTCCTGGAACTGAAAAACCCTTTTATATTTGTTGCTAGTGCTCTCAGGCATAGGGTGGTGCCTGCTATCAGTCCATAAGGATAGAGTTTAAAACTCCAGAACTTACCAGCTGTACAATACAGTACATTCCTTAAAATAAAATAGTGTATTGTAATACAGTGGCTAACTTTTCTGTTTTGATGCTTTGGCTTCTATGCAGTACCCTCATTAATATCCTCTTGCTGTAGGCCCCATGTTGCCCTCCTATTTCTGCATTTTTACAGCAATGTAAAAAGTGTGAATTTGTCAGTCTCCACTACCTTAATTTCACATTCTGGTCTATAAAGAGTTCAGGAAGAAGATAATACATACTATGTTTTGGATAAATCAGAACCCAATCACTGCAGAGAGAACACTGTAAAGCTTAAAGCTGGTGGTCCTTGGTCCTGAAACTGTCAGTTTGAATAACATGAAGTGCGTATTAATATTTTCAGTTTAACTGCAAAGCTAAATCTAGACAGGCTGCTAGATGCTATTCTGGACTCACAATTTGATATTATGAACACAACCATACTCTTTCGTGAGTTCCTATTGTTATAGTCACTTTGTTTTAATTTTGAAAACTAAAACATTACAGTTTCTCAGACAGTCTCTCTATATTTTTATCTGACCTTGAGTGAAAATATTGTCTTCCTTGTAGAGAATTATTTTCTCCTGTTTGCTATCCACAATAGACATATATTGTACATGTGTTCTTTGTACATTGGCAATTGGGCATGTTATAACTACTTCACCTTGAAAAGAGCAGAAGTAAATGATGTTTCTTCATTTCCTTAGCTGCAAACTTTACCTCCTACTTCTCTGATTGCTCTAACTAAATTGTGTTGGGGTTTTATTGTAGCATGTACATTCACCTTATATCGTTGAGTATTAATGTTTTCAAGGGACACCATAAATTACATTGCTTCCCATTAATTCAGGCAGTGATAGTTGATGTGACATTTCTTTAAAATGCTTAAATCCTGCATTCTAGTTTATGTTCTTAAAGCGGAACTTCACTCTCTCAATCAACATAGACTATTTTTAATCCTTATCCTGCTAGCATTAGTAAATGGATAGGAAAGTGTATCATATTTACTTGTTTTAAATTGTTTTTTTACATTTTTTTAGTTACTTCCTGGTTTCCATGCCTAGGCAAATGATGTCATACGTCTCAGGAGGGGAGGGAGGGTTCTCAGCTCAGCCAATTCCTGAGCTAAGGGTAGATGGATTCTGGGGAGTAAATACTACATGAATCATCTACCCTTACTCAAGATGACTGCTGCCAGAGGGTGTTTTTCAAAATGATTTCTCAGCAAAATAAAGCATGGAGACATGGATGGATGGGGGAATTTGCTTTAAATATTAAAAATAAATTAAATAGCATTTTTGGTTTTTGGTGCTCAAATACAGTGCAGTTCCACTTTAAATTCAACACCATGCTTAAAACGGTAGTCAACTCAGATTTAAAAAAAAAATCCCCTGCAAGGTAATGCCCTAATCTGCTAGTATGCATTGCACACAGTGAAACATGCACCGTTTAGGAGATATTCATTTTACTGACAGGTATGCTTTATTTTATAAGCTTACCTGTAGGTAAAAATCACAAAGTGGACTTTACTACTGCTTTAATTCCTAAAACCAAACTCCAAGCACACAGTATAAAAAAACTCTTTTATGTACTTATGTGTTCATTGAAAAAAAAAATATAGTAACCTACTGTTCCCCATGTTCAACCAAAAGACAAAAATATATAAAATAAAAATATTTTGCAACCTAATAACCCTAAACTCGCAGTTGATCAAGGGGAAGACTACACCAAATTATTGATCATGCCACAAAACCATATATGGTATTTCATAATTCAATTTGTTCTAAAAAGAAAAACAAATCCTGATCTCTGAAAAAAATCAAATATTTTCTGGATACATATTCTACAGTAAATATGTTTTGCATTAAATATTCATTGAAGTGTAAAAACACTTTTTTAGTTTTTGATAGAAAGCTGAAGGGTTAAAATTTCCTGTTTCATTGTCTATCGTGCCGATAGAGAGATTCACTCTCTGCCAGCCCTAGTAACCATTATTACCTTGGCTGAAAGTGATAGGCAAATCTAAAATTTTGAATTGTCACTGTAGCAGCAGTGAGGTAAAATCTTCTAATGGGCACGCGTGTTCCAATAACAACTGTCTGAGGGGGCATTTCTCTCACTTTTGTTTCTACAGGGCAGAAAGTGAAAGAAAATTTTTCCAAATGCAGTATGATGGGAAGGGGGGGAGGGTAATGGAGTCAGGGAGGGAGTACAAGGTTCCATACTGCAACAATTTAAGGGACAGGGACTGTTTGAAATGGATCCGCTTGGTGATTAAGGGATGCTGTGAGGTCTTTCATAAATTAAAAATTTTAATTACTTTGACTTTAGGTATCTGTATACCCAAATGTGGAGGGTTTGTTGACTTCCATTATAAATGGATACATGCCCTTACATGAGAATATAAGAATGAGAGCCACACTTCTTAATTAGCTAATTTTTGTTGCTTTATTCTTTTAATGATAAAGTGGTTGTATCCACCTGAAAACCCATACTTTCTAAACACATTTCACCTTAATGGGCTTGTTTACAAAGATAGGTAAAGGAAGTTATGGGCTGATAAAGTTTCAAAAAGGCACTGACTATAGAGTGCAAATCTCATGTTCACATACTGTAGCGGAGACGGGCTACAGGAAATGGCACCCAGATGGTACGTGAACACTAAGAGGTACAGGTTTGGAACAGTGCCATGGATTTGGATACATGCCGTTGTTGCATTAATCTGATGAATGAGCAAAGACTGTATCTCTTTTGCGGTATCAGGATCAGATGGAAGAGGACAGCTGCAGGGTTATTGTGAAAATCAACAGCAAGTTTAAATATGGTTGAAATTATTCCTCCAAGAATGGTTTGAAAACTGGGCATTCTCTGAATATGTGTAAGAGGGTGCCCATGTGTCGTTGACATTGCCAGCAGAGAAGGGATCTTTGTGGGTAAAAAATTTAATTTCTGAGAACAGATAGAATTCTGTACCATCTGGAAAGGAGTTTGAACCTGGTTTGCAGGTTTCTGCTGGATTTGGGGATTCGTGTGAGAAACATAGAATGTGTTTTGTTTTTGTTTTTTTTATCAGAGGAAAAAGCAATGCCTAGTTTTTGTCCCACTTCTAGATGTATGGAAAGTAAACCTTCCAGTTGAACAAAGAGTAGGATATCGATAGCCCATGACTCAATAGGTCTATCTCATGGAATTATTTTTTAAATGATAGACCAAGTCATTAAGAGTTTGACCTCTGGGTTGGCCGTTGAGAAAATTCAGAAATTACAGAGCTCCCCACAAGGGAAATAAGAGAGGTCATTGATTCTCTAGAATCAATTTATTTTCCTCTCCCCTGTCAAAGGGCTTGAATAAACCTTGGTGGGATGGTAGGAGTGGGCAAAAGGTCCAATCTTGTGTCCCAGAAGGGAAACTCAGGTTACATATAACTATTGAAAGGGTTGCGGTTATCAGAAGTGAAGTTCCTATCAGGTGGATGACCTTAACAGTAGTCCCAATTAGTGGATGTTATTTATTTATTGATGGAATTTCTCCCTTCAGCCAGGTATATTACTAAGAGGTATGTTGTTGCTGTACTATTCAAGTTGAATCCAGTGCTTAGTCAAGTAGTTCCTGCACTAGTCAAGTATTCTGGACATATGAACTGCTTTGTGGTATAAAATGGGATCCAGGAAACCTATAACATCCATAGGGTTGGATTTAAGAGGAGATTGTAGTATAATCTACGTGCTTTTGAGCCCATAATAATTGACTAAACTCACCTTGAATTGTTTTAACCACTTGAAGACCGACGTGTTTAGTCCCCCTCCGGTCCAGTGCTTTTTTGGCTTTCAGCACTGTGATACTTTGACTAACATTTACTCTGTCATGCAACACAATACCCAAATTAATTTTATTTAATTTTTTTGGCAGATAGAGCTTTTTTGGTGGTATTAAATCACCACATGGATTAATTTTTTTTTTATTATATAAAGAAAAAAGACCAACATTTAAAAAAAAATGATTCCCTTAGTTTCTGTTATAAAACTTTGAAAATAAAATTTGCATTCTTCAACTCCTCCTGAGTATGGGAACGCTGCACATGTGAGACTTCTTTGCTGCCTAGATGCAGATGAGGGCCCAAAATCCAATGAGTACCTCTAGGCAAT
The DNA here is from genome assembly GCF_062004578.1 of Staurois parvus. Lineage (NCBI taxonomy): Eukaryota > Metazoa > Chordata > Amphibia > Anura > Ranidae > Staurois > Staurois parvus. Next base: position 19,582,429 of record NW_028317941.1, read on the forward strand.
CAGGGGACATAAATAATGCATCTGATTTCCTGACTACCTATCACATTTCTTGAGGCTTTGTAGTTCCAGAATGGTAGAAACACGCACATTTTGCAAAATAGACCCTCCAACATATTTAGAGGAATGGTGAGTCTTTTTTTTTTTTTTTTTTGCACACAGCTGTCAAGAGAGAAAATTAAATTTTATTTTTTTTCACACAGCTGGCAGTTAATAAGATATTTTTTCACACACAGCATGGGCAAACTTAGAATTACACCTCAAAACATTCTCTGCTCCCACATGGAAGAAAAATATATTTTTAATATACTTTTATATATGTTTAAATATATTCTTCAGATCTTTTTAACATATCAAAAATACATTTTAACATATATTTTTTACATATATTTGTAAATGCACTCCAAAAATGTAGATTTGTATTTTTAAAGACATACAGTATATTTGAAATGTAGTTTTAAAATATTTTTCATATATTTTGTAATGAATATGCAGTTCAAAATGCAGTGTGTGTGTGTATGTGTATGTGTGTGTATATATATATATATATATATATATATATATAGAAATATATTGAATATGACCAAAATTGTAGCATTTCAAATATATGTCAATATATTTGGGAAGAATATTTTTAAAATATATTTCAAATATATTTTTCTTCCATATGGGCTGTACCTGCTGAGTATGGTAATGTTACATATGTGAGACTTTTTTGCAGCCTAACCGCATGTGTGGCCCAAAATCCAAGCAACACATTCAAGCTTTCATGGGGAATACAGTAGGCATCTAATTCTGGAGATTTCATTTATCTGCCAAAAGCTTTTGGAAAATGTGGAAAGAAAGTAAAAATTTATCTTTTTGCACACAATTATCAATTAATAAGATATTACTAACACACAGTATGGGCATACCTAATAGGAGCTTCCTGAGGGCAGGCATAGTGCAAAATACACTGAGGCTGAGCCACATACGTAATTTCCGGTCCCCCTGTTACGTCATTACTGGCCACTGCTGCTAGTCTTGCAGCCTGCGTGTGTTCCCTCTGGTGGGCTGTACATGGTGGTGCCCCTATTGGCACCAGATGCATGTGAGTGCATATCCTGCATATGTTTTTATTGTGTTTCGAAAAATAAACATGCTGCACTATATACAGGTGAAACTCGAAAAATTAGAATATCGTGCAAAAGTTCATTTATTTCAGTAATGCAACTTAAAAGGTGAAACTAATATATGAGATAGACTCATTACATGCAAAGCAAGATAGTTCAAGCTGTGATTTGTCATAATTGTGATGATTATGGCTTACAGCTCTTAAAAACCCCAAATCCACAATCTCAGAAAATTAGAATATTACATGCAATCAATAAAACAAGTATTGTACATAGAACAATGTCGGACCTCTGAAAAGTATAAGCATGCATATGTACTCAGTACTTGGTTTGGGCCCTTTTGCAGCAATTACCGCCTCAGTGCGGCGTGGCATGGAAGCTATCAGCCTGTGGCACTGCTGAGGTGTTATGGAAGACCAGGATACTTCAATAGCGGCCTTCAGCTCTTCTGCATTGTTCGGTCTCATGTCTCTCATCTTTCTCTTGGCAATGCCCCATAGATTCTCTATGGGGTTCAGGTCAGGCGAGTTTGCTGGCCAATCAAGCACAGTAATCCCACGGTCATTGAACCAGGTTTTGGTGCTTTTGTCAGTGTGGGCAGGTGCCAAGCCCTGCTTGAAAATGAAGTCAGCATTCCCATAAAGCTCGTCTGCAGAAGGAAGCATGAAGTGCTCCAAAATCTCCTGGAAGATGGCTGCGTTGACCCTGGACTTAATGAAACACAGTGGACCAACACCAGCAGATGACATGGCTCCGCATATCAACACAGACTATGGAAACTTCACACTGGACTTCAAGCATCTTGCAGTGTGTGCCTCTCCATTCTTCCTCCATACTCTGGGTCCTTGGTTTCCAAATGAGATGCAAAAGTTGCTCTCATCAGAAAAGAGGACTTTGGACCACTGAGCAACAGACCAGGTCTGTTTTTCTTTAGCCCAGGTAAGACGCGTCTGATGTTGTTTGTTGCTCAGGAGCGGCTTGACAAGAGGAATACCCATGTTCAGGATCCGTCTGTGTGTGGTGGCTCTTGATGCACTGACTCCAGCCGCAGTCCACTCCTTGTGAAAGTCCCCAACACTTTTGAATGGCCCTTTCCTGACAATCCTCTCCAGGCTGCGGTCATCCCTGCTGCTTGTGCATCTTTTTCTTCCACACTTTTCCCTTCCACATAACTTTCTATTAATGTGCTTTGATACAGCACCTTGGGAACATCCAACTTCTTTTGCAATTACCTTTTTGAGGCTTTCCCTCCTTATGGAGGGTGTCAATGATGGTTTTCTGCACAACTGTCAGGTCAGCAGTCTTTCCCATGATTGCGATTCCTACTGAACCAGACTGAGAGACCATTTAAAGGCTCAGAAACCCTTTGCAGGTGTTATGGCCTAATTAGCTGATTAGAGTGGGACACTTTGAGCCTAAAATATTGCACCTTTTCACAATATTCTAATTTTCTGAGATTGTGAATTTGGGGTTTTCATGAGCTGTAATCCATAATCATCACAATGATGACAAATCATGGCTTGAACTATCTTGCTTTGCATGTAATGAGTCTATCTCATATATTAGTTTCACCTTTTAAGTTGCATTACTGAAATAAATGAACTTTTGCACGATATTCTAATTTTTCGAGTTTTACCTGTACATTTCCTTTCTGGCTTCTCTCTGAGAGCGATTAGTAGTACTGGAAAAGATTTATCAATGAATGCTTGTGAGAACACTTTTTGAGAGATTCTGCATGAGAAGTAAATGTCTAATTGGGGCTGATTAGAGGATTCAAGGCGCACTGACCACTTGGTGGTCTAGGATATCTGGTGAGTGCACAATTCAGCTGAGCACGTTGGTGGAACACTGATGGAATATTAATACGATTTGGTGACTTCACTTCTGAGTTTATACACAAGAGTTAGGGACTTTTTTTATCAAATATTATTTGAACTTTATGATCACTATTGTATTTATTTATTAACTTGTTATGGTAAGGGTGAACGTCCACTGTTTTTATTTTTGTTCATATTTGGAGTGTCACGGTGCACTTAAAGAGGCAGCTGCCTAGGAAATTAGTGGTATGATATTGAGAAATTTACTATATTGAATGACGCATTCTTGTCACTAGTTTTTTTGGTTTACATTTTGAAGAATAAACACCCCATGGTATTTATTAAGAGGCTTTGTGAGTCATTTTGCCACAGATTATTTGGAAAATGTGGAAAGAAGATGACATTTTTTTTTATTACACATTGTTGTCAATTTAATAATATATTTTTCACACACAGAATGGGCATATGTAGAAGTTCACCTCAAAACACATTCTTCTACTCCTTCTGAGTATGGCAATACCACATACAGTATATGGGACTTTTTCAAGTTTTGGACTGATTTTGTTCTGAACATTGTGTCGTGTGTTTCACAAAAATCAACCAAGATCAAAACAGTGTACTGATGTCCCCACTCATCTTTGACCACAACACTGGCTATAATGTAGCAGCACGTTTAAGCAGTTCACCTTCCCTAACCCAGAGGGGTAATGTGATCTTTCCCCCAAAGGTTAGTGTAGTACAGTTTGCATACTTATTTGTGACCCCAAATATGTTCAGACCAGGCAAAGGCTCTCTTTCTTGAAATACTTTTAATGGAAAAGTACTTGACATGGAACAGAATAAACATATCTCCATGATCACATACGTTGGGGAGATTGCCCCTGGTGCCCCTACTGCTCTGCCCCATGGTCTGGTCCATACCTGGTTAACTATCTAGTTAAGTCCAACAAGAAAGCATGTGCCCAGTTTCTGGAACCCCAACTGGGTTCCTTGCAAGTGCTGCGAAAGGCAGTCCAATTACATTCTGACACAACTACCCCTAGTGCTTCCCACAAAAGGACCGATGAATGATGAGATGAGGCACCCCCCAGCGTGTCCATTTACTTGATGTGAATTTTAAGTGCTCTTTGGGTAACTTTAATTTTGTACACTTATTTTACATACATTTTTTTACTTTACTTTTTTTTTTAATTACATAGGGGACAAAAAGTCTATGCTATGCCTTTTTAGGTGAAGAGATTCTCTTTAATGAGACATCAGGGATCTAAAAGACCTTTGATGCCTCACCTGTCCACCAATAAAACTGGTGTGGTACAGATCGCACTGCATTACTTTCTTCCCCGGCCATACTGGCTGGGAAAAGTGACATGGAAATCTGAAAGGGATATTTTACACATCGCTTCCAGGTGAGTAACAGGAAGGGGGAGATCAATCAATTAACATTCACTGGTCTCCCTCCCCTCTTCCTGGAGGCACCTGTTATGCTGGTCCTGGCTGTGTACATAAACCTCTCCAGCACCCCCATCCGCACCCGCTACCACCGGTGTACATGGTAACAGGGTTAATGTTAGAGTTTAATAGTACACAGGAGGAGGGGGAAATGAAAATAAGGAGCGAGAGGGGACAGCCCTGTATGGTTCTATTGCTTGCGGAGAAAGAATCTGAAAGGGAGTTGTTTATATTGAGTGTCATGGAGGGTAAGCAATAGAGAGCTCTAATCTATTTTCCCATGTTCCCATCTAGGCCTACATGGTGTAAGGTAGCTTTTAGGAATGTCAAGTTCACCCAATCAGAAGCCTTTTTTCTGAATCGGTCAAAAGAAGCATGGTCAGGGTTTTGCTGATGTATGCCAGATGGATCATCTTTAACCCCTTCGCAACTTAGGGTAAAACAAATCTTAATGCCTAAGCACAATTTTGAAACTTTCACATGTGTTAGGAAAACCATACATATCATCACAACTGCTATGTGCATCCAGGTAGATTATACCTTGTTTTTTTCAAGACAAATTGGGCTTTCATTTGGTGGTAAATGATGATAGATATCTCCTGATTTTTGTTTTCTTTATCAAAGGAAAATTGACCCAAAATAGTAAAAACAAAATTATTATTTTTTTAATTTAGCTGTATATTTCTTACTACTACCATAACCTACCACCAGAGAACAACCCAAAAAACATTCTCTTGCTCCTGACGATTGCAACGATACCACATATGTGTATGTTAGTTGTTGTTTGTACCTGTAGTATTGCCCAGAATCAATAGTGCACATTTTGTTTTCTTTTATCCTACCACTAACTGACACTGATACTAATTTAAAAATTAAAAAAAAAATCAAAAGCCTGACCAAAAAAAAATAAAAAATAAAACCTACCTTGACCCTGACCTTTGAACCTGATCTTGACCTTTGACCCTGGCCTTGACCTAAACACTAACCCTGGCACTGACCTAGATCATACTTTGATCTAGGCTTTATTTAAAATTGTACTTTTTCTTATTGTCATTATTATGTTTATTTGTTTTCCACACCTTTCTCTCTCTCTCTCTCTCTCTCTCTCTTCCATCCAGAGAGAGAAAACACAGGGGCGGGCTTCACAGTGACTGATAACTGTGATAGCCAATCACAGGCTATCACAGCGATCAGGTGACCCGGAATCAGGAGTTCCAGGTCTTGTTTGTTAGAATGGGACCCAGGGCTTTCAGTGAGACCTTGGTCTCTGTGCTGGGAGCGTGCCATGAGCAAATTAGTGGCCCCACAGAAAAAAGCCCAGTCCAGTGGGGCAGATTATTTGCGTACAGTCGGCATGAAGGGGTTAAGGCCCTGCTGGTATTATCCTTAGCCTCTCTATTGGGGACAGAGCCTATTTGATCTGGTGACAGACATATTAAAGGAGGGAGCATGCAGTTGCCAATATCTTAATAAATAATTTGAGGTCAACAGTAGCCTCCCTGGCGGTATTCCCAAGTGTAGCTCGGGGTAAGGTTTCAGAACCACAAGCGGTAACCCCCGAGCTGCACTCGGGAATACCATGCGGTGCAGCTCCACGATCCCTTGGTCACTTACCTTGTCCTGCGCTCCTGCGATGTCCCTCCTGCAGTGTCCCCGGCAACGTAATCCGGCGGATGCCAGCATCTGTCATCTGGGTTCCATCCTCTGCGAGCGTCGGGACGTACAGGGGACGGAACGGCGGTAAGTTTGAAAATGACAAAAAGTGACATTCACAAAAATCACTAAAATCACATAGTAAAACATTCCTGTACCAAACCATTTCACATACATTTTGTCCCTACTGCTTTGTCCTGTTCCCTGCCTGCATTTTTACTGTTCTTTCTACCTGGAATCTGAGAAATGTCCATGGCGTCCAAAAAGCGTCCCTTTAGGTCAAAAGCGGTTTTAGACCGGCTAGAGAACAGCGATAGTAAATTAGAACTACTTGCAGAATTGAGTGATAATGATTCGTGGGGAAATTCGTCATCAGACACTGAAAACGATTTTGTAACTTTGCTCAGTGATGTGCGAACTTGGCGCTATATTTCAAATTTCAGTGTTTTTGGTTTGATTATATTATTGAATTAAATTTATTATTATTATATTAAATTTTTTTATGATTATTTATTAAATTATAATTTATGATTTCGTGTTTCAAGTTTTATCCTACCCGGGATGTTTACTAGACTCTTGTTCGGACAGATTTCAGTAAATTATTCCTAAGAATTACAGGCCTACAATATAAAACGTCAAATTTCCATGCAAAATAATGGTACCGCTTTCAGTACCAAAAATCTGAAATAATCATACCGCCAGGGAGGTTAAAGCAGTACTAAACCCAAACACAAAATGTATTATATTGCACCTTACCAATTCTTAGATGTGGTTGCAGTAGTTTAATTTTTTTTTTACCCGTTTTTCCTCTGTTTTCACTTGGTGATCTGGCCGGTAAATCTGTTATTTTTCAACTTCTCTTAATGAACCAAACAGTAAAGCAAAGGTGGCAATTAGGGGGTTGAGAAAACTCATCTAACACTGACAGGCACTGTCCGTGCTAAACGGTGACAGTTACAGTGTGGAAGGCAGAACAGGATAATCTGGAAACCTGTGACAGCCTCTTTATGACAGGCATGTAGTATAGAACATTGTACTGAGATACAGAACAATATACTGTGTTAGCCAATAGTAAATATGCACTTTAATCTTGTAACAGATATGTTGCTCTAGTTGTATGTAACACCTAAATGTTTGAACATTTTTCAATTACCAGCATGACTGAACTTTCACCATACAGCTAGTTGCACAAAGTGCCTGGAGCACCAGCGTGCCAATGGATCTGGGGCAAGTTAAGCGTGAGGAGAAGGCACTAATATTCCTAAACCTCCCCAGGTTACCACATATCTGAGATTACATAATCTGGGAAAAGTGTGCACACACTTGTTTTATCGTAATGTTAATTTATCTTAAAGCTGAATTCCAGGAATTTAGCTACTTTATAAAAACTGCAGGCATACCATGATTTAAGTCTAATGAGGTACCTGCCACCTCCTATCTCTATTATTCACATCTGACAGGTTTATTATGCTCCAGGAAGATAACACCTGGAGCCCAATGCTGCCTGCTTGCTGTCGTATTTGTTCCTTAATGGGTAGAGTTGCTGGAACTGCTATGCCTGCCTCTCCCCTCCTTCTGCACATTTACAGAAGCCTTTGTATTATGTGAACGCATTCACAAAATATAAAGGTCTCTGTGAATGGGCAGCAGAGGGGAGGGGCAGGCATAGTTGCTTTGTGTGCTTCTTTCCTCTCAGAGTGTATCCTCTGGGAGTGCAATAAGCCTGTCACATATACATAATAGAGCTATGTCCCTCATAGTGTTCCTGCACTTTTTGCAAAGTTGCTGGATTCCTGGAATTCAGCTTTAACCTCAATAAAAAGAATGTTTTCATAGTACATCATAACTGCTATCATTCATGAACAAGTGACTAAAAGTATAGTATTTATTGCTGAACTACAGTTCTCATTATGAAATGGAACACAATTTTATCATTATTATTTTCACTACAAATACTGTATGTATTTTTGGTACTGTTATGTTAATATTCAGCAGATTTAGAGAAAAGGCAGGGGAGGCGAAAATGTTTTATTTCAGTTAGAGGAATAAGATAAACAGATACTTTCAACTGCTTAGTGATGTGAGCTTGCCTCCTGTATATTTCAGGGTCATGTCAAAATTGGCAAACAGTTGACTTTCCCTAGGCAATACTGGAATAGCAAAGCCATGTGAATTAATAGGATATTATTTGCTTTTATAAATACATTTAGCCCCAGACTGATACCCGGTCTGACATTTGTCAGAAGCTCTGATGTATTTACAGCATTTCTAGGGTCCTTCGAGCTTCTTGTAATGAGCCTTGTTGTCCGTTTATACTCCTAGCTAAGTATATGCCAAAGATGGCAGCGAGTGTACACTGCCAGAATGTTTGTCGCAATTTAAAAAAGGTACTGGCCATACATTAGGCATAATTAACTAGCTTTCAATTGCAAAAAGAATAGATCAAGGCAACCCACCACTAATTGTTTGGTTGTTTCACAGGTTCAGGGTTAAATGTTGGTGCTAGGATACCTTAATCTTTTTGTTTTTCAACCAAAAGCTTGATGAAAGTGGCACAAAATTGCCTGATTGTGTGGCCAGTGTTACAGCCATACTGCAGAAACACAAAGCCCAATTGTAGGTGCACACCTCTTTTTAATTCTGTACTACTAAAGTATGACTTGCAACTGGTCATGCCTTGGTAATGCTTTGCAATTCCATGGAAATGTATATAGAAATTTCAGAAGTAAACAAATAAAGACATTAAAAGTTCTGAAATTAAAGATGAAATGTAGTGGTTTATTTCTGCAATTATCAGAAATGGCCATAAAACATTAGCCTCAGGACCAAGAATATGGCTTTGTTTTTTTCTTTATCTGCTATTAGAGATTATTCTGTTATACAGATGCAAGAACATACTGTACCTGTATGAGTTTCTTTACACATCATTGTTTGAAGATTATTTGGTACCTGCTATCTTTGAAATTTCACATTTGTGACATGACTTGGCTTTCTCAGTTTCTGTGGCAATGATACCAGTTATACTAGTTCATTAGATTCTTGTAGATAGCAATTGAACACTTGTACACATTTCAAATTGAAGACATGGTTGAAACCAAACTTTTAATTCTAAATTGTATTATGGTATCTGGTACTCCCAACATACAGTACGCTATATTGCCAAAGGTATTGGGACACCCCTCCAAATCATTGGATTCAGGTGTTCCAATCACCTCCATGGATACAGGTGTATAAAATCAAGCACCTACTCATGCAGACTGCTTCTACAAACATTTGTTAAAGAATGGCTCGCTCTCAGGAGATCCGTGAATTCAAGCGTGATACCACCTTTTAAAGGTTGCCACCTGTGCAATAAGTCCATCCGTTTCATTGCTACTAAGTATTCCACGGTCAACTGTTAGTGGTATTATAGCAAAGTGGAAGCAACTGGGAACAACAGCAACTCAGCCACGAAGTGCTAGGCCACGTAAAACGACAGAGTGGGGTCAGCGCATGCTGAAGAGCACAGTGCGCAGAAGTTGCCAACTGTCCGCAGAGTCAATAGCTAAAGACCTTCAAACTTCATGTGGCCTTCACCAGTTCACAAAGCAAGGTCCATAAAGATATGGTTGAGCGAGTTTGGGGTGGCGGAACTTGACTGGCCTGCACAGAGTCCTGACCTCAACCAGATAGAACACCTTTGGAATGCATTAGAGAGAAGACTGCGAGCCAGGCCTTCTCATTCGACATCAGTGCCTGGCCTCACAAATGCACTTCTGGAAGAATGGTCAAACATTCCCATAGACACACTCCTAAACCTTCTGGACAGCCTTCCCACAAGAGTTGAAACTGTTATAGCTGCAAAGGGTGGGCCAACTCAATATTGCTCCCTACAGACTAAGACTGGGATGCCATTAAAGTTCATGTGCGTGTAAAGGCAGGTGTCCCAATTCTTTTGGCAATATAGTGTAGATCTTATAGTACATTTAGTCGTTGTCCAGATACTCGCAACATAGTTTTTACAATTTGTTCAGTTGCTCTTTCACTGTATACATTAGGCCTTTAATGACTATGCTATCTTAGGCCTTTATGGCCAAATCAATATGGAGCAAGGTTTCTTTGGCCTAATGGCATAGTCACTTAGATTGATTGGACCATTCACTTCTAGATTTTGTAACAGTGGGGGTTATTTACTAAAGTTGGAAAGTGCAGAATCTGGCACAACTCTGCATACAAAGTGATCAGCTTCTAGGTTTTATTGTCAAAGCCTAATTGAACAAGCTTAAGTTAGAAGCTGATTGGCACCATTCACAGCTATGAAACAGAAAAAATGTGTGTCAAAAGGTCGCCAACCTAATATATGTGAAATGATACAGAGAAGCTGCCCCTTCAGTGCAAGCAAACACTATATGTAAAAAACAATTAAAAGTAGGCACTACTAAAATAAGTGGTACCAATAAACCTCATAAATAAAGAAGAAAATATCATCAAACTTTTTTGAAAAATATTCAATGTATAACATCTAATCCATATAATCAAAAAGTGTCCAAGTCTCCAACCTCATAAATAAAGAAGAAAATATCATCAAAATTTTGTGAAAAATATTCAATATATAACATCTTATCCAAATAATCACAAAGTGTCCAAGCAACAATTCCGCAGAAAGGCCAAGCACTGTGTTCACAGAGATCGATTATAAGTGTTCATTCCATAGTCCAAATCCAGTGATCCACCACATGTGGTAAGATTAATGACTTACCAGACCTCTATAGCCAATAAGCCTGTCACACCTCTCAGTTGAGACCATCAGCAAGAAGAGGAAATGGAGCAGGTAACATCACAGTCTTTAATGAATAATCTCGTAGATGAAGGTGACATACATACACTCAGAAAGATAAAACTTCCATAGTGTAGTATATTTATTTGATTAAAAGAAGAAGCTAATAAAAACAATTCCCACTCACATTTTGTTGTGCCTAAACGGCACTAGCACGCAAAGCATAGGGTAGGATCAAACTCCATGCACCGCTGCTCGTAATCCCTCAGGAATATTGTAGGAGTAGCGCCTACTTTTAATTATTGTTTTTTATATGGGCAGCACATGCTGCATTTTTGCTGCATTTTTTAGTCACATGTCCTGTTTTTGCAAGGATCAGTGTGAAACCAGCCTTATGTGGGACCAGTCCAGCTAAAATGCATTCAGTCAGTATCTTTTTTTTTTTTTTTTTTTTCCTGCCAGTAAACAAAGGCTAAAGGGAGCAGCACAGGATGGGGATGGTGAAATACATAAGGAAGAGCAGAGGCAAGAGCAGCAATAAGCTATAGTAGGATGAAGTCTTGAGAGAAGAGTGGCACTTGTTATCTCACATAGCTTGTCAAACCTAATATCCTAAATGGTTCAGTCAATAGCAGTACAGTGTGGTTCACAATGTTAATAAATTGGGCCCTTTGTATACGCACTCTGTCTTCTGTGTAACCCATATGAGTAGTCCGAACTGTCATATGTTATATTTTGTCAAAAAAAATTATAGGTAAATCGGTTAAGTTATTGTGGGTCTCAGCAGGCAAATCAACTGATACGGAAATTATTCTTTTTCTAATATACAGTGTGTTTCAAAAAGAATGACTTGATTTTAAAACCTTATATTTGTGCAACCATACGCCACCAATAAATGAAACCTGTACTGCTTGAATGGGCATTACCTGGAATTTCAAATGATGGCCTCTAGGTACCACTACCACCCATATAGGCACTAACCTTAGTTGTTAACAAGATGGCATCTATGCAACAGAAGGAGTTTTGTGTTCTCCAATTTAGCAAGATTGAGTCTGTAATAATGGTGCAGCGTGTGTTTCAACAATGTTTCAGGATTGACCACCAGTGGGAAAAAATATTTGCTGTTGGTATAAACAATTTGAAGAATTGGAGTGTTTATGTAAGGAAAAGAGTCCAGGGCGACCATGCACTTCAGAGGAAAATGTGCAACGAAATGAAGGGGCTTTTCAGCGAAGCCCACACAAGTCTGTTCGTCAGTTCCTCATGCAACTATGGTAGGACTATGTTTGCTTCTGAGGCCATACCAATTGCAACTGGTGTAAGCTCTTCGTGTAAGTGACAGAAGAAAATGATTGGATTTCTGTCATATGCTCTTAAACAACATGGAGAATGATAGAGTCTAACGACGGTTGACTATTAGTGATGAAGCAACGTTCCATCTAAGTGGTAAAGTTTTGCGTCACAATGTTCGCATATGGGGACTTGAGAAACCACACGAACTTGTACAGCATGAGCAAGATTCACCAAAAATGTATGCGTTTACAAAGATTTATGGCCCTTTCTTTTTTTGAGGGAAACACTGATACAGGACATTCCTATCTTGAAATGCTGAAGGACTGGCTTTTCCAAAAACTTAATGAAGACTCTGAAGATTTCATTTTTCAGCAAGATGGAGTTCTGCCACATTAGCACAACCAAGTTCGTCAGTTTCTAAATGAAACATTGCCTCTATGATAGATAGGTCGCACAGGATCCCAAGACTTGGCACTACACTCTTGGCCCCCAAGATCTCCAGACATTACACCCTGTGACTTTTTCTTGTTGGAATATGGAAAACAACATGTTTATGTTTCACCATTACCCACTGACTTGGATGAGTTCTAAAATATAATCATGGCTACAGTAACTTCTGTGGAAGAAGACACTCTTAGACGCGTTGGGACGAATTCAGCTATTGTATTGATGCTATCCGTGCAGCAGGTGAAGGGCACATAGAGCATTTAGAACATAGTGAGTGAAACGTGAGGACTTACTTAATAATTTGTAATTTGTTATATAACCTTAACTCATTTTATTATTAAATATAACTATTTGAATCTGGTCATTCTTTTTGAAACACACTGTATTAAAAAGTTAAAAGGGTTAACATATTAAATGGCAGTCTCTTGACTTCCATTTTTGACCTGATCAAGAGACAATCTAAAATACCAGTAGACATGGACATATGGGGCTTATTGTGATATGCTGGGTGGGAGGGGTACTGGAGGTGTCTGCAGTGAGCTTCCACAGCTCTGTTCCATAGGGATAGACACAAACAGCCACACGGTGGCCACATGTTTGGAGAGGTGCTTGACTTCTCAATTTTGTAATTAGACTGAAATGTCTGACCACTCATTAACGTCTATGGTGGAAAAAACTAGCCACACACATTACAATCTGATTGTACAATATTCTCCTTTAGAGTTGCCAACAACTTTGTAGTGCAAGGACCAGTTCAGTTTATATATATATATATATATATATATCTTTGATAAATAAACTCCATAATGTGTGTTTTTTTTTCTTCTGCAGCAGAATTAGGCCCTGTTCACAGGAGCTTACGTCAGTGTACAGTACATCTGTGTGAGGGCCGTGTTTCCTCACATTGGGAATTTCAGGTGTTCCATCCCCGTGCAGGCAGTCTCATTCATGTCAATGGGGATGCAGTGGCTGCACAGACGCAGGCGCTGTTCCTAATTTGACTTAGATCTTAGATGTGGGTGCAGGTGCACGGCCTTGAATGAAGATAGTGTGCATTCAGGGCCGTGCATGTGCATGGCTGTCAAAATGGGAGCAGCAGCATGGGGATGCAAAATGGGACTGCCAGCATGGGGATGCATAGAACACCTGAGCATCCCCATGTGGGCAAACACAGCCCTCACACTTGTATACATCTGGAATTATACATTTTTTTAGTAGAGTACAGTGTCTGATTAACCAGTGTCCACATAAGAACATTTGTTATGGCATCTCACTTTATTTAACATTATAATATTGCTGATGTTACTTTTCAGATTTTTGGAAACCGATGATAAAATATACAGTAAGATATTTTATGATACATCAGTATGGAAGAGGAGGGGATATTCTGAGTACTTTATGAGATGTTGAATGCTTCTAACCTGGTGGTTAATAATCACACAAGTTATTTAAAGTGATACTAAACCTAAAAACGTTTTTTTATTAAGGTAAAAAACCTTTTTATGTTCCCTGTGCTCTGCCTTCCCTATGTGCAGGGGAAGAGAGGGGAGAAAAGATCAGCGCTGAGCACGGCTATATCTCTTCTCCCATCGCTTCCTCTTCCTGGAGTACCAGAGAAAAGGAGGATCGGGGCAATCTGTGTAATACCACTACACAGAACAGGTGAGTATAACATGTTTGTTATTTTAATTTTTTTTTTAAATTGCCTTTAGTAACACTTGAAGTCATTTTGGGGAGTTATTTATTTACCGTGTGTTTTAGTGAACATAGCAAATAACATGGCAACAAACAATGATAACTATACTAATGAAAGCAAACCAAACAAAAAAATAACCAGTACAATAAAAAAAAAATATAAAATATACATTCAAGATAAAATCGGGGAACAACTGAGTAATACGGTACCAAATAAAAAGCAAGACAGTACAATACTGGATGTACAAGCAGGCTAATTGGCAGAATGCTAAGACCCTCTGCTGCTAGAGAGGTGGGAACATAAACCAGTCAGACAAGTCCAATAGGCTGATTTACCAAAGGAGCTGAGAGTCTTTTCACAATAAATTGTGTGGATATTCACTTCAATTATCCAACCATATGTAGATGAAATAAACACAAATTTGCTTTTCTTATTATTGTATAACTTGAATGGACAGTTACACAGTATGAAGATTCTCAACTCCTGAAGGCCTTGTTTACCCTTGCGTCTCAATCTGTGTTGAATTGCTCTATAGAGAGCATTTGACAGGTGGTGAGGAGGTGTTATATTGCCTGTTTTGACCCATAAAACCATGCCATCAAAGTGCCACAAGCGCGTTCATCACACATGGTTGCATGGCGCCCCCATTCAAGTTGAGCAAGTCACAGTACCAGAGTCCAGTTGAGTTCCAAATCTGCTTAGAGAAATTAAATCAGATTTGTTAAAGCATACCTAAACTCAAAATTAAAAATTTTATATATTGCAACTTACCAATCCTTTCTGGTGACTGCATTAGTTTTCTTTCTTTAAGCATTTTTTCTTTATTTTCGTCTGGTGAGCTAGTCACTAACACAATTCCTGTTTTAGCGCTATCCCCATAAGGGCCGCTGATTTGTGTCCCAAATTCTCTTCCTGCTTGCACAGCACAGCCAGGAAAACGGCAGCATTCTCTCCAGTAGCTCAAGAAACAGTCCAGGGGTTGTCTTTTTAAAAGATTATTGCAGGCCAACTTGGACGGGGAATAAGGAGCTGTGGGTTACTCCAGAACACTAAACATGAATGCAAGGACACTATCCCCTCTGTAGCAGTTTCTTAACAGTCTTCCAAGTATTCGGACATGAAGTGGACAGCATTGGTACATCATGAGCAATGTCCCAGGCCAAGCAAACCTTAACTGATTGTGACAGGGGCCAACATCAGCAGCAGTCACTGGGATCTCTCTCTCTCTCTGGTCTGTACTCAGTGTCCCCAGGGCTTGGATGTCTCCTTCAGACTTCATCAGGCAACTCCTTTGTAGAGTTCCCAGATGAGATCCTCAGTGGAACTACTTTTTCTGGCTCCCCAGAAACTTGTATAAGGATAGTGCCCCCAGCTGAACACAGCTGGGACCTCGATGAACAGGCTGAATCCTCTGCAGCATGGCCAGGAAGGGCAAGCAGCCCTCCTGGCTGAGAACCTCTCCTCCAGGAAAAATAACCCTGCTCTCTGGGGTTCCAGACTATTTATGCACTCCCCAACACCCATCTGGGCACACCTTCCCAGGGATTGACTGGAGCTGGATAAATATTCAGGCTGCTCATTTGACTTTGCCACCCACTATGTTCTGGAAATCTCAGGAAAACAGGGGATAGCAGTCAAACTTGCAGCCTGCAGAACCCAAAGCACATTAAAGAAGTACAGCCAACATTTGTTTGGGTGTACTTCTGTGGATCACAGTTCGTTCTGCACCCCTGCAATCTATTTTCAGCTGACAGAGGGCTAAAGTACGCTGTCGGGTGATGTCACTCAGCTGGTCCAAGCTTTGCAAAGATCACGACTTTAAAGTTGGAATCCAGCCAGATGTCTGGACCAACACCTGGCTCAGCCTCTCACCAATCTGCTTGAGCCAGCCACTCCTGCCCGCTCCACAGCCTAGTACTCCGGGGGGTGGATTGGTGGACAGAGTGTGGTGACTGACAATCAGCTCTCTGATCACTCAGTTCTCAATCTTAGAGCCAGCAGGGGACAGATGCAGTATCGGACCAATGCTGCATCCACCAAGGTAAGTGTGGTATCTGAGAAAAAAACCCTCTAAACTTCTTTTTTAACCACTTGCCCTCCAGAGGATTTATCCCCCTTCCTGACTGGGCCATTTTTTGTGTTGCGGCGCTGCATTACTTTAACTGACAATTGCACAGTCATGCAACGCTGCACCAAAATTAAATTTCTGTCCTTTTTTTCACACAAATTGAGCTTTCTTTCGGTGGTATTTGATTTTTTTTTTGCGCTATAAAAAAAGACTGACAATTTTAAGAAAAAAAAAACAATATTTTTGACTTTTTGCTATTAAACATGTCCAGTAAAAAAATTTAAAAAATCAAATTTCATCATAAATTTAGGTCAACATGCTGTGCACATCCATTCAAAGCAGTGTGCAGGAGCTGACATGTAGGAGAACTGTTTTGTTTACTAACAGTTCTCCCCCCTGTCGGAGATCCTCGGCAATCACTGGGCGCCAGCGAGTAATCACCGGTTGGGACCCGGGGATTGACAGCTGCTGCCACACGGCCCACTAGCCTGAAGCGCAAAATCACGTATATATATATATATATATATATATATATATATATATATATATGTGTGTGTGTGTGATTTTGCGCACCCATGCTGACCTGTAGCAGTATATCTGCTGTAGGGCGGACAGAAAGCGGTTAAAGCAATCGCACACACTGATAACAGAAGAGCCAAGAACTAAATTTGCCTAACCAAAACCTAGAAGCTTAGCTAGGAGGGTGCTACTCTGTCTTAGGGTGGCTAAACCATATGGGGGAGCAACATAGCCATATTTGGACAGCATCATTGTCAACCTTTTGGAAACGATAGTGCTAGATGCATCAAATTTTGGTGGACTCGGCTAACAAATGAAATCCAAACTCCTGCTAACACTTTTTAAGCAGTTACAGCAGCAGTTCTTTTTCTTTTTTAAATAAAATGTTTACTCAAATGAATAAAAGCTAATGATTCTAGCCACCCTGTCAGTTTAAATGGTTTGTCTTAACCCCCTAACTGCTAGTTTTGCTGGACAGCTTGGTCTGTTAAAGAAAATTGAAAAATAACTTCCTGGCTGGGTCACCAGGTACAAATAAAGAGAATAATGTCTAAAAAAAGAAAATTATTGCAGCCAGCACATTTAAGGATTGGTAAGCTGTAATGTAATACATTTTTGATTTTGGGTTTAGATATGCTTTAATGCTACCAGTGAATTCCATTGAACCCTTACAAACAGTGAGCTAGTATTGTGCACAGTCATTTGTCTTAATTGCCAAATTACATTTGGAGTTGAATAGAACTACACTGATCAGCCATAATATTATGATGACCCACCTCATATTGAGTACATCCCCCTTTTGTCACTAAATCAGTCTCTTTTACCACTAAAACAGCTCTGACCCATTGCAGCGACACACTAGACCTCTGGTGGTACTGTATACTGTGGTACACTGCACCAAGCCGTCAGTAGCAGATTGTTTAAGTTGCATGGTGGTGCTTCCTTGGATCGGACCTGTTTTTCCAGCACTTCCCACAGATGCTCAGTGGACTGAGATATGGAGAATTTCAGAGATTCAAACTCATTGTTGTGTTCCTCAAACCATTCTTACTATTATCATTATTATCCTAACGAAAGAGGCCACTGCCATCAGGTACTACCATTGCCATGAAAGGGTATACTTGGTTAGCAACAATGTTTAGGTAGGTGGTACGTGTCAAAGTAACATCCACACGAATGGCAGGACCCAAGGTTTTGCCCGCAAAACATTACCCAGTGCATCACACTGCCTTCAGCGGCTTGCCTGCGTCCTGGTGCCATCCCTTTCACATGTAAGCGATGCAAATGCACCTGGTCATCCGCATGATGTAAAAGATTCATCAGACCAGGCCACCTTCTTCCATGGCCCTGTGGTCCAGTTTTGATGCTCATGTGCATATTGTAGGCACCTTTTGACTGTAGTCATGGGTGAGCATGGGCCCCCTGACAGGTCTGCAACTATGCACCCCCATACACAACAAACTTTGATCTCCATTTTTTCTGCTTTCAACTTAATGTTTAATTAAAGAGCTAATCATTCATTTTACTTTATGTGTTAGTGATCTTAATGTTGACTTATCATTGTATGTTTAAGTACCACATCCTTTTCTTTATGGTACATCACGGGACACAAAGCAGGCTATTTATGACTATGCAGTGTATATGCTGCCTATAGGTGAATGGACATTGGCTGACCAATCAGAGAGGAAGTCCTTGCCTATATAACCCCTCCTACACAGGAGTACTTTAGTTTTTTCACCAATGTTTGTAAGGTGGATGGTCACTGAAGTGTTGCATGTGCATGTGCTCCTGGAGCATACCTGAAGGTCCAGACCGGTTCTGTTTTAGAATCAGGGACTTTAATTGGATCCATTCATAAAGCTGTTAGCCAAAATGGATGGTACCAAAGCCTCACTGCATAAGGAGAAGAATCCACAGGGTTTTGCCTGTAATGCAGCCTTATGGTGCTGGACCCTGTGTAACAGAACCCTGTGCAGTATAATACTGACCAAGGCGCTTTCTGACGAGGTGCTGTACAGGTCCGAGGCAGTGGCCCCAGTTCAAAGGGGACAGAGTCCTTGAAGGTCTGCAGGACAAAGCCCACTGTCATAGGTACAGGTTGGATTCCTGCGGCAGGAATGGTAAGTTTACATTTGCAGTGTATCTTTGAAAAATCTGACTGGTCATTCTCCCAGTGGCCACTGGGGGCAGTGTGCTGCTTGGTCTGGCCAGGCCATGCTGTATGTATTTTTAACCACTTGCCGACCGCGCATAGCCGAATGACGGCTTCACCGCGGCCGGCCAGTTCTGAGTGGACGTCATATGACGTCCTCCCAGAACGCGCTCTCCTGCGCGCCCCAGGGGGCACCCGGCGATCTCCGTGATCGCTGTGTCCTACGGACACAGCTGATCACGAGATGTGGTGAAAGGCCGATCCCACCGGCCTTTTACCACGTGATCAGCGGTGTCCAATGACACGCTGATCACAGGAAAATGCAAGTGCCGGTTCTCGGCTGCACTTTCCTCACGCTGTCAGATCGTGAGGAAAGTACTGCCGAGAACCGGCAGTTGTCAGAGCGGGGATCGGCACCGATCATCAGGGCACTGATGATCAGTGCCCTGATGATCGGTGCCCAGCAGTGACCCCCGCAAGTTCCGATCAGCTGTGCGCCCACTAGCCCCGCCCACCCATTCCCAGCGGTGCCCCCACCTGTGCCCAGCAGTGCCCCCACCTGTGCCCAGCAGTGCCCCCACCTGTGCCACTCTGCAGTGCCACCTACCTGTGCCCAGCAGTGCCACCTACATGTGCCCAGCAGTGCCACCCACCTGTGCCCACCCACCTGTGCCCACCAGCGCCACCCACCTGTGCCCACCAGTGCCACCCACCTGTGCCCACCCACCAGTGCTGTCCACCAGTGCCACCCACCAGTGCTGCCAGTCAGTGCCACCAGTCAGTGCCCAGGGGTTGTGCCAGTCAGTGCCGCCAGTCAGTGCCCAGAAGTGATGCCAGTCAGTGCCGTCTATCAGTACCCATCATCAGTGTCACCTATCAGTGCCGCCTATCAGTGCTGCATATCAGTGCCGCCTATCCGTGACCCCTAATTAGTGCTGTCTATCAGTGCCGCCTATCCGTGCCACCTCATTAGTACTGCCTATCAGTGCCCTTTAGTGCTGCCTATCAGTGCCCATCAGTGCCGCCTATCAGTGCCCATCAGTGCCGCCTCATCAACGCAAATCAGTGAAGGAGAAAAAATACCTGTTTGAAAAATTTTATAAAAGAAACAAATAAACTTTTTTTTTTTTTCAAATTTTTTGCACTTTTTTTAATTTATAGCGCAAAAAGTAAAGCGCCCAGTGGCGATTAAATACCACCAAAAGAAAGCTCTATTTGTGAGAAAAAAATGATCAAAATTTCATATGGGTACAATGTTGCATGACCGCGCAATTGTCAATCAAAGTGCGGCAGCGCTGAAAGCTGAAAATTGGCCTGGTAAGGAAGGGGGTATAAGTGCCTGGTAGGCAAGTGGTTAAAGGAGTATTGGGCTGCAGTTTCTTCTCCAGTTGCTAGAAGCCATGGGACTGCTCTCTATAGTTTACACTTGTGCAGTGGAGGCAGGAAATAGATGGGCGGCCTTCTAGTATGTGTTTAGTCACAAGTGGCTGGCAGTTTGTGAAACTCCTGAGAGGTAGCAGAGACACGGAGCAGTCTATGGAAGAAGAAGAAATGGTAATCAGCGCAAATACTGGCACCAAGTCCGGAACAGTCTGGTTGTGGGTGAAGATGGTTAGGGTGACTTTAATTGGGGGGTCCGTATGGCACTAAGGGCAAGCTCCAAACAGTACTGTAGCAGACTCTGTGTTAATGAGAGAAGGAGAAGAAGCGCCTCTAAGTGCAGCATAACACTTTAATGTCGTTTAAAAGTAGGAACACTCACATTTAAGTGATTAAAACAGGCATGTAATATTAGTAGTGTGGTGTGACATCGGATAGGAACGGCTGTCATCGGTTTCACTAAGTCTGGGTCCCGCTGGAGCAGCGTGGTGGCTGGAGGGAGACAGTTATGGAGCCGGCCGGTGTGCACGTACTCCTCAATGCCGGAATGGAACGCACGCTGGAGCACAACGTGGGCGTGATGATGTCAGTGGACCAAGATGCAATGCTACGCGTTTTGGAGCATGCGCTGGCCTGTAGTGGTGGAAGCAAGCTCCTTTATCAATCAGGGAGAAGATGGGAGACCGATCCTTAGATATATTGGGTGGTGGACCTCAATTAGGCTGATTGGCAATTAACTATACAATAATACAATTATACCATTGTTATTAGGTGGAACGTGTGAAAGTATGTGGGCTACTAATTAAAAACTGCAGCAATGCTAAATCAACAATGTTAAAACAACAGCATGCTGGCAAAAAAATATAGGGGGGGAAGATTAAAAATGAAAATTAAATGGGATGAAAAAAGGAAGTAGAAGGAAAAGAAAAAATGATGTATAAAATACAGAAGGATAAAAAATATATATATAAAAAGAAGAATGAAAAATGAGAAATGTAAATGTTAGTAATAAAAAATATATATAATCATATTAATAGTATGGTAAGATGGTAAAAATTTTAATTTTAAAATAAAAATACAATAAAAATAAATAAAAAAAATAAAAATATATTAATTTTAATTTTTATATTTATTTTTATTGTATTTTTATTTATAATTTTATTTTTATTTTGAAATTTAAATTTTTACCATCTTGCCATATATATATATATATATATATATATATATATATATATAAGGATCGGTCTCCCATCTTCTCTCTGCTTGATAAAGGAGCGCGTTTCCGCCACTACAGGCTAGCTAATGCTCCGAAACTGTCGCATTGCATCTTGGTCCACTGACGTCATCACGCCCACACCAACGTTGTGCTCCAGCATGCGTTCCATCCGGCATTGAGGAGTACATGCACGCTGGCCGGCTCCATAGCTGTCTCCCTCCAGCCACCACGCTGCTCCAGCGGGACCCAGACTCGGTGAAACCGATGACAGCCGTTCCTATCTGATGTTACACCACACTACTAATATTAAATGCCTGTTTTAACCACTTAAATGTGAGTGTTCCTACTTTTAAACTGCATTAAAGTGTTATGCTGCACTTGGAGGCGCTTCTTCTCCTCTCTCATGGAGCAGTCTATGGCTGGATGATGGTGTGTGAGTATTTCCTTTGGGGGGAGTTGCATGACCAGACAGGACATGATTCTATTTTGCATTAGCCTGCATAATCTTGGAGGGGGGGGCTTGTCCAACTGTCTTTTGAAACACCCGTGCACTTAAAGGAATTGAGTCTCCAAAGTAGCTTGCATTTGATCTGCAGGAGCTTACACTTAAGCTGAATTTGATACAAACAGGTGAAACTCAAAAAATTTGAATATTGTGCAAAAGTTCATTTATTTCAGTAATGCAACTTAAAAAGTGAAACTAATATATGAGAGAGACTCATTACGTGCAAAGCAAGATAGCTCAAGCCGTGATTTGTCATAATTGTGATGATTATGGCTTACAGCTCATGAAAACCCCAAATCCACAATCTCAGAAAATTAGAATATTGTGAAAAGGTGCAATATTCTAGGCTCAAAGTGTCCCACTCTAATCAGCTAATTAAGCCATAACACCTGCAAAGGTTTCCCTTCATAAGAAGGGAAAGCCTCAAAAGGTAATTGCAAAAGAAGTTGGATGTTCCCAAAGTGATGTTTCAAAGCACATTAATAGAAAGTTATGTGGAGGGAAAAAGTGTGTAAGAAAAAGGTGCACAAGCAGCAGGGATGACCGCAGCCTGGAGAGGATTGTCAGGAAAAGGCCATTCAAAAGTGTTGGGGACTTTCACAAGGAGTGGACTGAGGCTGGAGTCAGTGCATCAAGAGCCACCACACACAGACGGATCCTGGACATGGGCTTCAAATGTCGTATTCCTCTTGTCAAGCCGCTCCTGAACAACAAACGTCAGAAGCGTCGTTCCTGGGCTAAAGAAAAACAGACTTGGTCTGTTGCTCAGTGGTCCAAAGTCCTCTTTTCTGATGAGAGCAACTTTTGCATCTCATTTGGAAACCAAGGACACAGAGTATGGAGGAAGAATGGAGAGGCACACACTGCAGGATGCTTGAAGTCCAGTGTGAAGTTTCCACAGTCTGTGTTGATTTGGGGAGCCATGTCATCTGCTAGTGTTGGTCCACTGTGCTTCATTAAGTCCAGGGTCAACGCAGCCGTCTACCAGGAGATTTTAGAGCACCTCATGCTTCCTTCCGAGACGAGCTTTATGGGGATGCTGACTTCATTTTCCACACTGCCAAAAGCACCAAAACCTGGTTCAATGACCGTGCTTGATTGGCCAGCAAACTCGCCTGACCTGAACCCCATAGAGAATCTATAGGGCATTGCCAAGAGAAAGATGAGAGACATGAGACCGAACAATGCAGAAGAGCTGAAGGCCGCTATTGAAGCATCCTGGTCTTCCATAACACCTCAGCAGTGCCACAGGCTGATAGCTTCCATGCCACGCTGCATTGAGGCAGTAATTGCTGCAAAAGGGGCCCAAATCAAGTACTGAGTACATATGCATGCTTATACTTTTCAGAGGTCCGATATTGTTCTATGTACAATCCTTGTTTTATTGATTGCATGTAATATTCCAATTTTCTGAGATTGTAGATTTGGGGTTTTCATGAGCTGTAAGCCATAATCATCACAATTATGAAAAATCACGGCTTGTACTATCTTGCTTTGCATGTAATGAGTCTATCTCATATATTAGTTTCACCTTTTAAGTTGCATTACTGAAATAAATGAACTTTTGCACGATATTCTAATTTTTCGAGTTTCACCTGTATGTGTTTCCCTAGCAGGGAACCAAGTGCATTTAATTTTGACACAGTTCTCTGAAACAATACGCTTCTAGAAAACGAGACAGTTGTAGCATTGTATTACATCATTGCATGCATACCTGCATAGCTTTTTGAAGTGTGCATTGAATAAACTGCATTTGCACATGCATACTTATTGCATAGGCTGCATTCTTACATGCATACTGGATGCTTAAACTGCATCCATTCCAAACAGACAAAAACATCAATACTCCTGCATTGGGATTGACCCAAAAATGTCAGTTGGCTTTAATCACATCTTGGCTTTCTAACTATAATCTAGTGGACAATTGGTTCCACTAGATTATAGTTAGGGGTATTGACTCAGGGGGCTGAATACAAAGGCACGCCACACTTTTCACATATTTATTTGTAAACATTTTGAAAACCACTTATCATTTTCCTTCCACTTTACAAGTATGTGCCACTTTGTGTTGGTCTATCGCATAAAATCCCAATAAAATACATTTAAGTTTTTGGTTGTAACATGATAAAATGTGGAAAATTTCAAGGGGTATGAATACCTTTTCAAGGCACTATAAGTAATATACTCACAAAGATAGCAAGTATAACAAACTCATCAAATATGCATAGCACAGTCCAATCCACAGTACATTGTAATATAGGACAGGATAATAGGACCTCCAATGGGCTGACACGTTTCGAGGACTAGTCTCTTCTTCAGAGCCAACCTTGGATAATTGGATAATGCACTAGGCCTGTGCGTCCTCTGTTTTGTTTGTTTTTGCATCCATACATGCATACTTGATGCTTAAACTGCATCCATACATGCATACCTGATGCTTAAAACTTCATACATACATGCATACTTGATACTTAAATCTTCATACATACATACATTCTTACTTGATGCTTAAAACTTCATACATACATGCTTACTTGATGCTTAAAACTTCATACATACAAGCATACTTAATGCTTAAAACTTCATGCTTACATACATGCATACCTGATGCTTAACCTGCATACTTGATACTTAAACTACATCCATACACGCATAATTAATGCATAAATTGCATACATACATACATACTTAGTGCATAAATTGCATACATACATGCAAACTCAATGCATAACTTGCATACTAACATAGACTTCATACCTGTACTTGCATAAGCTGCATATGTACATGCATATTTGCACAAACTGCATACTCTCCCTCCTAGATTGTAAGCTCCAAGGAACAGGGGCCTCAAATACCTCTTGTATTGAACTGAATTGTTTCTGTATTGTCTTCCATTATATTGTAAAGCGCTGAGCAAACTGCTGGCGCTATATAAATCCTGTATAATAATAATAATAATACTTACATGCATACTTAAAAAAACTGCATATTTGAACTTGCATAAATTACATACTTACATGCATACTTGTGTGAACTGGATACTGGTGTGATTTTCATACTTACATGCCTGTGTACCTGCATAGCTGCATGCTTGCTTGCTTGTATGATTGCATAACTGTGGACCAAGATGCCTATGGACCTATATCCCTGCGGGACTGCAAATTTAGGTGACAATATAGTTGCTGCCTTTTTACTTAAAGGATCCCAAAAGAGTGAAGCAGCCAAGAGGCAGGTACATTGCCTTTGGGACTCCAGGGGGGGTGGTAATCTGGTGGTGTTCGCATTTCATGGTAAACCAGTAGTGTCAGGGGTATCTGGGCCACTGTGTTTGTCTGGAATACAGCTATTCCTGGTGGCGGAGCTGCAATGGACTGTGGCAGCGTTACTCTAAACACGCCTGATCTCGTCTGAACTCGGAAGCTAAACAGGGTCAGCCCTGGATTGCATTTGGAGGGGAGACTGTCTGGAAATACCAGGTGTTGTAAGAACATCCCCTCCAGAATCTGAGACTGCTGTGTGTTAAGAAGTATCTCGGGCACAGGATGCTAGTGTAGTCTCTGAGGTGCTCTGAGACACTCGACGGGTTCGCAGGCCCAAAACCAAACAGGGGTGTGAGGTCTATCTTGGATCTCAAGGCACTAGACATAAGTCTAGATGTCCTTCTGTTTTGGATGAGATCGGTCCGATCAGTGGTGGCTTCTCTGCAAGAGTTAGATTTCGGGTGTCCATAGTTCTTAATGACGCATATCTTCGTGTGCCAATTTTTTAGGCTTATCAAGGGTTTCTGTGATTTCAATAGAGAATTGCAATTTTTTGTTGTTGGTTTCAAGTTTAAAGCGAAATATAAGAAAAGGTATCCTTTGGTACATCTCTGCATGAGGAAATGATATCTACATTGAAGCGGCTTCCTTTGTACGGTTCCACTCTAGGTCTTTTGTAGAGGAACATTCTATCTGTCTGGATTAAGAAGGTCCAAGCATTGGATTGCTGGGGGGCTTTGTACCTGGGGTATTGCAGAGTCTGACTTGGTGGTTGTTTGGTACCTCGAGAAAGGGTAATTTTCATTCCAGTAATATGGACGATAGTTATCATCAATGCCAATCTCTCTGGTTGGGGGGCTGAATTAAAGGTGGCTTCAGTTCAGGGGATTTTGGCATATATCAACCACCAGGGCAGCACCAGGAGTCATGCGGTTCAGGAAAAGGTGAACCACATTCTGTCCGGGGTATTACAGCATGTTCTGTCTCTGTGGGCAGTACATATTCCAGGTATAGGAAACTGGCAGGGTGTTTTTTTCCCCCAGAGGTCAGCGTTTGATACTGGGAGAATGGTCCTTTCATCCCAAGATGTTCTCGGCATTCTGCCAGCATTGGGAAACTCTGGATGTGGATCTACTGAATTCAAGGTTGTACAACAGGTTAGACAGGTTGAGCCCATGTCGAGAGTCACACCTTAAGGACCAGTTCCCCCTAATTTATGCTTTCCCCTGATTCAACTATTGCCATCTCTTTTGTGCAGGGTCCAGGAAGTGGTAACACTAATAATAGTGCATAGCCCAGGAGGGATTGATACGTGTATCTGGCAGGGGACACTCCTTGGACAGTCCGCCCAAACCTATTGTCTTGGGTCCAATAATGTATCCTGTCTATGATTGCTAAGATTGAAGCCTTGGCTATTCAAGCCCAGGTCTGGTAAGATCAGATCTTGGGTCCTGTTCTCGCCGCATTTTTGTGTGCTAGAAAGCCGGCGTCAGGGAGCTTCCATTACAGGAACTGGAAATCTTATTTGCCTGGTGGGAGCCCAGGAAGTGGCACTCACGGAAATGGGTGGTTGTTGGTTTTTTTTTTCTTTTTTCCAATCAGGAGGGGAAATGAAATTTACCCTAAAGTGGAGTTCTACCCAAAAGGGGAAGTTCCGCTTTAAAGATTGGACCCCCGCTTCCCTTTAAGGATTGGCACCTTTGGGGTACAAGGAGGGAACGGGTACCCAAATTTGACAGGTACCCGCTCCCACTTCCGCTGCCATAGCCTAGGCGATCGGAAATGGAAGTTGTCCTCCTACCCTCCCTCCCTGAAGTCTTGTGGGACACGTGAGAGGTCCCAGAAGACGACGGGGCCATTCAGGAAGTGCAGCGCTATTCGTGCATGCGCAGTGGGCACCCGGCTGTG
Organism: Staurois parvus; assembly: GCF_062004578.1. Lineage (NCBI taxonomy): Eukaryota > Metazoa > Chordata > Amphibia > Anura > Ranidae > Staurois > Staurois parvus. The sequence continues at coordinate 19,609,657 of NW_028317941.1, forward strand.
AAGCCACAAGCTGTCACAGCCGGGTGCCCACACTGAAGATGGAACGCAGGATCATGGGACAGGTGAGTGGCTATTTTTTAAAAGTCAGCAATTTTTGTAGCTGCTGACTTTAATTTTTTTACAGAGTGAGTGGAACTCCGCTTTAAGTACCATTTTAGGTCAGATTTTGTCTCTATCCATTTTTTCCCAGAGACCGTTGTTCTCACTCCTTGATTGGCACTACAGGGTGTAAAATGGATGGCCCTGTTGTCCTTGTGTCTTTGTGACTTTGGCTGTCCTTGCAGAGGCTGCCTTTTTAACCAATTAAAGAAACCTAATCCTTTGATTCAGAAAGTGGCTTCTTTGCTTACTATCACTTCAGCAGGAAGAGTTTCAAAGCCCTTCCATGTAAGGAGCCATTCTTGGCATCATGATAGGGTGATGTTGCGTCCTTATCCATCTTCCTGCCTTAAGTGCTTTTTTGGTTTTCACTTAAATCAGGACAGGGTCTTGCCTTTATTTTTTCCTAGTCCACAGTTGGCAGGGGAAAGAGCACTGCTTACTCTGGATGTAGTTTGAGTCATCAGGATTTACTTGAGTTGGCGGAACAGGTCAGGAATCCTGATTTGTGCTGCCAGAAGGGCCCAGAAAGGGCAGGTGGCATCCAGGTCAACTATTTTTCATTAGATCCACCAGTTAATCATGCAAGCTTATGGTTTGAAGGTTAAAGTCCCACCCTTTTGGGTGAGAGCACACTGAGGGATTGTTGGCAGTGGCTAACATAGTGTCACCCTCCCCTCAAAATTTCTTAATTGCTTTAGGACATCTCACATAGTCATGAATATCCTGCTCTGTGTCCTGTGATGTACGATAAAGAAAACTGGATTTTGTTTTCTACACGCTTACCTGTAAAATCCATTTCTTGGAGTACAACATGGCACACAGAGGTCCTTCCCTACTGCCTGTGTAGGAGGGGTTATATAAGTGAGGAATTCCTCTATGATTGGTCTCTTATTGGTCGGCGGTGTCCATTCACCTATAGGTGGCATATAACCTACCTAGTCATGGGTAGCCTGCTGTGTGTTCCGTGATGTATTCCGAGAAATGGATTTTACAGGTAAGCATGTAGAAAAAATCCAATTTTTTACATGTAATTTATATTTAATACATATTCCCTCATTACCATATCGAAAACTTGTCTGTTCAGTCTCCAATTTTTTTAATTTCTATACAAATATCATACATACTGTAAATGACTCATGATTGCAATATGTATTATAACATAGTCTTTTGGGTGTTTTTTTTTTTTTTTAGAGCATACCATGTTACAGCTTGGGGAGTACCATTTCTTCTGTCCTGTCTACCTCTCTTTGGTGATTACTATGGACCAGCTGGAGCATGGTGGTAGGTGTTCTGTTCATGTCACACTTTTAGTTGTAAAACCGAAGCACTTTAAATGGTGATGTTGATGTTTAACGCATCTCACTGAATACAGCCTGTATAAATAGTATATGTTCCCTTCATCATTTTGAATATATAATACAGTTTGGGATATGATTATGACATTTATGACTAGCCTTAGTGAAGGTGGTATCTGTCTGATCAAGGTGGCAGACATCTGTTAGGTGTTATGTTCATTTCATATGCCTAGTCATAACCACGTAGTTTAGTTGACTCCACATCATGTGACTTGCATTGCATTGTCCTCATGTTATTAGAAGCTTCTTTAAGGGTTTGAACCTCTGTCAGGTATAAATAATATCTCTAAAAAGAAGTCCACTAAGTAATGTTTGCACATTCCCACCGCCCTATAGTAGAACTACTGCGACAGAGCTGTGCAAAATCACGTGTATATATACGTGATTTGCATTTCTGGGTAGGGGGCTCGCGCGCCGCCCTACCCATGCCGCCATTAGCGGCTAGGCATGTCAGTCACCGGGTCCTGGCTGGAGATTCCCGCTGGCACCCGGCGATCACCATGTTGAACTGACAGGAGAGAGACCTGTGTGTAAACAACACAGGTCTCTCTCCTGCCAGTAAGGACATGCTGCTGTGTATTTCTCTGCACAGCAGAGAAATACACAGCAGCATGTCTCCCTAGTAAAATACACACAGCACAATATGTAAAACAGCACAAAGTTAACCCTTTGATCGCCCAGATGTTAACCCCTTCCTGGCCAGTGTCATTAGCACAGTGTCAGTGCTCTTTATTAGCATTGATCACTGTATTAGTGTCATTGGGATGTCAGTGGCAGTTGGTCAGTTCCCACCCAGTTTCAGAATGCCCGCCGCAGTCCCACTATAAGTTGCTGATTGCCGCCATTACTAGTATTAAAAAAAACAAAACTGCAGTATATATACCACCATTTATAGATGCTTTAACATTCACGTAAGCCAATTAATCTACACATATTGGGATTTTTTTTTAGCAAAGACATGTAGCAGAATACATTTTGGCCTAAATTTATGAAGAAATGTGATTTTTTTTTTTAAATGTTTTTGCTGGATATGTTTTATAGCAAAAAGTAAAACAATTTTTTTTTTTTCAAAATTGTCGGTCTTTCTTTGTTTATAGCGCAAAACATAAAAACCACAGAGGTGATCAAATACCACCAAAAGAAAGTTCCATTTATGTACAGCGTTGCATGACCGCGCAATTGTGAGTTAAAGTAACACAGTGCCATGTCACAAAAAAATGGCCTGGTCAGGAAGAGGGTTCAATCCTCTGGAGGGCAATTGGTGAACAAACCCCAATACAATATTAACTTTAACTCAGCTTTTTTCTACTAGAACTAAGTTGCTCATAGATGAATAGAATTTTGAATGGAAATTCTAAGAAAGAGTCTTAGGAAAGTTTGTATGTACATTTTCAGAACACTCTTAGAACATTCAGATGTTTTTCTAAAGATTTTGTTTGCTTTTAACATTTGATTTTGTAATAAATGGACTGAACAAAAACCACATACACTGTTAGGATTGTGTTCTTTTGAGAAAACATTTCTATCCTGCTCCTTCAACTTTTCTCGCCACTGCAGTCAAAAACAAACATCAATTTGACCCCGCTAATGATTAAAAAAACCAACACTGTTTTTTCCCCCACTATTATTTTAAAAATCCCTCCAAATCAGAGACAGGTGTGAGCTATGCCACAGTTATGTAGGATGCCACTCTATTCTTGCAGAAAAGAAGAAAGTGGGTTGTACATGTCTTATAAAACATCAATTTGACATGCCGGTACTTCATTATGATTGTAAGGTGTGTGGTCAGCATTAAGGATATCTTGATAAATAGATAATACTTTGCAAATGCCAGCATCCCAAAGCAAGGTGGGTGTGTTACCCAACATTACTGACTGAATAGGAGACCTGAAACAAAGTCTTTTCTGCCCTGATACAAGTGCTTGTTTTAGTTTGCTCTATTTTAAGGTGAATTTGGAGGAGTCACTGGAACATTGAAGAGGGTGGACAGAGATGCAAAATTTTTCACAGTGTCATTTCCTTGATTTTATCTTTCCCTTCTTATCAATTAAAAATGCTTAGAAAATGTTAACTGGCTGTTTTGTAATTCCAGTTCTCTTTTTTTAAAATATCCTACTTTTAACTTTGAATGGGGTTCACATTTAACTGCTGGTTATGTTGCATTCCCTAGACAAGAAAAATGTTCCCACTCTGTCAGTAATTGTTTTCTGTGAAATCAGTCTCTTTTTCAAAATGTCATGAAACAATAGCTTTTATTTAACTGGGATGCGTTTTGTTTAGTTCAGGCATCTCTTTTCAACTTTACAGATCCGTTATGCTTTCATGCTATTTTACACTGTATTTGAATGTTCTATAAAGATAATAGAATGTTGTAATGTACTTGAAAAAGGATTTACGATAGCATGAATACTATTTATGATAAACTGTGACCCATACGTCTGATAAAACAATAGCTCTCGGGGATTTGCGGCCTGTTATCAGATCAAGTGACCCAACACAGTTACTACCTGCCCCATGGTATGTCTAAGATCACAGCTCATGGGGAGATACTACAAAGGGCCTATCACCTTTCTTGTAGCGTCTTTCAACTCCACTAAGTGAATGCTGTTCTCTCTTCCAGCTGGATTACTGATGAGCATGTTGCCTGGAGATTTGTCATGTAAGTACTCTTCAGTTCCAGAAATGGATGACTTTCATTTAGAGTTCATTATACAAGAGAATGGCAGCTAGTGAATTCATAATGCTTTCTTCTATGGAAAAACTCTCCCCATCTACCTCCTGAGATCCCCCAGATCTCAAAAGCGGAATGCTGTTTCCCTGCTCAGGTGATATTGTATTTAGTTGTAACTGGTTTAATAGACACTTAGGCACACAGTAATTATTATAATGTGGCATCTAATCATTAAAACAAGAAATAGTTTATTTTCCTAATTATTCTGTGCTGAATACGGCATAGCCACTGAAAATTGTACATGACAGCAAACTGTAATCATGCAAAATATGTTTAGGGTGGCCATAGATTGAATTGGGCATGCAGTGAAGCTTGTGTTAACATGACTGTAACTTACCTGAATGATCATTCCTTCTGAGATTGTTTGTTTGTCTTGCGGCATATATAAGACATGAAGACATGCTACCTCAATCTGACGCTATAGATATGCATTGCCCCCATTTTTAATGTGTGTTGTCAAACACATTGTATTGAATATCAGCACAAGCCATTCCACGCATGAACGTACATTGATGTGTGTCATGATGTATTTATAGTACTTAGGGGTTTCAGAGGCTGCAAAATACAACACTCGTCGAATAAAAGTCAATTGCAAGTTTAAAGCACAGCCCTTTGAGGGCATGTGAGATGCTTTCAGACTTTATCATAAACCTGGGCAAATAAATATGACTATGCCATGAATTGACAAATTTCGCTTTTATTGCGACCATGTATAAAAATGTTAATAGATCAAATGAAATAGGCAGCTGAATTGATATTTAAAACTTAAATTTTCCTGCAAAATTGATCTTGAACCTGGCTCCTGAGTTTTCCTTTTCCTCAGTAAGACAGTAAGATACACTATATTGCCAAAAGTATTGGGATGCCTGCCTTTAAACATACATGAATTTTAATGGCTTCGCAGTCTTAGTCCATAGGGTTCAATATTAAGATTGTCTACCCTTTGCAGCTATAAGTTTCAACTCTTCTGGAAAGACTGTCCACAAGGTTTAGGAGTGTGTCTATGGGAATGTTTAACCATTCTTCCAGAAGCACATTTGTGAGGTCAGGCACTGATGTCGGTCAAGAAGGCCTGGCTCGCAATCTCCTCTCTAATTCATTCCAAAGGTGTTCTGTTGGGTTGAGATCAGGACTCTGTGCAGGCCAGTCAATTTCTTCCACCCCAAACTCGCTAATCCATGTCTTTATGGACCTTGTTTTGTGCATTGGTGCACAGTCATGTTGGAACAGGTAGGAGCCATCCCCAAACTGTTTCCACAAAGTTGTGTGCATGATATTGTCCAAAATATCTTGGTATGCTGACGCCTTAAGTATTCCCTTCACTGGAACTAAGGGGCCAAGCTCAACCCCTGAAAAACAACCCCACACCATAACCCCCCCTCCACCAAACTTTACACTTGGCACAATGCAGTCAGGCAAGCACCGTTCTCCTGGCAGCTGCCAAACCTGGACACATCCATCAGATTGCCAGACAGAGAAGCATGATTTGTTACTCCAGAGAACATGTCTCCACTGCTCTATACTCCAGTGGCGGTGTGCCTTACACCACTGCATTTGACGCTTTGCATTACACTTGGTGATGTAAGGCATGGATGCAGCAGCTCGTCCATGGAAACCCATTCCATGTAGCTCTCTATGCACTGTTGTTGCACTAATCTGAAGGCCACACGAAGTTTGGAGATCTTTAGCTATTGACTCTGCAGACAGTTGGCGACTTCTGCGCACTGTGCGCTTCGGCATGCGCTGACCCCGCTCTGTCATTTTACATGACCTACCACTTCGAAGCTTAGTTTCTGTTATTCCCAGTTGTTTCTACTTTGTTATAATACCACTAACAGTTGACAGTGGAATATTTAGTAGCAAGGAAATTTCATGGATGGATTTATTGCACAAGTGGCAACCTATCACGGTACCACACTTAAATTCACTGAGCTCCTGAGAGTGACCCATTCTTTCACAAATTTTTGTAGAAGCTGTCTGCATACCTAGGTGCTTGATTTTATACACCTGTGGCAATGGAGGTGATTAGAACACCTGAATATGATTTGGAGGGGTGTCCCAATATGATTTGGAGGGGTGTCCCAATACTTTTGGCAATATAGTGTATATGAAACTATCTCAGCTTTTAAGCTTCATACACACTGAGTGTTAAAAATGCTGTTTTTAGAGGTGTCTGACGTCTCCATGCAAATATAGGCATTTAGAGGCAGAAAAATACCCACTGCTAGCATGTCTAGAAAAAAGGTTGATGCATGTAAAGATCTAGATGCTTTTAAGCATGTCAAGTGCATGAGTCTTCATTTCAATGGGCAGAATAAATTATTATTCTGGCCAACTAAATGAATTAACGCCCAAGCGCTTGACGCACCTAAACGCGTCTAGAAGCATTTACATATATCAAATGTTCTTTGCTGCTGCCAGGAAGAAGGGGTTTAGGAGAACTGGGCAAACGTACTGTGTGTATGAAGCCTAAAAGGAAAATGTGAAATCTGCCTATATGTTCAGCTGTCTGAATTCCTGGATCCACTGAGAATTTTAGTATGATGTTTTTAAAAATACCAACCAAATCGTTCTCTTTGTTCCTCCCAAGACCTCCTACTATCTTGCTCCCTTGTCACCTCCTCCCATGTTTACCTCCAGGACTTCTCTCCCTCGGAAGCTTCCTAACCCAATCTGTCCGATTGTCTCCTACTCTGTCCATTTTTAGCCAATCCATAAAATTCATCTCTTCAGAAAGGCCTATCCTGCCCCCACCTAACATTTGTGCATTTATTGTCTCCATACACTCATCCTTTTGTATCTCTTGACCTTCCCTGTTAGCTTGTAACAGCTCTAACGAACAGGGCCCTCTGATTCCTACTATACTAAACTGTATTGTAATTGTACTGTCTGCCCTTATGTTGTAAAAAGTGCTGCGTAAACTGTCGAGGCTATATAAATCCTGTATAATAATACTTTACAAATATTTGTGGGCTAGAAAAATCAGGTTCATAAATCAACTAATCAAATGTAAATTAATGAATAAATTTGCTTGAAGTTTTTTTTTTTTTTAATCAGCATGATATGATTTGCTTTAAAGCATAGAAATTTTAAATAAACTTGATCCCGTCAGATTCGCCCCCTACATCAAAGTCCACCCTAACATCAGGGTCCTCATCAAACTTCTCCAGAGTTCTCAATACTTTGAAGTCCTCAATACATCAGAGTTCACCCCTACATGACAGTGCCCATCAGTGTCCCCTCTTACATCAGAAGGCTGGATAAAATCTTGCAGAGGGCCATATTTGGACCACAGGCCATGGTTTGTAGACCCCTGCTCTATAGTCATATTACTATGGAATGTTTTTTCATGTACTGAAGGACAATATAGTGTTACCAAGTGCAGATCCTATGTCGGAGACCAGTCTAGTACATTGGTAGAAAAATGAGTGGCTAGACTTTGGCGAATTCCTCACCACTGTTAACAAACTGATTTTTTTTTTTTTTAACTATTCCTGTTTAAATTATCTTAAGTACTGAATGCACACAGCTTCTGATTAAAATGCCTTCTTTTATTCAAGTGAACAAAACAAAGAAAAACTTCCAGCTTTTTCTGCGTGATATATTGTAAATGTATTTGCTCCAGATCCTTATAAATTTATGGGATAACCATTCTCTTCAGTGTGGATGAATAACTTCAAAGAGTACTGGAAGGGACAGCGAGGGAAAAAATCAAAAGCTTAAGTGTTCCCCAGAGGCTTTGTATTTCCTTCTCAGTGAGCGAAAACAAATGTTTCAGGCCTAGGGGAGGTAGCTGTGAAAAGTGTACCTAATATAAAGAGGGCACTTTCCTTGTCCCATTGGGATCCAGTGATATTTACATAAGACAGATTCTTGTTTGGAAGGCTCGCAGTTTAACTTTGAACCCCCCCTGACCTGCCATTTGTAATTTGCAGTAGAAAAGACAGCCATAACAGACTAAGCTGAACTTCAAGACAAAATCCTCCAGTAACATCGAAAAGAAACTTTCCTTTGTGTTCCATGGCTGTTTTGAATTTTACTGGTGCTCTGGATCCTTATTTTACATAAATTACATTTAGGTACTTCAGCTACATCTATTAACTCCTAAGGGATTTTCCCCCCAAATCTCTGGCATATTCATTGGTGCACACAGCATTGAAGTAGACTTATTTTCCTGCAAGATGGATATGGGTTTGGTAAATCACCAACAGGTCTTTACATCTCATATTATGTTCAATGCAATTGTAGGAGGTCCAAACTTATTTTGCTGTGTCATTGATTTCCCAAGGTAGAGATACGTTCAAAAGGCATAGGGTTTTTTTACCTGTGTTTTCTGCATTAAAGTGGTTCTAAATGCAGAAGTTTTTTTTTACCTTAATGCATTCTTTGCATTAAGGTTATAGGGTAAAAAACCTGCATGTAGCTCCCCCCACTCCCCTCCAGATACTTACCTGAACCCAATCTCGTTCCAGCGACATGCATGAGAGCAGCAGCTCTCTTGGCTTTTTCTCTCCTCATTGGACAGAGAGGCGGCAACAGGAGCCAATGGCTCCTGCTGCTGTTAATCACAGCCAGTAAGGAGAGAGAGAATTAAGGCTGCGTTAGCGGACACAGAGAGCTAGCCCAGGAACAAGCATGCATGAGTACCTCCAAAGCAAGTGGCTTGTTATGAGGGCACTTGGCAATGGGGAGGAGTCCAGAGCACCTGCATGGGACCTAAGAAGAGGAGGATCAAGGCTGCTCTGAGCAACATCATTGCACAGAATAGGTAAGCATAACATGTTTGTTATTTTAAAGAAAAAAAAGTAGGTTTAGAATATCTTTAATGTAAAGCAATCTTCCATTATCATCTCCTCCCGGCTCACCACTAAACACTTACCTGGCTACTCTTTGATCCAGCGCTGTGCTCATTTGCAGCAGTGCTGCTCTCTCTCCTTTTCACAGGTCTCAGGGACAGCTGTCATTCAAATCCTGTGAGGAGGAAGTGGGGGGTGGGGGCGTGGCTGAGTCACTGTGTGTGTCTTTGGACGCACACAGCCCAGCTTGGAGCACGTCCACATGACTGCCCCTATAGCACACAGCTTGCTGAGGGGACACTAGGAGAAGAGGAGGAGCTGACTGTGCTGGCAGGGGACCCCAGATGAGGAGGTAAGGGGCCACTCTGTGCAATACCATTGAATAAGGAAGGTAAGAAAGCATAAAATTCCAACAGTTGACTCATCAGACTGCACATACTGTACATCTCAAATAACTTTTTGGAAGGACTGGTGATTTCAACTAGGTTTGTCATTTAGTAAGTTTCACAAATTAAAGCTGAACACCAGATAGAAAATATACACCAATTCATGCAGGTGTGTGTTCATTAAAAACATCATTAAGTGTACTTTTAAAAGCAACGAGTGTAAGTACCTGAATTTGACTTGGTATCAACCTCTTGCATTCTGCTGTACAGCAAAACTCAGACTAGGAGAGTGAGAAGCAGCACAAGGGGCAAATGCTTCAGTGCTCATATGCTAAGGAACATGTTGACAGGAGGATAGAGCAGAGTAACAGAGAGATCAGCTAATCAGTTTGCTGCAATGTTACTTTCCATTCAGGCTTTGGGAGGGACAAGACCTACTTGTATTACTTAACTGTGATTAACAGAGCTGTATACATTTCAAAACTGGATGGACAGACATACAAATACTTTGGCAGGTGATATAGCTCTCATGTATGTATCTCCCTTGTGTATGTAGTTGTTCGCAGGCAATATAGGGGATATGCTGTATATGAGTATATATATATATATATATATATATATATATATATATATACACGTGGTCCATGAATGCTGTATATACTGTTTTATATAGTATGTGCTGTTACCAATGTTTTTAAGTTGCTTTTATCTAGCTATAAAATGGTATTAATGTAGACCTTCTGCAATAAGACAAAATCTACCCTTGCAGCTGGGACTCACACAGTGCAAGGGTAAATCCTTGTATAGTCTATGTGTGCAGGGATAAGGTGTATTACTTATCCTATTCGTCAGTTCAGCAGGCTCCAGCTCTGTTTTCTTCAACCCATAGCTCTGGGCACTGGGTGGTTCCTTCGCATCATCATATACAGGGTAGGGCTGTTAACCTTGCATTGTACATGGAGGAGGCAAGCATGTGACCACAGCTGAGAGCACCTGAGGAGTGACAGCACTGGACCAGTTGCGTAGATGAAGGAAGCCTGCCAGAGCCAGGAATAAGGCAAGTATTAGGCCTATGCATGTTGCGATCGCTGTGCTTTTCTGGTGCGTTTTTTGATGCATTTTGTTTTTTCTTTTTTCCAGTAGGAAAGTATTAAATGTGACCTGGATGCAACTTTACACTCTCTGCCACTCAAAATCTCATCAAAGTAGTGCAGCAACCTTTTTCAAAATCACAGGGACTTTGAAATTGTTCGTGCACTACTTTGATGCAACTTTGATGGGATTTGAGTGCCAGAGAGTACAAAGTTGCTGGATGAAAAACTCTGATAATAGCATTTTTGTGCTGACTTGTAGTAGCGTTTTAGTAGCATTTGGGAGCGTTCAGCCTTTTTTTGCCAGGAAAATGCTTCCAAAAACTCTACAAAAATAGTTTTTTTCCAAAATGCTGAAATCGCTTCTAGAATAAAATAGTGTGCATGGACACTTAGGATAACACTATTAGCTTCTAGAGGCAGAAAAAATGCTCATAATAACTTCTAGGAGCTTAAAAAATGCTAGTGTGCATGGAGACTCAAGTTTTACATACTGTTTTGTGTGTTGTCATGGCACCTTAAAAGTCCCTATGGATTCTTTATTTTGACTGGAGTTCAACTTTTATGAATGTTTTTTATTTACTGAAAGGGAGTTAGAAATGTTTCTTCCTATTTTCTTGATGTGAATGGGTAATTCTTCTGGCACCTTCTGTGTAAAGTCAGAACCTACACAAGGGGAAAAGTGCTGGTTAGAAAAGAGGTGAATTAAAAAGGCCACATTCACATTCATATTACATGTTTTTATTTGAATATTTTGACCAGTTTTGCAAATAATTTCTTTCAGTAATGCCATACACACATTTTCTATTTTATTTGTAATTAACATAATTAGAGCAGAGCATTTTTACAATTTTTCACTCATCCCATTAAGAGGAAGTCACTTTGATCAGTGGAGAAACATTAAACAACATTCAACATTACAAAACGTTTTAATGTAACTACTATTACTACTATTACTAGCTACAAGCCTGAGTTTAAACTTCAACTCTTTGTTGTGGGAATTCAGAATAACTCCTATACTGCTTATGGTTTCCCATGTACCTTGCAAATATTTATTTTCTTTCTAATAATCTGTATCATTATATTCTCACTTGTAAAAAGAAAGGCAGTTTGTTATGTATAGAATTTTCAGTAGCTGCAACATGCTCCTTTTAGGGAATGTATAGTGGTTTGGTACCAGGGGCGGACTGACAACTCATGGGGCCCCTGTGTCCTTGCCCAAACTCAAAAACGCCTATTAAAAAAAAAAGGTACCAGGGGCATCTCATGGGGCCCCTTACTGACCCCGGGCCCTCGAGCAGTGCCTGAGTTTCCAAACGGTCAGTCCGCCCCTGTTTGGTACATATTTTTAATCAGGTAAATACCTGTATATCATATATTGATATTATGTAGTCTTCTATCCACATTAAGGGCTCATGTACACTGCTGCTGATAAACTCACGTTTAGGAGCTGTTCAGCATTTTTTTCAGCAGCCCCTGAACTCCCCCCAATGTTTTCCTATGTACACATATTTGTTTACAGTCAGGACTGTAAACTCAACTGCCTGTAGTTTTTTTGAACGCAACAAACTTGCGTTCAGAGGTTGATTTTATCAGCGTTTCAAACGCAAAATGCTTGTAAACGCGGCAAATCGCGTTTATAAGCTTTTGCGTTTGAAATTTTTTTTTTATCTCTGCCAGTTCCCAATGCTGTCCAGAGCCTTTTTTCATCATGAAAAATACATGCAAAGAGTTTTCAAGGTGCTCAGAGGGACAAAATACTTAACACAGGATGTTCCTACCAAGCTTGTCACACCTCACCTCTCCCACCCTTGGAAACAAAAGATATGTTAATGCCCATTCACACCTCAAATTCCTCATGAAGACCCCCTGCCAGGTGACCTTAATGACTCACTCCAGCAGACACTTTCCCACCCTTGGAAATAAAAGAAATGTTAATGAGCAACTCACACCTAATTACCTCAACACATACTGCACTCTCTGCTTCTACTCTCTGTACAGTTGCAAGAAAAAGTATGTGAACCCCTTGGGATTAGGTGGAGTTTTGCATGAATTGGGCATAAAATGTGCTCTGAAAGTCATCTAAGTCACAACAATAGAAGAACACAGTCTGCTGAACATAATACTACACAAACATTAGATGTTGCCATGGTTTAATTGCACATAACATGTAAACATTCACAGTGCAGGGAGGAAAAAGTATGTGAGGCCCTAGCTTAATGACTTCTCCCAGAACTAATTGGAGCCAGGAGTGTGCCAACCTTGACTCCAATCAGTGTGATGATATTGGATGTGTTGCTGACAGCTGTCCTGCCCTTAAAAAACACACACCTGTTTTGGGTTTACTGGTTTCAAGAAGCACTGTCTGATGTGAACCACGCCTCGCAGAAAAGAGCTCTCAGAAGACCTACGATCAAGAATTGTTGACTTGCATGAAGCTGGAAAGGGTTACAAAAGTATCTCCAAAAGCCTTGATCTTCATGTGTCCACGGTAAGACAGACTGTCTACAAATGGAGAAAGTTTAGCACTGTTGCTACTCTCCCTAGGCGTGGTCATCCTGTAAAAATGACTGCAAGAGCACAGCGTAGAATGCTGCATGAGGTAAAGAAGAATCCCAGAGTGTCAGCTAAAGACCTACAGAAATCTCTGGCACATGCTAACATTTTTGTTGACACATCTACAATAAGGAAAACATTAAACAAGAATGGAGTACATGGGAGGACACCACGGAGGAAGTCATTGCTGTCCAAAAAGAATATTGCAGCACGTTTGAAGTTTGCAAAAGAGCACCTGGATGTTCCACAGCACTACTGGCAAAATATACTGTGGACAGATGAAACCAAGATTGAGTTGTTTGGGAAGAACACATAACACTATGTGTGGAGAAAAAAAGGCACAGCACACCAACATCAAAACCTCATCCCTACTGTGAAACATGGCGGAGGGAGCATCATGGTTTGGGGCTGCTTTGCTGCCTCAGGGCCTGGACGGATTGTTGTCATTGATGGGAAAAGGAATTCCAGAGTTTATCAAGACATTTTGCAGGAAAACGTACGACCATCTGTCCGCCAACTGAAGCTCCGCAGAGGATGGGTGATGCAACAGGACAATGACCCAAAGCATACAAGTAATTCAACAAAACAATGGCTGCAACAGCACAGAATACGCCTTCTGGAGTGGCCCAGTCAGAGTCCTGACCTCAACCCGATTGAAATGCTGTGGCATGACCTTAAGAGAGTGATTTACACCAGACACCCCAAGAATATTGCTACACTGAAACAGTTTTGTGAAGAGGAGTGGTCCAAAATGACTCCAGATCGTTGTGCAGGTCTGATCTGCAACTACAGGAAACGTTTGGTTGAGGTTATTGCTGCCAAAGGAGGGTCAACCAGTTATTAAGTCCAAAGGTTCACATACTTTTTCCTCCCTGCACTGTGAATGTTTACATGTTATGTGCAATTAAACCATGGCAACATCTAATGTTTGTGTAGTATTATGTTCAGAAGACTGTGTTCTTCTGTTGTTGTGACTTAGATGACGTTCAGAGCTCATTTTATGCCCAATTCATGCAAAACTCCACGTAATCCCAAGGGGTTCACATACTTTTTCTTGCAACTGTATTTCTATGAAACAGTCTGAAATAGTTTATAATTTACCACTTTTCAGTGCATTTTGGGCATTTGAGAGGTTCTCCTGTGCTAATCTTTAAAAAATGCTTCTAAACGCAAACAAGCATAAACACGTTATGCAAACGCTGCTAAACAGACGTTTTTAACCTACGTTTTCCAGCAATCAGTTTCCATCGTTCAGAAACGTCCCGTGTACAAAAGGCCTAACATTCAGGATTAATAACATGGTTACTTTTCAGTGGTGCTAAAAGAAACCCATTATTTACACAACTCTGTAAGCAGAGCTGTAATTTATACCCCTTATTAGATTCCTTAGTCCATGTTTTTTGTTTTTCTAATCAAACAGAGCTGCAAGACAAGCTCCCTAGGTAAACCCACAGTGCTTTTGAAAAACTTTGTCAGGCATTAAATAAATGAACCCAAATTTAAAAACTTAAAACTGAGGTCAACGCAAAAGGGAAAGTTCCCCTTTAAGCACTTGTCCCCTCTTCCCCTGCTACATTTGGCATTCAATATTTTTTTTTGGGGGGGGGGGGGGAGCGGTTACCTAGATTTGACAGGTACTTGCTCCCACTTCCACTCGGATCGACTAGGCGATCTGAGTGAAAGTTCTCCTCCCCCTCCCTCCCTGCAGTCTTCTGGGACCTGTCACAGCTCACAGTCCATTCAGGAGGCGCAGAGGGCACTTGGCTGGGCGGCCACAAGCTGTCACAGCCAGGCACACACAGTAGAGATGTCGGTGCCAAGATGAGAAGGGGGAGAGAAAGGACAGCTCGGGTGAACTCATCACTGGATCCTGCGACAGGTAAGTGTGTGTTTAAACACAAAAACTACTGGAGCTCGTCTTTAAGCCGGCCATAGATGGATCAAACCTTGGTCGGTTCAGCAGGGACTGGCCGAGATTCAATCCACCTATGGGCAGGCTTGTACTGAAGTTGTTCCATTGATCACTTTCAGTACAACCAGCCTGTCATATTTTTTTGCATGTGATTTCTGCCAGCTGCTATAGCCTCTAGTAGTAATCATTGTGTTCTGCTAGCAGGGAAGGCTTCTGCCAGCAGAACACAATAGCGCTGCAGGAAGGATTCCCCCATTAACACAGTCAATGTTAATGGGGGAATCAAGCAATTTTCTTCCCTGCAACTCGTAGTTGCAGAAAATAAAATTACATCATCTATGGTTTGTCTTAGAAACTTTGAAAAACAAAATATTGAGCCAAAACCTTCATAATTTCCCTTTAAAGTATATGTTAACCCTTACTTTGTAAAACAAAATGTTCGTGTTTTATATCCTTATCAGTGCCCCTCCAGCTTTGGTCCCAACCATGATGGGCTGGCTCATGTTATCCTTTCCTGACAACAGCTTAGTATTTGAGATTTATGTTGTTTGACAATTAGGGAAGGTATGGTTAAAAACCTGTATAAATGCAAGTAGTCATTATTCTAATTGGGTGTAAACTTTTGAGATACAAAATGAACAAAGCATATCCTCATATGATGTGTGCCTGTCTCAATCCAGGCAGGAGGCTTGGCATGGGGTGAGGGCAGCCCTTAAGAGTGGGTGAGCCTGTTCAGAGGCAGGAGAGCTCAGGTGGAAGATGTGAGAGCAGGAGCTGAAGTGTGGCGCCTGGGAGAGGGCCCAGTGGGAAGGGGCCTGCCTCCAGGAAGGATATGGACAGGAGGAAAGCTGAACCTCACTGGCCCCCTGAGCTAGGACCATCTGTACAGTTAAGGAAGGAGCCAGCACAGCAGAAAGCCTGAAAGCAGCTACCTACCTGTAGCTTGCAGAAGACGGACAGTGAGTACATCTGCACTCCCTGGACCGGAGTAGGGGAGAGGGCATTTGGGTGGGAAACCTAACTAGCCCCCACCTGGACTGTGCTTTTAAGGTGGCAGATTCTAGATACCCTTGTTAAGGGATTCCTCCAGACAGCTGGATAGAGGAGAACTATCTGCGGTTTGGGGTGGTACACCAGGAAATTCTGGAGAGCTCTCCAAGTAGAAAAACCATTGGCCACTGTTATAGTTACATAGTTTGGCTGAAAAAAGACTAAAGTCCATCCAGTTATCTCATGTCTCTGGGTACCCTTTCTATTTAGGGACAAACATTGTTCTGCATGTTAGAAGACGTTTGTGGCTATCCCTGAAAATTGCCATTAGTACATTGAGATGAGTCATGGCTGTTCATTTAAGGAGTCTGTCAGAATTAAAATATGAAAGCTGCCATTGGTGATTTATCTTTGAAGGTGAATGTTGTTGGGTTGTCATTATGCTTCACTCACACATGCTTGTTCTGGGTCATTGACTCACTAAGTAGTGAATCAGTGATAAGCATGACAGCCCAGGAACTTGAATGTCAAAAACAGGTCAGCAAAGGCAGCTCCCTCTCTATAACTATGTCTTGGTAGGTTCCTTTTAAATCTTACAAATAATGTTCACTGGCAATGCTTAAATCTATTGCTTTGGTCTAGAAAATTTCCTGCTGCACAGCCAGCATACCACTGGTTAATGCACAATATCCAGACAGATTATTTTCAGATTAGGCTATCAGCAGAACATTTTATTGCTTTCCCTTTTAAGTTCTTTCATTATTCTTACTTTGGAGGTATTGCACATGGCCTCAGGTTAAATAAACAGCTTCAGGCTGTGCTGATTTTCACACTGTGATGAAAGATTAAAATTCTTGTATGCGTTCAAGCTGTTCTAAGCCGTCCAACGTGTTAAAAGCAAAGCATCAGGCAACTTGTGTTCCTCAATCTTCCATCCTCTGTAAAACATTTACATTGCTGCCAGCTGATTCCACGTCCGGCCAACCTTTCAAGTCATTTCACTCGATTATCCCTGGCGTAAGGCAGAGTGGAGAAAAGGCTCGGCATTTTTACATATTGATACAAGGAATATTTCTCTGCTGAGCCAGGGATCAATTAACATCCCATTTATGTGAAGAAAATATAATTTTTTTTTCCTTTTTTTCTTTTTCCTTTCATTTTTAAAGTAATTTAAAAGAGAACTCCAGCTAAATGTTGTTTTTTCTAGTTTTCAATAATTCAACTGTTTTATCTTTAACAGTCCTGCCTGTTAAAGGGAACCTGTCACATAACTAAGCACCTCTCTCAAAAGCCTGCAATGGAAGCAGCCACCAAGACACACAGGTTGCATGCTAGATACGGAGCAGTGAAGCTCAGACCTCTTAATGCCTGACGCTGCCCTAGAGCTGGTATGATGTTTGTCAGAATCTGGCTGCTACTATTAGGTGCTACTGAATATTTTTAAGTTATGTAATGGATTCCTTTTAAGTTGAACCAAGATTGACCTCCTGTCTCTTTTTTTTTTTTTTTTAGTTTCTGGGGGCGGTGATACATTTTTGTCGCAGTTTGAAAGATAGGTGAGACTCCAAAGCAATTTGCTGTAGTAAGGTTTCACTTTCTGGAGATTTTGACTACTTGAGCTTTCTTGAGATCTGCCATGTTCTGTTTTAAAAGTACATTTGAGATAAACTAGAAAACAGCGTGGAACCATAGTCTACCTGCACAGTGGAATTATTTTCTATCCATCAACTTCAACGTAGTGGTAATGCACCCAGCAAGGAAAATTGCAAAGTCTGTGCTGTCTCCATAGTCTGGGAAGCCATTTATGACTGTATATCCAGAGTATGTTGTGGGATTCCTTCCCCATTGTCTTCCTGCCTTGCATGATGCATACCGTAGAATCTCTGTATGTAAAAATAATAAAAGGAGGTGACTGCACTAATCACAAAATAGCAAAGTTTAGCTGTTATGACTTGTATCACTACACATTCAGAGAGCACTCTACTAGGTGTATCTGCCAACAAGCTATTCCGAATTCTCTAGAAGAGGATCTTTCAAACTTTCCAATGTTCAGCTGCCACAAAAGTTCATAGAATAGTTCCATCCTCCACACCTTACACTCTCAGAAATGTATGCTATATTAGTAAACGTCTATGGGCACCTTACCATCACACCTAATTTTATGGCTAATTGTATCCACACAATCCTCCAAATTACTGAGATCTTGTGATTCTAGTGAAGTGTACTGTTAAGGCTACAGCATACAAAGACATTTTAGACAATTGTGCACTTCCATGCTTGTGGAAATAGTTTGGGGATGGCCCTTTTCATTTTCAGCAAGACTGTGCTCCTGTGTAGAAAGCCAGGTCAATAAAGGCATAGTTTCACATATTTGTTGTGGCGGTACTCGAGTATCCTTCACAGAGTGCAAACATCGACCCTATGGAACACTTTGGAGTGAAATGGAATGCTAGTTGCATGCCATGTCTCCTAGTCCAAGATGATTACCGACCACACAAATATTCTTTTGGCTAAATGGACACAAACCCTTGCTGACACTCCAAAAGCTAATAAGTCTTCTCAGAAGAGTGCAGTCTGTTATAGAGGTGTGAGGGAGTTGTGAAAACCCCATATAACTGCCCATGATTTTAGAATGTAATGTGCGACAAGCTTACCTAGATGTGATGGCCATTTGGCCTTATAATGTAAAACTGGGGTATTGAATTAAAATTCACAAAGGTTCGGTCAGTAAAAGTTTCTTCCATCAGAGGTCCGGATCTTATGTTTGTGCTATGACTCAGATCCTTCACATCACACCCCCACCCCTTTCCTTTACATCCTGTCACCCTTTTACATCAGTGTCCTAAGTCACCTCTACACATCACAGCCCACCTTTTTACATCAGTGTCCTTCTCCATTACATTAGTGTCCCTAGTTCCCCCATTTACTTTACTTTACTTTACCCTCCCTAACATCACAGCAGTATTCTGTTTACATCCCTCAGTACCCCTTCACTTCAGTCCGCCTCATTACATAAGTGTTCTCATTCTGCCCCCCATCACATCACAGCCCCTGCTCATTACATTACAGCCCCCTCTTTACATCAGTGTCCTTAGTCCCCAAATTTCATATCACAGACCTCCTTCCCCTTCACCACTGTCCTCAGTGCTCCTTTCACATCACAGTACTCCCCTCTACATCACACACCCCCTTCCCATCACATCGCCGTTATGTCACATTCCCCCGTTACAAACTCCAATTTATATCATTGTCTTCAGTCCACCTTCCACATCAGTCTTCTCCTTTAACATCACTCTCCCCCCCTTACATTTCAGTCTCCCCCTTTACATCACAGCCCCCCCCCCTTCACATCATAGTCCCTCCTTATATCAGTATCCTCAGACCACTTTACATCAACTTCCCTCTTCCCATCACAGCCTCCCCCCTTCCCAGTCCTACCTTACACAGCAGGGTAGGAGACATGCCTCACTTCCTAATAACTCCTCACCTGCTTGTTAACTTGAAAAGTTGGGAATCTTCTGCCCACCTTCCAGATCTGCCATGTCTCCCACCCTCTGCCCTGCTTTAAGGGTGACAACAGGGAGGGTGGTGGACCCAGAGGAGGCTACCTGAGCTTTTAAGTGTTACAGCCATGGTAGTTCAGATAGGACCACCGCTCAGTCTCCATCCGGACCACAGTCATCATTTAGTGATAGCTGGTGTACAAGGAAAATTAAAAGTATTGTGTTGTAGTGTTGTAAGTTACTGTAGGAAGTTTATAAAAATCACTCACAAAGTAGTATGTAAAATACCTCCAAAACAGCTCAATGTAACTGAGAAGAGTGCAGCACATGCAAAAAGCTCCCAAAGTTATTAACTGTCAAGGATCTACAGGTTTTTATCCAACAGTCAGCACAAAAGACATTCAACATTATAGGGAACAAATAAGAGAAGCTGAAATATTTACCCAGTAATGGAAATTATGAGACTATTTAGCCTTTCTTTTCATCATAGAACAAAGTAAAATAATTTTAAAAATGGCAACTATGGAATCTTTGACAGATTTTAGTATGACACGTCAATATTAAGAAAAAAGCAGCACTTTAGGTGTGTAACGTTTATACCAAGAGGGAAACTACCAGTCGAGTAAACCTGAAGATGGTGATGGGGATGCCATGTCACATGCAGCAGTCTGATTATGATTTTTCCTCATGCTCTGTTCAAAGGTCTGTGAGACGCAGTGTGCCAATAGCAGGGGGAAGGTATTTGAATTCTGGAAGGTCCTAATTATTGGCCAAAGATTGTTGAAATGATTGCAAGGAAAAAAAATTTGAATTTAATTTGGCAAGTATATAAAATTATGTGTGGCTGCAGATTATAAAGAAAAGATTTGATAAGGTTAAATTACAAAACCGATTGTTTAGCAGGCAGTTATTTTATATACAGTACATTTTTAGCAAAAGCGGAGCCGGTTCCCATTAACCCTTGGTTTACACCTATGCATTTTTTTGCACAGTTGCAGAAACACATTAAACTCCACTTAATATGTCCATTTCCTATGTATCTAGTTCACATCTGTACATTTTGAGCCAGTGCTTTTTTTTTTTTTTTTTTTTTTTTTTTTTTTTTAGAAAGGATCAGGGACTTATTTCCCACAGCAGATTGTGTTTATATTTCAATTGATCTGCACCAAAAACGCCAGTGTAGCACTTTTGATTCGTTTTACATTTTTTTTATTAATTGGAAAATGATAGTGCCGTTCATGTAGTGTGACTTTAATGCAACTTTAATACGACTTTTAATTCTGTGGCACTAGAGTAACATCAATGTAGCATCAAGTCGCATCAAAGTAGTGCAGGGACCTTTATGTGTCCAAAGTCGCACACTAGGGTTAGGGTTAAGGGCTAGGGTTAAATGTTAGGCCTAAAGACTAGAGTTTTAGGGTAAAATGCTAGGGCTAGTGTTAAGGAATAGGGTTAATGTAAATGTTAGAGCTGGGGTTAGAACACTAACCCTAACAATTACCCCTAACCCTAACAATTACCTCTAAGCTTAACCCTAATGAATACTGTTAACCCTAACTCTTACATTTAACCCAAACCCTAGCCTTTAACCCTAACCGTAACATTTAACTCTAGCCCTAGCCCTTAACCCTGATTCTACCTCCAACCCTAAAATTTAACCCTAACTCCAGCCTTTAACCTTAACCCTAGTCCTTAACCCTAACATGCGACTTCGGAAACATAAAGGTTCCTGCATTACTTTGATGCAACTTTAATGTGACTTTGCTACTTGAGTGCCAGAAAGTGTAAAGTTGCATCAAAGTCACTTCAAAGTCGCACTACATGAACAGAACTGTAATACTTTTCTATTAGCAAAAAAAAAAACAAAAAAAAACATTCATAGATGTGAACCTAGCCTTAGCCCTGGTTCACATATATGCGGCCGTGCGGGCCGCATTTTGCGCAGGCACAAGAGCCCATTCATTTGACACACAGAAGAAGTTCCTGCACCTCTTCTGAAAACGCAGCCCGCACGGGAACCCCGGTTCCCAGTGCCCTTGCATTTCCAGTGCGGGCGGCATGTCATTAGAACTAATGGCACCCGCGGGTCTGCATTTTTCTCTATGCGGGTGGTGCGGCTGCACGGACTTTCGTGCGGATCTGCAGCAGATGTGAACCTAGCCTAAGTGGATATACAACTTTTGTTCGCAAATGATTGCAAAACCTTTAGGTTTCCTTACCATTGCAAAACATTTCAACTATTTAGATCAGAAAATAGTCAAAGAAATTTACTATACACAGATGTGCATAGATATATTAGGCGTAGTGTCTCTTTAACAATGATGCAGGAAAATAGTTACTGGCTTTGCATTTTTCCAAGAGATTATCATGCGACACAAGCTGTGCATGACGACTTCAAAAACACTTGGAAATACATGTGACAGTTGGAGACAGCCTGAAGATGGCAGCTTTGCTCTCTTTAAGTCTCTTAAAAGCTGATTTGAGGTTTCGCTTTAAACCAACGTTTGTGGCTCGTTTTTATATTTTTTTTCCCAGACAAATGGAGTAACGCTTCTGATTTTTATGCATGAGTAGAAAAATTGCAAACAGACATAAAGCGAGGCAAAAAAGTTATCTGACACTGCAAGATCCTTATGCTGTAGTTTTATTAAACTGCTGCAGCTTCAAGAAAGCTGTTTTCCCCCTCAAAGGAAACTATAATGTTCTGCTGCGCAACTCGCTAATAAACGTAAATAACCATACTGTTCAAAGGATTATAGGAGCTGTACCAAGAACGTTAACTCTAAACATGCCTTGAGTTTAGTTTAGAACTGAAATCAATTGGCAGGAAAGGTTTCACATGATCAATCTATTCAAAACTGAGCTCATAATATTTCCTCCCCCCGTGCCTCTTCCCCTGATTTCTCGGTCAAGATCAATAGCACAACTATCAACCCATCCCTGAATGCCAGGGTGCTAGGGGTAACCCTAGATTCTGAACTATCCTTTTAGGCTCACATCCAATCCCTGTCCAAATCATGCCGCCTCAGCCTCCGCAACATCTCCAAAATACACCCCTTTTTAACCAATGATACCACAAAGCTTCTAATTCACTCCCTAATTATCTCTCGCCTTGACTACTGCAACTCCCTCCTCATTCGCTTACCTTTACATAGGCTATCTCCCCTCCAGTTCATCATAAATGCTGCTGTCAGACTCATCCACCTTACCAACTTTTCATTATCTGCTACCCCTCTCTGCCAATCCTTCCACTGGCTTCCACTTGCTAAATGAATAAAATTAAAAATACTAACAACAACTTACAAAGCCATCCACAACTCTGCCCCCAGCTACATCACCAACCTGGTCTTAAAATATCAACTAAACCATTCTCTTCGATCCTCCCAAGACCTTCTAGCTTCCAGGACTTCTCCCGAGCTTCTCCCATCCTATGGAACTCCCTACCCCAATCTGTCTGACTATTTCCTACTCTATGCACCTTTAGACGATCCCTGAAAATACTTTTCATTAAAGATGCCTATCCTGCTTCTAACTAGTAAACTGCTTTTTACTTCCTCCATCAGCTTATCCCCTACAGCTATTACCTTTTGTATTCAACCCTTCCTCTTAGATTGTAAGCTCTAACGAGCAGGGCCTTCTGTTTTCTTTTGTACCAAATTGTATTGTAACTGTAATGTCTACCTTCATTTGTAAAGCGCTGCACAAACTGTTGGCACTATATAAATCCTGTAAAATAATAATAATAATAATAATCATATTTTTGTGAGCTTCATTGAACTCTGGTTCTGTTTTTAATTTATGTGAAAATACATATACAAATATAGCCATTTGATCTTTGTTTTATCATTTACTTTTTCATACATCGGCTGTATTTCCAATACTTTCCACCTTAGCATTAGAGAGGCTATAAACAGAGAAAAAATGTGCAGAGTAATGTATAGGTGGTCTTGTTGGCCTGGCCATTCTGTCTGAACTCTTTTAATGACCCAGTCTATGAGCAGGTTTTAATATGGCTTGGTTTTGGGCTTGACTTGTAAAGTCATTCACGCGGATTACTTAATACATTGAGAACATACAAATGTCTGTATTTATAAATATTGACCACAAAACATACACTATAGTTTCCCTTCTTGTAAGATTCTGCTCAATGACTTGAACTATTCTTAAAGTGCAGCCCCAGATCTGTTTCCAATTAAACACTTTTTAGGTTAGGTTAGGATACAGTGGAAAAGATTCAGAATATATTTTGTTGATTTTTTTTTCTGTCCATAACCCCTTTAGGGGATATTTACCCTCACTTCCTGTTCTAAGGCACCAGGAAGAGAAATAAGGACAGCTGGTGTCACTGACAGGAAGACAAGCAAAAATAAAAATGTTAATATGAGACGCAAAAGATAAAGCTTCGCATATGGATCAAAAATAGGTATGCAAAATTACAAAATAGTTGATTAGATAAAACATTTTGTAGCCCTTAAAAGATAGACCACTTTAATTAAAATCAAGGAAATTAGAGCCATGGGCCACATTAGGAAGTCCCCATATACAGATTTGTAGTAGAGCATGAGAGTATTCTTTGTCAGCACAAGACAGTCATCAGTTTATTATAGTTTATTCTTAATGAGGATCTAAGTGGGTCCCAGCTAATAGGCGCACAAGATCATTGACCAACATAGTACTGCTGTCTTCTTACTGTATACACACTGCTCAAATAAATTCAAGGAACACTTTTTAATAAGAGTATAGCATCAAGTCAATTAAACTGGAATATTGATCTGGTCAGTTATGTAACAGAGGGGGTTTTTAATCAGTTTCAGCTGCTTTGGTGTTAATGAAATTAACAACAGGTGCACTAGATGGGCAACAATGAGATGACCCCCAAAACAGGAATGGTTTTACAGGTGGAGGCCACTGACATTGTTTCCCTACTCATCATTTCTGACTGTTTTTCGCTAGTTTTGCATTTAGCTAGGGTCAGTGTCACTACTGGTAGCATGAGGCAATACAGAGGTTGCATAGGCAGTCCAACTCCTCCAGGATGACACATCAATACGTGCCATTGCCAGAAGATTTGCTGTGTTTCCGAGCACAGTCTGAAAAGCATGGAGGAGATTCCAGGAGACTGGCAGTTACTCTAGGAGAGCTGCACAGAGCCGTAGAAGGTCCTTAACCCATCAGCTGGACCTGTATCTGCTCCCTTGTGCAAGGAGGAACAGGTTGAGCACTGCCAGAACCCTACAAAATGACCTCCAGCAGGCCACCAGTGTGAATCGCTCTGACCAAACACTGTGCTCACTGCCCAGCACCATAAAGCTCAATTGGTATTTGCCACTGAACACCAGAAGTGGCAGGTCTGCCACTGGCACCCTGTGCTTTTCACAGATGAGAGCAGGTTCACCCTGAGCAGATGTGACAGACATGAATGGGTCTGGAGAAGCTGTGGAGAACATTATGCTGCCTGTAACATCATTCAGTATGACCTTTTTGGTGGTGGGTCAGTAATGGTCTGGAGAGGCATATCCATGGAGGAACGCACAGACCCCTACAGGCTAGACAATGACATCCTGACTGCCATTAGGTATCGGAATGAAATCATTGGACCCATTGTCAGACCCGACAATGCCTGGCCTCATGTGGCGAGAGTATGCAGGCAGTTCCTGAAGGATGATGGAATTGATACTATTGAATTGCCCCCACACTCGCCTGACCTACATCCAATAGAACCTCTGGGAAATCATGTTTCTGTCCATCCTACGCCATCAGGTTGCACCTCAGACTGTCCAGGAGCTCAGTGATGCCCTGGTCCAGATCTGGGAAGAAATACCCCAGGACACCATCCGTTGTTTCATTAGGAGCATGCCCCGACGTTGTCAGGCATGCATACAAGCATGTGGGGGCCATACAAACTACTGAGTACCCTTTTGAGTTGCAGCAATGAAATTTCAGTAAAATGGACTAGCCTGCTGCATTATTTTTTTACTTTGTTTTTCGGGGTGTCTTTGAATTCAGTCCTCTGTAGGTTAATACTTTTTTATTTCCATCAAACGATGGGGCACCTTTACATTCCTAACACATTACCCAGGCCATATCAGTATAGATATCCAGCGTGATATTTTTCCCCATTGAGATCTGATGTGTTTTCAAAGTGCTCCTTTAATTTTTTTGAGCAGTGTATTTTCAGACATATTCATGGTTATGCTATTGCATAAATCCGGTCCCTATTTCTAGTTATGGCCAGTTAAAGTGCTGACTGTGATCCAGCGGTATTGCACACAGGTATGAAATGAAGAATTTATCGTAATTGCCATCTTGTTTGTTGGAATAGGACTGTTTGCAATCAATATTATGCTTGAAGCATTTGAAGACGCATACATCTTTATAGGATCTGGGGTGTTATAGTAACATGAACTAGCATTGCTTGAAGGGTCTCTTACATTGCAACGTTAAGAATGTTTGTGTTTTTTTGAGATACCTTGATTAACCTTTATATACCTTTACCGTCATTTAAAAAAAATGGCAGACAAGAATTGTATGGCCAAACTGATGGATTTTTTAGGCACAGTGAGACCAAACTATCATGATAAAACATAATTTTATTAAACATTAAAATAATGACAAACAGAATAAGACAAGAAGTACAGGACCCCCTAACCAAGAGGGGGGAATAGCTCCTGACATCACCTTTTACATCTCGAGTGATACATATCACCTAGTAGAAAAGTTCTTCTTCTAAAAGAATATGGCTCTATGGTAAGAAACGGTCAACACGTTTTGCCTGTGCATATGGCTTCTTCAGGACCGTGACTTCTACGTAAAAGGAAACCGTTCTACTATATATAAAATACAAAAGATATAGACAATCAATTATATGAAGCAAAATAACATAGGATATACATGTAATATGCAGACAATCATTGTTGGGCTTACATAGGCAAGCTACAGCCAGTGATAACCAGCCTTGGTGGTGGACATAGGAGACTCAAGTGCGGATCACCTAGGCAACAAACCAGGGAGCCTGTAGACATATATCTAGAATCCTATAAAGGGGAGCACATGATACCACCAGCAGACATTGTAAGTATATTATAGGTATAGTTCTACTTCTTACGAAATATTAAGCCAAAAATATAAACTGGTACTCACAATGATCATAAATCATCCACTGACCAGCTTCCCTGTCCCTGCTGAAGAAAAGCATCCCCACAACATGATGCTGCCACCACCAAAGGTTCAGTTTCGATCAAAATTTCAGTTTCGGTCTAATCTGACCAGAGCAACTTCTTCCACATGTTTGCTGTGTCCTCCACATGGCTTCTTGCAAACTGCAAATGGGACTTCTCATGGCTTTCTTTCAACAATGGCATTCTTCTTGCCACTCTTTCATAAAAGCCAGATTTGTGGAGTGTACGACTAATAGTTGTCCTGTGGACAGATTATCCCACCTGGGCTGTGGATTTCTGCAGCTCCTCCAGAGTTACCAAGGGCCTCTTGGCTGCTTCTCCGATTAATGCTCTCCTTGCCTGGCCTGTCAGTTTAGGTGGACGGCCAAGTCTCGGTAGAAGCATAATATTGATTGCAAACAGTTCTATTCCAACAAACAAGATGACAATTATGATAAATTCTTCATAGCATAAATTGAGGTAAAACACCCCAAAACCTGTGTGCAACTACCCCTGGATCACAATCTTGTGGCCAACAGCACTTTAGCTGGCCATAACTATAAATAGGGACTGGATATATTCAATAGCATCACCATGAATATGCCTGAAAATACACTTCTCAAAAAAATTAAAGGAACACTTTGAAAAAATGTGGCACTAGGAAGCTTATTATTATTCTATATTTACTGTCATTTCTATCAAAAAAACAACTTATATAGCTGATAAACAATACTTCCACAACTGACTACAAATCTGTACATGGGGACTTTCTAATGTGGCCCATGGCTCATTTTTAAAATATTATCAATAATATAGTCAATAAAGCATACAATCTCTTACTTTTAAAACAGTAAAAATAATTAACGAGCGCTCGGAGATGGATGGTAAGCAGCTAGCATGAAAGGTACAAACCCCAAACCTTCACACTATAAATGATAATAACACATGCAGCGCTACAAAGAAGTAATGTATGAATCATAAATCTGCTAAAACATAAGTTGTATAAAATAAGTGATAGGCTAAAGGTGCTTAAAGTGATTAAAGGAATGTCCTCAGATGATAGTTCAATTGTCCCAATAGAGAAGTGCAAAGGTGGTCGACTCCGTGCTTAAAGGTGTGTAAATATTATGCACTCACCAGAAAGCACATAATATGCGCATTTGAGTTGTCAGACCACTCCTGGTACTAGAAGGCTGAAGCAGTGCAGATCATCTATCAGGCTGTCACTCTGGTAGGGATGCACCTTGCTCTAACCAGCAGAGGGATTCCAGACATCCAGAAATACTTGGCATAACCTAATCCAGACTCCTCAACCAGGGCACTCATACAGGATATCCACCTTGAGAAAGGGGGGGGGCTCGACCAAACAGCCCACCCCAAAAAACACTGATAGTGTAGTGTGTTCAAAAAATTCTTTATTGAAGAGTAAAGTAAGCAACTCACAGGGTATCCCAGAAACAAAGATGGCCGCTGGCCTCCACGAGGTACGGAGCGGCGTGACATCACCGGCTAGGCTCCACCCTGACGCGTTTCGTGCAGACGAGCACGTTGTCAAAGAGAGCGAGCACTAGCCGGACAAGGATATATATAGTAATTTACGCGCATGCGCGGTAAACGAAATAAGCTGGTGACGCCATCTTAGCCCGCTCGCGCATGCGCAGTGCATACGACAGCGGCCATTTTCTCGGTTATCACGGCTCAGGATAGGCAATTGTCATGTGTATTAGTAAAATAATCTCGCATTTCCTTCTTATTAGAACCAGTATTCAGGAAGCCAAAACGTATTCCATATTAGGATGGATACTGGCAATAAAGGTACTAAATGGTATTGCTCATATTATTGCAATGCCCCTGACTCCATTATAGTGGAGTCCACTCCATTGGAGATTACAAGAAAAAGGGGGGGGGGGCGGGAGAGAAAAGCCTCCAGGTCAAATATCACTGTTAATGAGGGTGCAGACGGATTGTCATTCTAAAACTTATGCACAATAAATACAAACTAAAATATAATATAATTAAATAGCGAGTAAAAGATAAATATATTTATAAATAGTAGAATCATGACCAAAAATAAAATATTTATAAATAGTAGAATCATGACAAAAAACTAACGAGTGAGCCGGATAACTTACATTCCAAATAATGTATAAAAACATGTTAAATATAAAAGATATATAACCCACATGGTGCACATATAAATAAATCCATATATTGATGTCATAAAAAACCGTAATGTATTTTCCAATCAAAAACCACAACTTATGAATTCAACCCATAAATTGGGGTTATAATCGTAATCCTTATAGTATATGCATAATAAAAACAAAAACCGTGAATAATAAAATGTATATAAAAGAAATGGGGGGAGGGAAACCTCACCAAGATTGAAATAAGCCCTATAGATCATTAAAGGTAGACTAAATATATCAGCTTGTATCGATAAAACAGTTGATGTCAAGATCTATATTAAGACCTTGAGGAAAAGAGGACTGGAGCTCATAAATCCACTTGGCTTCCAACCTAGCAACGGATATTTTTGTAAATACCCCTCCAATGCGGTTTAAAAATGTCTATAGCGGCAAACTTCAAGCATTTGGGATTGTTGTTATGGCATAGCTGGTAATGTAAAGATAATGAATGATCCTTAAAACCTTTTTTAATATTTTTAAGGTGCTCACGCAGTCTATTCCGTAACCTTCTTGTCGTCCTCCCAACATATTGCTTACCACAGCCACACTCTAGTAGGTAAACAACGTGTGTACTATTGCAAGTAATGGTGTTTTTGATTTCATAAGTTCTCTTGGTGGTATTAGACGCAAAAGTCTTCACCGGTCTCTTGTGTATACCATTATCAACACAAATCATACACCTGTTGCAAGGATAAAAACCCTTGTGTCCAAGATTAAATGTTAAGGTTTTTGGGGGGTTCACTATGTTGGGGGCTAGAGACAACCTGAGGGGGGGCGCTCTACGGAAAATGATCTCTGGACGGTAGGGTAATACTTTTCCCAATAATGGGTCATTTAGAAGGATGGACCAATTCTTTTTAATGATCTTTGAGACATCTTTATATTGGGTGTTAAAGTTTGTAATAAAAGGACAAATTATATTGTTATTAGCAGCTGTAGTAGGTGTAAGTAACTCATTTCTATCTATGTTTTGTACTTCCTCTATTACTTTAGTCAAAAAAGGTTCATTGTACCCTTTTTCCAAAAACCTCTCTTTTAAAATTATAGATTGTCTATGAAAATCCTCAGTATTATCACAGTTTCTTTTTAATCCGAAGAAATTGGCCTTTTGGGATGTTCATTAACCATTTCGGGTGATGACAGCTGTCAAGTGGAATGAAACTGTTGCGGTCCGTCTCTTTAAAAAATGTTTTAGTTAAAATATCCATTCCTGATACAAAAAGGGTAAGATCTAAAAAATCAATTTGCTTAAGATCATACTGATAAGAGAGTTTAATATTTAGATCATTAAAATTTAGTGTGGTAAAAAAGTTTTTGAGAGTGAATTCATCCCCCTGCCACAATAAGAACACATCATCAATATACCTCCGATAAAACAAAAAACTAGGCCATTCCCTGGAATAGATGAGATCTTCCTCCCATCTGGCCATAAATAAATTTGCCAGACTAGGGGCAAACTTGGCGCCCATAGCGACACCTGTGGTTTGTAGATAAAATTCATTACCAAACCAGAAATAGTTGTGTGTCATGGCAAACTTGAGAAGGTCTAAAATAAATGTTCTTTGTATTGGAGGGATATCTCTAGCCATATTTAGATAAAATTCTGCTGCCGCCATTCCATCGTCATGTTTAACATTACTGTAAAGAGCTGACACGTCTGCTGTAACCGGTCATACCCGGATCCCTGGTATACTCCTTCAGAGTCTGATAAGCATAATCTCTGTCATCAAAGACTATGTCAGGGATCCCCTCGATCCCTGCCGCGATGGTCCCGGCGCAGGCGCACTGCTCCTCCCTTTACACGGGCACTAGGTCGTGTTCGCGCATGCGCAGTAGAAGCCGCGGGCGCCCGCTGGGCACCAATGGCAGCGCAGGGCGGGATTTTTAAATGTCCCTGAGCTGTCATTTCGTTGCCTTCTGGTCTTACCTGCTTCCTGTGATTCTGTACCTGTGCCTTGTAAGTTTATTGACCTGGATTGTTCTTGACCTGCTGATTTCTCCTGCCCAGACCCTTGCTTTGCCTGACCTCTCTCCCTGGATGCCCCTCATTAGATCTGACCTCCTGTTGCTGACCTGGCGTGTGACCCGACGATTCTCTGCCTGCTCCCTTGTACCTTACCGTCCTCTACGTTACCAACTCGGCCTGTCTGACTTCGCACTTGCTCAGCCATCCATCCATCCATCCCATCGGGGTCACCCGACCTCCTCACATCTGGCTCTCCCTGGTTGGAGCCCCTGGCGAACACCCCTACCACTGACAGGTGTGCTCAGTAGTGGCGACCTGGTCTCGGGGTACTACAAGTCCATCCCCACCATCAGGGGCCCTGGTGAACAAGTACCCTGGGGCTTAGACTCCGCGCTCTGGGCATGCCTGACCAGTGGAGAGCTAGGGGTGCCGCTCGGCGGTCCCTCACAGTACCAGAAGGCCATGACTGAGCCTTGAGGAGGACCCTCCCCGATGGAGGAGGTTTGCAGGCACCTGGCTACCCTGACGCAAGCAGTAAACTCTTTGCAGGACAGATGTTTGCAGATTGAGAATCGGTTTCAGGCCTGCACCATATCTGCTCCTTTTTCACAGGCCCCGGCTCCTGCACCTCCGGTCGCAGCAGCCCACGAGCCGGCTCCTGGGCCTTCCGTATCACTCCCTATGGCGGAACCCTGAGTACCCTTACCCGAGCACTTCCACGGGGATCGCACACGCTTTCGGTCATTCCGTGACTCCTGTCTGCTTTACTTTGAACTGCAACCACGGACCTTTTTGACAGAATCGGTGAAAGTGGGGTTTGTTTTCTCCCTGTTGCAGGGTGAACCCCAAGACTGGGCCCACCGACTAAGGGGAAATAATGATCCCCATCTGGTTACGGTTGACAACTTCTTTAACGCTATGGCCATCTTATACGATGACCCACAACGGGCGGCCTCGGCCGAGGCCACATTATACGCACTCCGACAAGGTCGGCGAGCGGCTGAGGAATACGCCTCTGACTTTAGGCGCTGGATGGGAGACACTCGCTGGAACGAGTTCGCACTTGTGCACCAGTTCCGTATGGGCCTATCTGAGGCTCTGAAAGACGAGCTCGCCCGGGTAGAGGTGCCCGAGACATTAGAGGACTTGATTGCACTCACCATTAAAATTGACCGTAGGCTACGGGAGCGCAGATTGGAGAGGTCTGGTCAGGGTCGCGGAAATACCTGGGGGTCATTCCAAGGATCCAGTCAACATACTAGGCCAAACATCCAGAACCTGCCATCTGAAGATGCTCCCGAACCCATGCAGCTAGGCCTGGCAAGGCCTAAACTACCGCCAGAGGAACACCAGCGCAGACGCTCCCAGAATCTGTGTCTCTACTGCGGTGAAGCCGGTCACATGATACGTTCCTGCCCGCAGAAACTGAGTAAGTTCACCTCATCTTCTTTATCTATTGGCAATATGAATCCGTCCCAATACTTAGTTGTCCCCCTCTCCTTTCAGCTTTCAGAAAGGACCGTGGAGGTGACGGCCATAGTTGATTCGGGGGCATGCAGCTGTTTTGTGGATATCAATTTTGCTCACCAGCAGGGTATCCCCCTCCGTCCAAAGGTGCAGGGGTTTCACATCTTTTTGGCTGATGGGTCCCGGATAAAGTCAGGGGTGGTTAACCAGGAGACCCCTTCCATTGTGACTTCCATTGCCGGTCAGCACCGGGAACTCCTCCGCCTGGATGCTATTGCATCACCCCTTTTCCCAGTCATTCTGGGGCTCCCATGGTTGCGGGCCCATAACCCCCAAATTGACTGGGAAACTAGGGTTGTCTCGTTCCCTTCCCCATACTGTCGGGAACTGTGCCGAACTTCGGGCCCGGAGGTCCCCCAGGTCCTCCTGTGCTCTGAAGGGGATGCCAGCCTAAAACAAGTGATTCCTGCAGCCTATCATAAGTTTCTTGATGTGTTCAGTGAACGGGGAGCAGATACTCTACCCCCCCACCGCCCATATGACTGTCCTATTGATCTGTTACCCGGTTCTGAAATTCCCTTTGGGCGAATTTTTCCCCTTTCTGAGCTAGAATTAGGGGCCCTGAAGGATTATATTGAGGACAGCCTCCGGAAGGGATTCATCCGTCCCTCCACTTCCCCAGCAGGTGCAGGGATCTTCTTTGTAGAAAAGAAGGACAAGACTTTGAGGCCATGTATTGACTATCGGGAGCTGAATAGGGTCACAATTAAAAATCGTTACCCACTACCACTGGTACCAGAATTATTCCAGAGCTTAAAAGCTGCAGTAGTATTTACCAAGCTGGACTTAAGGGGAGCCTACAACTTGGTTCGCATAAGGGAGGGGGATGAGTGGAAAACGGCCTTCCGCACCCGTTTCGGCCATTTCGAATACCTGGTCATGCCTTTCGGGTTGTGCAATGCGCCGGCCACCTTCCAGCACTTTGTAAACGACATCTTTAGGGACTTCCTGGACATCTTTGTCATCGTCTACTTAGACGACGTTTTGATTTTCTCATCCTCCCTGGGGGAGCACAGGGTACATGTAACAAAGGTGTTGGGGCGGTTGCGGCAGCACGGGTTGTACGCTAAAGCAGAGAAATGTTGCTTTGAACAGGCTAGCGTTACATTTCTGGGTCTGATTATCTCCACCACGGGGGTCGCAATGGACCCTCAGAAGGTCTCTGCGATCCTAGATTGGCCTGAACCCACGGACAGGAAAAGCGTCCAACGTTTTATCGGGTTCGCAAACTTCTACCGGAAGTTCATCAAGAACTTCTCGGGTCTGGTCTCCCCCATCACTCAGTTAACCAAGCTTGGGACGCGATTCAGATGGACGCCAGAGGCACAGGAAGCTTTTGAAGCACTAAAGAAGTTATTTACCTTGGCACCCATTCTGGGTCATCCCGACGCCTCCCTGCCCTACATCTTAGAAGTAGATGCGTCAGAAAATGCGGTTGGCTCCATCCTTTCCCAGCGAAAGGGCGCCAAGGAATTACTTCATCCAGTAGCATTCTTCTCACGGAAACTTACCCCTGCGGAGAGGAACTACGACATTGGGGATCGAGAACTACTGGCTATCAAGACCGCATTAGAAGAATGGAGGTACCTGCTGGAAGGTGCCTCACATCCCATCCTGATATTCACGGACCACAAGAACCTGGAATATCTGAGGACGGCCAAACGTCTGCGCCCATGACAAGCAAGATGGGCATTGTTTTTCTCGAGGTTCCAGTTCCACATCACATACAGGCCGGGTTCAAAAAACACGAAGCCAGACGCGTTGTCACGTATGTACGAGGACGCCAAGGAGATCTCAGTACCTGACACTATTCTGCCTGCGGGAAACTTCTTGGCCCTCCAGACGAACCTTCGCTCCGAGATCCTGAGAGCGTCCACAGCGATGTCTACCTGCGATGGGGCGCCCCTCCAGAACAAGGGGGGACTCCTATGGAGGGAGGACCGGATTGTGGTGCCGGAGGATGCCCGAACCTTAGTCTTGGGACATTGCCATGACCACCCGATGGCAGGACATTTTGGCCCGGTCAAGACCCTGGAACTTCTCCGATGTTCCTTCTGGTGGCCGGACATGGCCAAGGATTGTAAAAGTTACGTGGGCTCCTGTGCCATCTGCCAGTGGAACAAGCCTTCAAGAAATAAGGCGTGGGGCCTGCTACGTCCATTACCCATCCCTGAACGGCCCTGGCAGAAAATCTCTATGGACTTTATAGTCGAGCTTCCACCTTCACTGGACCACACAGCAATTCTCGTGGTCGTGGACCGCTTATCCAAGATGGCCCATTTCATTCCTTTACAGAAGACTCCATCAGCAGCCGAGACGGCGCAAGTTTTTATTCGAGAGGTCGTTAGACTGCATGGGGTTCCCGAAGACATCGTCTCGGACCGAGGGGTGCAGTTTACCTCGAGATTTTGGAGGGCATTGTGCAAAGCCCTGGATATCAAGCTATCCCTTTCTTCGGCATTTCACCCTCAGACCAATGGTCAGACCGAAAGGACCAATCAGACCCTAGAGCAATATCTGTGATGCTACACATCATTCTCTCAGGACGACTGGGTGCCACTTCTCCCTTTGGCGGAATTCGCGTACAACAACGCTTGCCATTCAGCAACAGGGCAGTCCCCGTTCTTCTCCAACTATGGGTTTCATCCTGTCTTCCTCCCGGATTTAGTCCCGGAATGCCCTATTCTAGCGACACAGGATGCACTAACCTTTTTCACTTCAAACAATAAAAAACTACAGGAAGCCATCCGTCAAGCCCAAGAAGACTACAAGAGGGCTTTTAATAGGAAGCGAAGAGGGGATCTGGTGTTGCGGCCCGGAGAGAAGGTTTGGCTGGCTACATCGAACTTGAAGATGCTCTGCCCGTCAAAAAAGTTGGGACCTAAATTTATAGGACCTTTTTGCATCAAACGGATGGTCATGACGTGGCCTATGAACTTGTTCTGCCTGAGACACTCAAGATCCACCCTGTCTTCCACGTGTCCCTGTTGAAGCCGGTGGTCCCTGATGCCTTCCCGGAACGGGAATCCAGGCCCCCGGAGGCCGTAACGGTTGAAGAGGAAGAAGAATTCGAGGTGGAGGCAATCCTGAAGTGCCGACGAAGGGGGGGCCAGACCCAATTTCTCATCAAGTGGAAGGGCTACGGCCCTGAGGACAATTCGTGGGAACCAGCCCATAATCTCCATGCACCTAGACTTGTCCGGAGGTTTCTTTGTGATCACCCGTGGTGGAGAGATCGGGTGGGCATCCGGAGGTTGCCCGTAGTGGGGGGCAATGTCAGGGATCCCCTCGATCCCTGCCGCGATGGTCTCGGCGCAGGCGCACTGCTCCGCCCTGTACACGGGCACTAGGTCCGGGCCGGCCGCGGCGTTCGAGTTCGCGCATGCGCAGTAGAAGCCGCGGCCGCCCGCTGGGCACCAATGGCAGCGCAGGGCGGGATATTTAAATGTCCCTGAGCTGTCATTTCGTTGCCTTCTGGTCTTACCTGCTTCCTGTGATTCTGTACCTGTGCCTTGTAAGTTTATTGACCCGGATTGTTCTTGACCTGCTGATTTCTCCTGCCCAGACCCTTGCTTTGCCTGACCTCTCTCCCTGGATGCCCCTCATTAGATCTGACCTCCTGTTGCTGACCTGGCGTGTGACCCGACGATTCTCTGCCTGCTCCCTTGTACCTTACCGTCCTCTACGTTACCAACTCGGCCTGTCTGACTTCGCACTTGCTCAGCCATCCATCCATCCATCCCATCGGGGTCACCCGACCTCCTCACATCTGGCTCTCCCTGGTTGGAGCCCCTGGCGAACACCCCTACCACTGTGTCAAGGTCCTACCTTTCTTCAGAGCTTGTGCATCTCCATGAGCTGGCATCCATCTTGGTTTTCTGCAAAGCATGGTGGGAACCTTTTGTGCCTTCAGGCTTCTGCGGCTCCTCCTCAGAAGGGTGTGGTTGAGCACATTTAAACCTGCTGTCTGCAAGTGTGCTCTGCACTTGTGTCCTGTATGTTGCCCTGTTGCAAGCTCTTGTGTTGTTCCCATTGCTCTCCTGGTAACCGACTCGGCTTGGACAAGACTACTCTCTGCGTTAACCCTTTATCTGACCTCCCGTTGCTGAACCCGGCCCATGACCTGAGTATTCTTTGCCTACCGTCTAGTACTGTCTGCTCCGTTGTTATTGACCCGGCTTGTCTGACTACTCTACTCGTGTTCCCATCTAGCTCCCACCAGCTGTACACCATTGGCGGCAGTCGTTATCACAGCTGGGGTCACTCGGGGGCCGCGACCTGGTCTCAGGCTGCGTCAAGTCCATCCCCACCATCAGGGGCCCTGGTGAAGGGTAGCCTGGGGCTTAGACTCCGCGCCCTGAGGGACTCTGGTCTGTGGGTAGTGGTTGTCGTCAGTCGCAGCGTGACCGTTCCATATGCCTACCTGCCCATTCCAGCGTTCCTGACCTGACATTACACAAGTGCCATGAATCCTGACAGTGCAGGTACGCCTTCGATCCCTATGTTACTCGCCAGACTTGACCAACAGGATCGCTTGTTGGATCAGTTCGCTCAGGCGTTGCAGGCTCTGCTGGCACGCACAGCGCACCTTACCCCTGGGGCTATTAGGTCAGTTGTTACTCCGGTGGACTCTCCCACTGTTGCTCCGGTTGTTGCACCTACCTCCGCATCTGTTGCGGAACCCGCGGTACCCAGAGGTATGACTGGTTCTGCCCCTCTTCCTCAGCGCTTTGGGGGGGAACCGAGTCAGTGTCGTGGTTTCCTTAACCAAGTGGGGATTTACTTTGAATTAATACCTCACGCTTTCCCTACTGAGAGGGCAAAGGTGGGCTTCCTAATCTCGCTACTCTCTGATAGGGCCTTGGCCTGGGCTAATCCCTTATGGGAGAGGAATGACCCGGTGATTCACGTGTTTACCCGTTTCGTTGCCTCCTTCCGTACGGTATTCGACGTACCCGCTCGCTCCGCTTCTGCTGCCAAATTGCTCATGTCCATGCATCAGGGTTCACGAACCGTTGCCGAGTACGCCATCGAATTTCGTACTTTGGCGGCAGAGGTGGGTTGGAACAATGAGGCTCTAGTGGCTGCTTTCTCTCATGGTCTCTCTGATGCGTTGAAGGACGAGATCGCAGCCAAAGAACTGCCTGTGGAGTTAGAGGCACTCATCTCCTTCCTAATCTTGATTGACACCAGGCTCAGAGAGAGGCCTTCATTTAAGGAGCGGCTGCGGAGGCCTCCTAACCGTTTGGCGCCTACGTTTTCTGTCCCACCCGTGCCTCCCTCTCCTCCCACGCCTCCTGGGGATGGTTTGTCTGGTAGTGAGCCCATACAGCTGGGGTTTGCTCGCCTTTCCGAAGGGGAGCGGGCCTCTCGGCGTCGGGAGGGTCGCTGCCTGTACTGTGGACTCGGGGGGCATTTTCGGCAGTCCTGTCCGGTCCGTCCGGGAAACGCCCGCACCTGAAATCCTGTCGGGGGCAGATCTTGGGTGGAGTTTCCTCATCCCCGGTTTCCCGTAAAGATAAACCGCTTATCACCGTTGTCCTCTCTTGGGCAGGAGGCTCGGTGACGGCCCAGGCGCTGGTAGACTCTGGGGCTGGCGGTTTGTTTATGGACAGTTCGTTTGCGGCCCAGTACTCCATTCCTCTGCAGGCTCGAGAGACTCCATTGGTTCTCGAGGCGATAGATGGCAGGCCCTTGCAGCCATCGCAGGTTACCCACGAGACCCTGCCGGTGGAGGTAGCTATTGGGGCTGTTCACAGGGAATTGGCCTGTTTCCAGGTAATTTCTTCCCCGCACTACTCCGTGGTTTTGGGCTATCCCTGGCTTCAGAGGCACAATCCGACCTTTGATTGGCGATCGGCCGAGATTCTCTCATGGTCACCACGGTGTAGGGCTGGTTGCATCCGTGGTCCGGTTAAGGTGCTGTGCACCTCCTCAGACTCTGTGCTGCCCACTGAATATGGGGAGTACCTGGACGTGTTTGACAAGGTGCGCGCCGGTGTTCTGCCTCCTCATCGTCCATACGATTGTGCCATAACCTTACAACTGGTGCTACTCCTCCGCGTGGCAGGGTGTATCCTCTTTCGGTGGCAGAGAATCAGGCCATGGAGGAATACTTTGCGGATGCGCTTTCCCGGGGGCACATTCGCAAGTCTACCTCTCCAGCAGGAGCTGGGTTTTTTTTTGTGAAAAAGAAGGGAGGTGAGCTGAGACCCTGCATTGATTTTAGGGGTCTCAATCGGATCACGATTAAAAATGCTTATCCTATTCCGTTGATCACCAAGTTGTTTGACCGCCTCAAGGGAGCAACGGTCTTTACTAAACTCGACCTTAGGGCTGCCTACAACCTTGTACGGATCAAGGAGGGCGATGAGTGGAAGACCGCGTTCAACACCAGAACCGGCCACTATGAATACCTGGTTATGCCCTTCGGGTTGTGTAACGCACCTGCGGTCTTTCAGGAGTTTATTAACGATGTCTTACGTGACTTGTTGCAGCAGTGCGTGGTGGTTTACTTGGACGACATCCTGGTTTACTCTGCGTCTATGGAGACTCATATCCAGGATGTTAAGCGGGTGCTGCAACGGTTATGTGAAAACAAGCTTTTCTGTAAGCTTGAGAAGTGTGAATCATCCCAATCCTGGGTTGCCTTTTGTTCTCAAGGTTGATGCATCTGAGACAGGAGTAGGCGCCCTCTTGTCCCAGCGTCGGTCACCCGAGGGACCCCTACTTCCTTGTGGGTTCTAATCCAAGAAGCTTTCCTCTGCAGAGTGCAACTACCAGATTGGAGACAGGGAGTTGTTGGCCATTATTCTGGCTCTCAAGGAATGGAGGCACCTGCTTGAGGGTTCTGTGGTCCCGGTCCTAGTTCTCACTGACCACAAGAACCTCACATATCTCTCGGAGGCTAAGAGGTTGACACCCCGTCAGGCCAGGTGGGCTCTGTTTTTGTCACGTTTTAACTATGTGGTCTCTTACTTGCCTGGTTCCAAGAATGTCAGGGCTAATGCCTTGTCGCGGCAATACTCTGAGCTGTCCAGGGAGAACACTGAGCCGACCTCGGTCATTCCTCCAAACCAGATCCTGGCTGCCATTCGTACCAACCTGACTTCTCCCCTTGGGGAGCAGATTTTGGCGGCTCAAACTAACGCTCCTCCTGAGAGACCGGCTGGAAGATGTTTTGTACCTGAGGGATTGCGTACCCGCTTGCTGCGTACCTACCATAATTCCAAGACTGCCGGTCATCCTGGTAGGAACCAATTGTCCTGGGTCGTTTCTCGGTTATTCTGGTGGCCATCTCTCCGTTCTGACATCGCCTCATATGTAGCAGCTTGTTCGGTCTGTGCCCAGAATAAATCTCCTCGGCACCTTCCATTGGGCCTTCTGCAACCCATTCCCAATGGGGAGCGTCCCTGGTCACACCTGGGAATGGATTTTATTGTGGATCTTCCTGCGTCTCAAGGTCATATGGTCATTCTTATGGTGATCGATCGTTTTTCTAAGATGTGCCATTGCGTTCCGTTCAAGAAATTGCCGACTGCACAAGAACTGGCTACGGTTTTCGCCAAGGAGATCTTTCGCTTGCATGGGTTGCCCAAGATGATTGTCTCGGACCGTGGGAGCCAGTTTGTGTCCAGGTTCTGGCGCGCCTTCTGCTCCCAGTTGGGTATCGAGCTTTCCTTCTCTTCGGCCTACCACCCTCAGTCCAATGGGGCTGCGGAGCGTTCCAACCAGGCCCTGGAACAATTCCTTCGTTGCTATATATCGGATCATCAGGACAACTGGGTCGATCTCCTGCCATGGGCAGAGTTTGCGAGGAACTCGGCTGTCAACTCCTCCTCTGGGATGTCCCCCTTCATGGCCAACTATGGGTTCCAACCCGCTGTATTGCCTGAGTTGTTCTCTCCACAGGACATTCCGGCTGTGGATAACCACCTGGCTGCTCTGCGCTCCTCATGGGGGCAGATTCAGAGGTCCTTGAAGGACTCAGCACAGCGCCAGAAGCTCCAGGCTGATCGCAGACGGTTGCCCGCTCCCTCATACCAGGTCGGAGATCGGGTGTGGTTGTCCACTCGCAACCTCAAGCTTCGGGTGCCCGCACCAAAGCTGGCCCCCCGTTTTGTTGGTCCTTTCCGCATTCTTCGCAGGGTGAACCCGGTTGCCTATGCCCTTGCTCTTCCTCCTGGGATGCACATCTCCAATGTCTTCCACGTATCCCTGTTGAAACCTCTGATCTGTAATCACTTTACTCGGCCTCGTCCTATCAGGGTCGACGGCCATGAGGAGTATGAGGTGAGCCGCATCTTGGATTCTCGGTTGGTCCGCGGTCGGGTACAGTTTTTGGTCCATTGGCGTGGTTATAGTCCCGAGGAACGTTCCTGGATTCCTTCCGCGGTTGTTCATGCTCCTGCCCTCCTCCGCGCCTTTCACGCCCGATTTCCTCAGAAACCTTTTGTTGAGCCACAGAGGGGGAGGAGCCCTTGAGGAGGAGGTACTGTCAAGGTCCTACCTTTCTTCAGAGCTTGTGCATCTCCATGAGCTGGCATCCATCTTGGTTTTCTGCAAAGCATGGTGGGAACCTTTATGCCTTCAGGCTTCTGCGGCTCCTCCTCAGAAGGGTGTGGTTGAGCACATTTAAACCTGCTGTCTGCAAGTGTGCTCTGCACTTGTGTCCTGTATGTTGCCCTGTTGCAAGCTCTTGTGTTGTTCCCATTGCTCTCCTGGTAACCGACTCGGCTTGGACAAGACTACTCTCTGCGTTAACCCTTTATCTGACCTCCCGTTGCTGAACCCGGCCCGTGACCTGAGTATTCTTTGCCTACCGTCTAGTACTGTCTGCTCCGTTGTTATTGACCCGGCTTGTCTGACTACTCTACTCGTGTTCCCATCTAGCTCCCACCAGCTGTACACCATTGGCGGCAGTCGTTATCACAGCTGGGGTCACTCGGGGGCCGCGACCTGGTCTCAGGCTGCGTCAAGTCCATCCCCACCATCAGGGGCCCTGGTGAAGGGTAGCCTGGGGCTTAGACTCCGCGCCCTGAGGGACTCTGGTCTGTGGGTAGTGGTTGTCATCAGTCGCAGCGTGACCATACCATAGGCCTGCCTGCCCATTCCAGCGTTCCTGACCTGACACA
Organism: Staurois parvus; assembly: GCF_062004578.1. Taxonomy (NCBI): domain Eukaryota; kingdom Metazoa; phylum Chordata; class Amphibia; order Anura; family Ranidae; genus Staurois; species Staurois parvus. The sequence goes on from NW_028317941.1 coordinate 19,651,052, forward strand.
CTGACAGGTGTGCTCAGTAGTGGCGACCTGGTCTCGGGGTACTACAAGTCCATCCCCACCATCAGGGGCCCTGGTGAACAAGTACCCTGGGGCTTAGACTCCGCTCTCTGGGCACGCCTGACCAGTGGAATGCTAGGGGTGCCGCTCGGCGGTCCCTCACAGACTAGCAGAGACAAATATATCACCTCATCAAGATGCATCCTTCCCAACAACAATAAGCCAAGATGGCTTCCCTGTGCAGCCACTTCTGGTCAGGAAGGGCCTTGGTGTTCTGTTAGGGATCCGGGTATGACCAGAAATGTGTGGACTGACACAGGGAAACGCAGACTTCAGGTATAGTGTGAATAAGACAATTTATTAAGACTAAACAAAACATAGACCCAGTGCAAGACTAAACAACAACACAGTGCAAACAAACCAACCCAAACCTCCAACAGATAACAATAGAAAGAATACTAAGCGTAGTCAGGCAGGCCGGGTCGGTAGCAAACGGGCAGTCAGGGCACAAGGAGCAGGTGGAAGAGTAGTCAGGAATAGCCGAGGTCAGGACAGGCGGAGTTCATGCAGAGTCAGGGATCGAAGCAGAATCTGGATCAGGCAGAAGGCAGAAAGCAGACAGGATGCAGGTACAGGGGCCCATGGGAAACATACACCAAGGCCCTGATCACAGGCCTGGCCATTCCTTAAATACACCTGTTGTAATCAGCTTCAGGTGATGGCTCATTGCAGGAGTGAGCCTCTGGTTGCTGAGAGCACCCGCTGGCCAGCCCTGGCACTGCAGCCCACAAGGCAGGTGAATCCCACCACCACTGGCAAGTCCATTCCTGACAATAGGGAAGAGGCTTCAGCCCACTAAGCAAAATTCTTGCAGCAAGTAGGATTCTCCTGGTCTGAAATGTTCCCTCCTTATATTGCTCTCAGCTTCCTCTGAAATCTCCGAATTCCTCTTTTTGCTGCTGTGATCCAACTTATTGTTATAGGGTGACTGGGTTCATTCTCCATGGCCCCACTGTCTGTAGGGAAGTAGCCACAGTTTTATGAGAAATAGATCACAGTGGTTGGTATGTAAAGATTGTTTTTGGAGAATAAGGATATTATTTAGTGTTACTTTAACCACTTTTCTACTAGAGCAGATTTTTTATTTTTCACATACATGTTAAAATCTGAAATATATGGCTGACCATTATCTGTTTTCTGAAAGCAGAGGTCCTGTAGAATAAAATGGTAGGAGTTGCAATTTTTATGTCGAACAATATTTGCACATCTGCCAAAGGTGTATTTATACAAAAATACACAAACATGAATTTAATGCGCACAAACACAATATAATATCTATGTTTTTGTAAAGTTTAAAAGATAGGGTTGTGTTGCGTAAATGAATACCAACATGTCAAGACTCAAAATTGTATGCGCCAGTGAAATGCAAAAAAAATATGGTACCCATGGCGGACCCTTTTCGGTACTGTAAAAGTGATCATGTTTGCGAGACAGCCGATCACTGACTAGAAAAAAAACAATACCAAGATCATGGCCACAGCAGTAGTAATTCTTAACAAATAGAACAAAAATTGAGTTTAATCAAAGCCTCACTGATGTCTGTAGTTGCAGGCACTGTAGAGCAGTTAATTCTTAATGTTCATAGGAAATGAACTAAAGTCAGTTTTATTCAGGTTTGTTTTTTAACCCCTTTTTACTTCCTCCAAGTAGAGATTTAGCAACCTTTTAATATAGACACACAGCAAACACAGAAATCAACTGCAACCAACTTGAGTGCCTCTGCTGTGAACTTTGAGGAAAAGCTGGGGGTTTACTTTGCATTGCACAGTCCATGTACGGAAAAAAAAAAACTGCTAGCAGTAGCTTGGCTAGACCCATAAAAGACTCAGAAATGGTTAAAATGTGTAGCTGTGGTGTCTGAATGGTGATACGCTAGTGTCCAGCAGTTCCTGTTTTACATCAACAACTGAAATTTTTATCATGTGTCAGGACATCATGCAGATAAGTACTGCCATGCAAACACATACACTATATTGCCAAAAGTATTGGGACGCCTGCCTTTACGCACACATGATCTTTAATGGCATCCCAGTCTTAGTCTGTAGGGTTCAATATTGAGTTGGCCCACCCTTTGCAGCTATAACAGCTTCTTCAACTCTTCTGGGAAGGCTGTCCACAAGGTTTAGGAGTGTGTCAATGGGAATGTTTGACCATTCTTCCAGAAGTGCATTTGTAAGGTCAGGCACTGATGTCAGACGAGAAGGTCTGGCTTGCAATCTCCGCTCTAATTCATCCCAAAGGTGTTCTTCCGGGTTGAGGTCAGGAGTTTGTGCAAGCCATTCAAGTTCCTCCACCCCAAACTCGCTCATCCATGTTTTTATGGACTTTGCTTTGTGCACTGGTGCGCAGTCATGTTGGAACAGAAAGGGGACATCCCCAAACTGTTCACACAAAGTTGGGAGCATGAAATTGTCCAAAATGTCTTGGTATGCTGATGCCTTAATTGTTCCCTTCACTGGAACTAAGGGGCCAAGCCCAACCCTTGAAAAACAACCCCACACCATAACCCCCCTCCACCAAACTTTGCACTTAGCACATTGCAGTCAGGCAAGCACTGTCCTCCTGGTAATCACTAAACCCAGACACGTCCATCGGATTGCCAGACAAAGAAGTGTGATTTGTCACTTCAGAGAACACGTCTCCCTTGCTCTAGAGTCCAGTGGCGGCGTGCTTTACACCACTGTATCTGATGCTTTGCATTGCACTTGGTGATGTAAAGCTTGGCCATGGAAACCCTTTCCATGAAGCTCTGTACACACTGTTGTTGTGCTAATATGAAGGCCAAACGAAGTTTGGAGGTCTTTAGCTATTGACTGCAGATAGTTGGCAACTACTGTGCACTGTAAGCTTCAGCATGCGCTGACCTCGCTCTGTCATTTTACGTGGCCTACCACTTCATGGCTGAGTTGCTTTTCCCAGTTGCTTCCACTTTGTTATAATAACACTAACCGTTGACCGTGGATGAGTTAGTAGCAATGAAATTTCACGGATGGACTTGTTGCACAGGTGGCAACCTATCACAGAACCAGGCTTAATTTCACTGAGCTCCTGATGCAGGCCATAGATGGGGAGAAAACCAGACGATTTTTCTTTAAAAAAACGACAAATCGGTCGTTCAATCGGCCGACGTTACCAGGAACTGTAAAAAAAATCGGCCGATTTTCATCCCGTCTACAGCCGGCACAAAGTGTCTCTGCAGAGAGTTCCACTATTTCTTTGACAGTTCTTTGACATTTATATCAGCTGCAACATTGTATCTATTTGTATCCATTTCGGATACAGATGTTTTTATTCGGAAACAGATACATTGTTGCAGCCGCTATAAATGTCAAGGAACTGTCAAAGAAATAGCGGAGCTCTCTGCAGGGACACTTTTTGCCGGACTGGAATTCTTCCTCTTCTTCATCCTCTTCTTCTTCTTCATCCTCTTCTTCTTATTCCTCTTCTTCTTCATCCTCTTCTTCATCCTCTTCTTCTTCATCCTCTTCTTCATCCTCTTCTTCTTCATCCTCTTCTTCTTCTTCTTCTTCATCCTCTTCTTCTTCATCCTCTTCTTCTTCATCCTCTTCTTCTTCATCCTCTTCTTCTTCATCCTCTTCTTCTTCTTCTTCATCCTCTTCTTCTTCTTCTTCATCCTCTTCTGCTTCTTCATCCTCTTCTTCATCCTCTTCTTCTTCATCCTCTTCTTCTTCTTCATTCTCTTCTTCTTCTGCTGCTTCTTCATCCTCTTCTTCATCCTCTTCTTCATCCTCTTCTTCTTCTTCTTCCTCTTCTTCTTCCTCTTCTTCATCATCCTTTTCTTCTTCTTCATCCTCTTCTTCTTCATCCTCTTCTTCATCTTCTTCTTCTTCATCCTCTTCTTCTTCATCCTCTTCTTCTTCATCCTCTTCTTCTTCTTCATCCTCTTCTTCTTCCTTTTCTTCTTCATCCTCTTCTTCTTCATCCTCTTCTTCTTCATCCTCTTCTTCTTCATCATCCTCTTCTTCATCCTCTTCTTCCTCATCCTCTTCTTCTTCATCCTCTTCTTCTTCTTCCTCATCCTCTTCTTCATCCTCTTCTTTTTCCTCTTCTTCTTCATCCTCTTCTTCTTCATCCTCTTCTTTCTTCTTTTTGTCTTCCTCTTGCAGGTCACTGCTCATGCGCAGCTTTTTTTATCAGTAAAAAGATCGGCCGATTTGCCCATAATTGCCGCGAAAATCGGCCGATCGGCAAAATACCGAAAAACGGCCGACCTATTAACCCACTAACGATCCGAAAATCGGCCGATTTTCGACCCATCTATGGCCTGCATGAGAGTGACTAATTCTTTCACAAATGTTTGTAGAAGCAGTTTGCATGCCTAGGTG